>NC_031771.1:10451495-10601495 GCF_001522545.3 Parus major | reverse complement strand
TCATAATTACTTATACAAAATGAGAGAGAGAGAAGTATTAATCCCATTTTCCAGGTTTGAGAACTGAGGCCCTGTGCAGCTGCCCACAGGAAATCCATCCAGAGAACCAAGCAGAGGATCTTGGTTTGCCATGAATTCTTTAACCACAACACACACACTCAAAATTTAGCAAATGCAAACGTGTTAGTGGCCAGACTGCATAATAAAACATATAAAATAGAAGTGGTTATGCCTATAACAAAGCGAATAGCTTTATAAAAACAAAGGCAAATTTCAGAATAATGAATGCCAGCTAGCTGACCACTCCACTCCCATGACCCTTGATTAGATTTGGGGAGCCAACTGCTTGTCATTGTTCATATAAATATATATCCATGGAAATTAAGGAGAAAAATCCACATTTTTTTAGGCAGACAGAAAATAAAATGCATCTGAGGACGAAATCAACCTCTACCAGGTAGCTCCTCAAAGTTGAGCACATTTGCAGCATGGGGAAGTCAGTAACTTTCCCAGTAGTATGTTGTATAAATATCTTCTGCTTGCCAACCTACTCAAAAGAAAATTCTAGCAAATAAGAACTGTAAGGCACGCCTACAACCTGAACTCCAAACTACAAGAGATTCTTTCTTACAATGTTGTCTTATAGTTTAGGGTTTTGCTGACCTTCTGAAAATTTGCCTGTTAATAAAGAACTAAAAAATGGGCATCAAATTTTTTATCACCCCCATCACCAAAACCCCATTTTGCTGTACATGAAAACCCACAAGAAATTCAAATATTGGTAGAAACGACAAAGGCTTTTCCCCACTTCAGCACTCTCTGTTTGTAATTTCAGTTTTCATCTGGTAATTCCACAGATCACATAAGCAAGACAAAGCATTTTGGCCTTTGTCAATGATTGGATTATTCTTTGATCTAGTTAGTGGAATGGACACAAATGTCTGCCTAACAACAACAAAAAAAAATTGCTTTTTCTTTGTGAAGCACAGCTGATGCAGACATTAGTATAATTATTTCTTAGATATCAGCACAATATCATTTGCTTTATGTTTAAAATAGTAGCAATGCTTTCTCTCTACATATGTACAAGCCCTAAAATCTTGCTGCAAATAAAAAAATTAGCAGCTATGAATGCTATTTATATATGTGCACATATAAATATCTATGTCACATAAAGCGACAGAAAGATAGAAAGAACGTGAAAAAACCACAAAATAAAATTTGGCCTTGTGTAGATTTTCACAGATGCTAGACAACAAAAAGGTATCAACAGATGAATAAATTTTAAAGAACCATTCTAAAAAATTTAATATATTCAGATATTTCCTCAGAATTTCCCCACACTGCAGCAATACATATTCCCCACACTTTACAGCAATGCTCACCTGATGAGCAGATATCCAGGAGGACTGAAGAATAAGCAGCTGACTATCCAATTCAATGAGATATCAAAAATTCTCTTTTCTATTCCTACATGAAGCACTCTTCCCCCCTCTTCAGAAAAATGTAAGATGACTAAATCATACCCAACACTAAACTGGATTTTTCCAGCTCCTTCTGAACACAGCTGTCTTTTCCAATACATTGAATTATTTTGCACCCATGGTGATTCTGATTTCTCTTCAGCACTTTGTAAATGTTTAACAAGATGTTATTTTTAAGTCGTGTGAAATGGAAGAATTCTAAAAACATGTGAATAAGGTAAGCTAAGTAGTAAAATGTTTTGAAGTGCTCTTTAATGGATCCTCCTTTACAATTTTAACAGCAACTTTTCATATCTGACATAAAATCCATAGATATAAATCACATTAGAGGGTTATTCTTTCCCCATTATCAATCTCTGTCTCTTTATGGAACATTAAAGTCACATTTGACCTTAAAACATGATAAAATGGAAATAAAACTAGAATGTTTTGTAAAAGATACAATGAACTTGTACCTCTTTAAAAAATGTCTCTTTATGATGTGATTTTGAACACATTCTTCATTAAATACCAACAAGGATTTTCAAAATGTAGCTGTGACAAACGAAGAAAAAAAATGCTATTTTATTGTCCTGACAACTTCCATAAAAACATAACCAGCCTGTTATAAACTGGAAATAGAACTCAAATTTTCAGGAAATTCACCATTTAATATGAACAGAAATTTGCAATTATACACAAAAACTGAGAGGCTCTCCCAGGCAGCAATCCCACAAAATTGTAACATCACTCTAGGAAGAACTCTTGACCATTCCACACTCTTTACAATATATATTTTACAAACAAAAACTGAAAGAAGCCAGCCACAATTCTGCTAGATACCTTTCACATGCACACATACTTACTATCCCTAAAAAAGTTCTGCAAGAATAACCTTCTCCTTGATCATAAACATGTCTCACCAGTTGTTCAGTTTCTACCCTCAATATATGCCAAATATAGCAAAAAGGAAGTTATTTCTCCACCTCCCTCTCTCAAATACTTTGAATACAAGTGAAAGAAGACTAGTTCCACAAAAAAATTCAGAAGAAGATGACCCATCCTAAAGTAGCCAATCACCGCTAGACTATTCTGAAAGCACTAAAAAGTCCCTATTTCCCTAAATTTTCCAGTTTCCAGATGCCAGTTTCACCTGATGCACCATTTCCAAAGATGCAACCAGGATACAGAGTGGTACACAGTCAATACTTCAAACTAAATCCCAATCATTCCATCTATGTAAAATAGAAATCCAGCTTGATTTCTGTTTGTGCGCAATCTCAAACATGTATTTTATTTCTTTTTCAGTGTTTGATCTCTTACACCTACAATGTGCACCCTGTCATGCCAGATTATGGTTCTACAATAAGATACACAGTTAAACAGAGTTGTCAAGCCTTCCTTCCACTGCTGCCTTTACCCACCTAATTTTTGTTATCTGTTTGGGCAAGTGCGCAATGGAACTGTAATCACAAAAGCAGCGCAGTCACACTTAGGACGGAAATAATTGTTGAAAGGAGGAAAAAATGCATTTTCATACACACCACACAGGTTATCTCCAAAAAGTCTTAAATTCAGTGATTGTTTAAAGTTTTACAAAGGGGAAGTGTATTATGGAATAGAGGCAAGACCCTTGTTTTCCAGTCTTTCACCCAGGATAAAACAAAATCCTTCGCTTTGCCATTATCGCAGTACAGAGTATTTTCCTTTCTCCTGTTCTCTGCCTGGACAAGATGTCAGGCAATTTGAACACCTAGGTTATCTGAATATTCATTTTCAAGGAACTGGAATTCTGAAAGGTCACAAGGTCATCCAAAAGGCAAGTTATAGATACATTCTGTATGCAGGAAATATTCCAGAAATACTGACAGGGTGAGATAGTCTATTCTGCCTGTCTATATTTCAGTGGAGAGCAGGATTAACCTAGTTTTCAAAACTATTTTATCTTTGATCTTTACAAAAATATCAAGTAAAAGATTTTCTCTGTACAGCACTATCTGCATCATGCACCTCTGCAGCCAAAATTAAAATGTAATGCTTTCTACAAGAGATTCAGAAGTTTAAAGGTGTAGGGTTTTTAAAAGAAATGTTGCAGCTTTTTACTTTTACTTTTCAACTCTGAAATCACTGAACACTTTTACATATGCCAGTTCCTTTGTCTAATTTAGCTAAAAGCTACTGGCTTTGTGAACAGCCTGTCTCAGAGGGTGTCACTTAGGAGGAAAAGTCATCCATAAGATAACGCACAGTCTTGCTACTAATGCAAACTCCTTGTAAATAAGGATATTTTAGTAAATGAAGGAGCTCCTCAGTCCTCTGCTTTCACAGATCTTTGCACTTGACCTCTGACCTGAGGTTTAAAGTCTGGACTAAAAATGCTACCCAGGGAAATCTTACAAAGACTCCTGAATAAGACTTAGAAAAATGAAAGCTTAAAACCTCAACAGCGAACAAAAGTCAACCAATGACAACGTCTGACAGCCACCGTCAATTCTGAAGTGATGCCTCTGTCATCCAACAACTCCAAGTATTGATTTCTCTCAGCATGAAAAAAGCTTAAGCCAATGAAATAGATATAGCATCATCTCCCCCGATAATAGCCATCAAGGTTAACACCAGCAGAACACTTATCAAAGTATCTCTTCTATTTCTTCTTGTTTTAATGGACTGAACACAATGCAATGGCTCCTCATCTCTTCAACCCGTGATTTTCCAAACCTCATTTATCCACTTTTCCAGCCTTTTATCTGATTTCAACATTAAAAAGAATCTGCATCTAAATCAACTGTTTGTAATACAAATGGGGCATTGGGGGGTGGGGGGAAGAATGAAAAAGAGTAGGTTTATAGCCAGACATTCCAAAGGGGAAAAAATAAACTGCATTTAAAATAACAAGAGGAAGCAGAAAAACATGCAGTTGACTTAGATCACTCCAAACACAGATTGGTAAAACTATGGTCATGACCAGAGGAAAAAAAATCTACCAGGATCAGTTTGGGTTTGTGATTAGAGAGAAATGCTGTGATCTCAAGAGACATCTGGTTAATCTGTGCTGAGTCAACAATTTTATTTTTACCTTCAAGTCCCACAGAATTCAGCATTAATAAACCCAAATAAACACTTGGCACCATTTTTATACAGACTGCATCTTTCAAATGCAATTTAGCATTTAGCACAGTAGATAAATGAGACAAACTAATGTGAATTCAACTGAAAAAAAACAGCTGAAATAGTGAAGAAAAGAGACAAATAAAATCAGATTTTTCCTGCAGTCCACTAGCACCACAGGCCTTTTTTTAGCCTTTGTCTTTGATGCTTATCTAATTGATATTATTTGTGTGACAGTAGCACCCTTGGATCAGAATCAAAGACAAAGCTTTACACAACCAAGAGCTCTTCTTTTTGCTAGAAACTAGGATTTGCTACACTATTCAATAGTCTAACTCTCTAAGCATCACTGCTAACCACTGGCATAAACAACATTCAGGATGAAATGTTCTTTTCAAACCCAAGGACCTGTTTCTACTGTACTTATGTCTAAACACTTTGCATTCAAATCGTGCACCAAGATAGGAACTTTCCACCCTTCTTCTTTTGCAAATCCAGTTTGTCAGCAGTCCCTTGATACTGCTCTAGTTTAAAACAATCTAAGAGCCTAAAAGCAACACACTTTGGCAATAAATTTAACATTTTTTTCGGTTCATGTCTTCCAAGTACAAGGCATTTTTCAAGCTCAAAAGAATCCAAGTACCATTCCCTATGCTCTAGAAAAAGTAAAGGTCAGCACTCCTGCAAAGGTGGCTCTGTGCTCTCAGATTTGTTAATAAGCAAAGGATCCAGGGATGATTTCTTCAGCCATTCCTCAAACACACTCTATCACCTTTGTGACATCCAGTGGCTTCAACACCACTACAGAGATTCACTATATTCACTGAAGAACTTGAAAATAGTCCAGTGCAACAAGCAAATCAAATCCATGAACAACTTCTGGAACTGACACACTCTCTTATTTTCTAAGGAACATCCGCTCTGTCCAAAAAATTAAATATACTTACATAATCTAAGGATTCATTGCACATTCTTAGTGAGGGCCAAATTAAGGTCACACTGGGGTATTATTTCACTGGTGTAGGATACTTGGTTTTGCTATCTTTTCATATCGTCCTTTCTATGCAACTTAAGTTTTAAAAAAGGAGTAAAATACCTTTTAATCAGCTGAAAACATATAAGTATTGAAGTGGGCCAAATACAAAGCTCTGGAATGCCTTCATTCATTCCCTTACCAAGAGGTGGCCACCACCTCTCCAAGTGCCTCATTCCACTGAGGCACAGTAAGGAATTCCATTGCCTTGAAGGTGGGAACAAAGCAGTTCAGCAGTTTGGCCCCAGCAGCCAAATGACTGCTTCCCCAGGATTCAGATTTCCAGACACCCCACTGCCAGCACAGTTCTTTTACAACTCACAGCACCAAGATTTGGCACAGGAGTGACAGCTGAACAGATTGAAAGTCACATGCAGTTCAGACGGCACAGCTAAACCTGAAATGAAGTCTCTAAGAGCAGGTAACACACACCAGTGAGGATTTTTGAACACGACTTACTAGTTAAGAAGCCCTTAAAGGTACCACATAAAAAGCAATTTTCACAAGTTTTGTATCTGATTAATTCTGAATAATTTTTCATATTAATGGAAAAAGGTGCATTTCTACAACTGGAGACACAATAGTACCTTAAAACAGAAAAAATAGACAGTCTCAATGAGTGGGAAAATGTAGCCTGAATGAATCAGAGAAGCAGATAAACCAAAGGACAATTTGGAACCTTATAATAAAATACCAAAAAACTGTACCACTAATTCCCCTCATAAGTGGTACAGAACATTTTTTTAAAAAGTTCCAAATAAAGTCAACTATAAATGTGGCTTCAGTCTCTAGCTATTAAAAAAAGCAAAATACTTTTGCAAGACTTAAAATTCTTTATAGCTATCAAAGAGACAACTATAAATGCTGAGATATATCCGTATTTAACACCTGACTTATGCTAATGGTCTCAACACTTACCTTGGAGGAATGTGTATTTCTATATAGGATTTGTTATGATGTAAGAAGTCACATTCATATTGTACGTAGATTCCTAAGCAAAAATAATCAATGCGCCTCTGTTGATTTTGTTATTTATTGCTTGATATTCCTTCTACATAACACTTACTAAATTTCCTTATAAATTAGCAAAACACAAGCAATGAAAATTCATTTCCAGCCAAAAACCTCTTCATAAACAGTTTCCAATCTTATGTAAAGTTCCAGCTTTGCAAAAGGCTGAAAGATTAGCCCCTTGAGACATCCCTGCAGTCTGGGGTCTGTGTTTTTGGTTCTATTTTCTACATTTCCCCTCAAGTACTTTTCAGCATTCCCTGTTTAGTGTCTTGGATTCAGAAGACAACTCTGATTTTAATCCAGGAGTTCAAGAATGTATCAAAATCTATCAATTCATGAACAAAGAACAGAGGGATCACATTCATTTGTGATAATAAGCATTGAGGCATCCTATCTTGCCATGACAGGTTGCATGCCAGGGACAAGCATTTCTTTAATAAATGTCAGTACTTTGGATCCATATTGTTTTCAAACCTGACTGGGTTCCCAAAGATGAGGCTTAGTGGGAAAATGTTAAAAAAAAAAATAATTAAAAATTAAAAACATGTAATTGTCCTTACAAACACAAATTCATTACCCAAAAGGTAACTCATCTGTCCTTCACCAGCTTCTACCATGGTTGCTCCAAGAGCTCATTTAGTGGTCCTTATGTCTGATAGTTAAGGACCCTTACAGCCTCTGACAGTGGAGAATGATCACCCTGCCTGGTCAGTGATCACCTTGTCTATCCTTGAGCAACACTGCTAAACAGGACAAACACAGATTTGTTGGCAAAGTTTCCTTCCCACATATGGAAAAAAGCCCTTCAGCTACTGCCATTAAGTCATCTTCACCAGATGAAGACATTTTAATGTCTTTAATGCAGAAACATTTTAATTAACTACTAAGGAAAAGTATTAAGGGTGGGTTTTGGTTTGTTGGGGATTTTTTGGTCAGAAAAAATTCAAATTACAAGAGAGAATCTGTGAAAAAAAGTATTAAATGGATTTGTAGTCCAAAATCTATTAAAGAATAATATGTTCAGTGCTGCCAATTTGCAGGTTTCTAACCTGCACTCCAAAGCTGTTCTTTATCTCTTGGTAAACTACAGTTCTTGAGAGGCTTATTTTTTCCAGGACTAAGTATTTTAAAAGCAAGATATTTTGATTAAGATGATGATGAAATGGCAAAGACAGAAAAAAAAAAGAAAAAAAAAAATAAGCAGCAACGAGGATTTTTAAAATATTGTCTATATAGTCTTTTATAGCAGTTATTCTTAAAAATCATTCCTAGTGATTAGTGACTTACTTTGGAAACATGTTAACAGTCACAATCTCAGCTTTGGCTTAACCTCTGCCTTATCTTAAAGCCTCCTGTCAGAGTTCCTATATCATCAAAATGTGAAAAGCACATTGTTTTAACTTTATTTTTCCCCTCTTCTTTTTTCTAGTATTCTATGTTTTGTGTCTCATTCCACCTAGAGCATGAGACTTTTTCCTTTATGATTGGTTCGCATGCATTAAGGTAACATGACTTTTAATCTTTGAACAGCATGAGATGTTTATGAAGTTTATTTTAACTAACTGTTTTCATTCAGAAAAAGTTCCACCCTTGAAAGGTTGACATTTGGATCTAAAAATTGTTGAGGGGAAAAGATAATTTAATTTCTTTTATAACTGGGTGATTTTACTGTCTGTAAAGAGACAGCATTTTAAATATTCCCATTAGTGAAAGCATGAGAAGACAACACCCCCTGGTTTTTTACAGCAGTCTTAAGTGAAAAACACTCATACAACGCTAGATCCTTATACTGAGCAATATGGAACACAGACTGAGAATATTGCTTTAAAATTTATATTTTTTTCTTGCTCTCTTGGTGTACATGAAAAGGCTGCAATGATGCAAGAGACTGTATCACAACTACCACAGATGTTCCCTTCAGAGAAGTGAAGAACTACATAGTACCAAGCAGTTTCTACTAGCATCATCCTTTGTCAATTTTAATTGAATAAAAAAAAGATAAGACTCCCTAAACAATTTGTTTACCTTTACATAAGAACATGTAAGAGTCACTTCCTATATTTTCTGTTTCTTTCTCATTTCAATGTTACTTTTCAGAACTTGTGAAATATACCAATTTCAAGATTCTGATGTTGTTGTTGACTTTTGATTTTAGCTCTGTTTCAGTTCAGCATGCAAGGTTTTTCTCTCTGGTTATTTCAGGTTGTTTTTTTTAAACGGTATGAGGATGATTTCATAGTACCCCTCAATACAATTATCAGCATTTTCTACCAACAGCTGAACTCAGGGATGTTGATGTAAGACCACAAAACAGATTACACATTCCAACTGCATAAATCCTGCTTAACTAGGCTTCGTTAATTGACTTTAATTCAGTGTAAAATAATAAATTCAATACTTGGACCTTGTTATGTTTAAAGCACAATAGCCACGCAGGATTAAAAAAGCAACACAAATTGTGTGGATTTTTAAAGCACAAATCTGTGTGGAGGCCGGTGGGCTGATGAAGATTCCACAACTCTCCCTTGGAGGGAAAGCTCCTATACCAGTTCCTTTTGTTGGGACAACAAAAGGAGTCGCTCCCAGCATGCCTTGCAGCCCATGCAAATGCTATGTACCCCATTGGTCCTTCCCCTTTGCTCCGCCCCTGAACCCTCAGGTGACTAGACCTGATGCTCCTATATAAACCTCTGTTTCCCTCTGACTCTCCGCAGTCTTTGCTCCTGATCCCTTCGCGGTAGCAGGAGTTCTCCTCGTCCCTGGACCTAGAATAAAGGCTTCCTATGGAATACCACACAAGGCTCCCGTCACTCCTTCCATGTTGCCCGGACGTCGCCCGAAGAGCTGGAATCACCCAACCCTTTCCAGGGCTCAGAGCTGCAGGGAGTGCCTGTGCGCCCGAGTGTTGTTCCAAGGACACGTCTCTGGGAAAGTCGCGGCACCCTGACCACCGCCCAGGCCACGACAAATCTGAGTTTTGATGTGAATTACAGTTCACTCATTAAAATTACAGGTTTTGAAATAAAGTACAGTGACTAATCAAAAGCAGCATCTTCAACCAAGCACAAAACCGAAAGAAACTACTGAAATTACATAAAACATTATATAAAACACATGTAAGAAACAGTTATTGGACATACCAAAGAGCCATGTAACAACATCTCTCACACACTTTAACAACTTCAGTTACACTCCAGCCAACAATCCACTTCTAATATTCAAAATTTCTGAACAGCTTCAAACAACTGTGATTCAAAAATAACCCAGGACACATTTCTCCCTCCTCTCATGCCAACCATATGAAATTGACTTGCAAAACAGCATTGGGCCAGTGCCAAGCGGAGTGCTGCTGGCTACAGGGCTCTCAACAACTGCTTAGAAATGAGGTGTCTGAGGTTTCTAACAGGCAGCACAGGAAAAAATAATCAACAATATTTTAGATGTCAGAATATCTGATTTTTTTCTTTCTCTTTTGTAAATGTTCCTTTCGGACCAAGAGCTAGCATGGAGCCAGCACAGCTGAGGATGACCTAGTCCTGTCAACCATGGCCTCTAGTTCCAAGTTATGGCAACATTTTTTTCACAAGTTCTACACATTCTCTGTAATACAACAACCCATCCAGTAACAGAGAATTTTGCATACTTTATCTGTCAAGGATTGGCATCAGCCACAAAAGATGGAATCTCAAACTGCTCTAAGGACAACAGACAATTCAGGACAGTTTTGTAAGATTTAAATCTCGAGTTTCTGCAAGGACAGGCAGGGAAAAGGAGCACAAATATCTCAAAATGCGCTAGGCCATAATCTTGGCATTACAACTTAGACTTTGAATTTGTTCCTGTAAATTTTTGACAAAAAAAAACCCTCAGTACCCTTTGTACTAGGATACAAAAGTTAAAACCATGGAATGATGACCAAGGCATTTGCACTGTTCATCACAGTCACTATCACCACCTTCCAAGCCCTACTTCCACAAGATACCTAAATCTTTTCTTTTAAGATGGCCAGAACTTTGAAGATGCACTTTCTAAATAGAAATGCATTAATAACAGGGACTTAGAAATGTGAGCAGAAAACAGGTGGGAGTGAGAAGTGGTGAGAAAAGTAACAGGAAACAGGAAAAATCTCAGGTGAAGCAGAATAGTGAGGACAGTTCAGTTTTCTGATTAGTAAATCTTCCTAAGGATTGACTCTGCCACTTCCAGTTGGACTCCAGATTAACAGTGAAATCCAGAGGTTTCTAAGTCACTTAGAAGCTTCCATGACAAAATAATCACCAGAAGATCAACTTAACTGCCTGACACATCTTCCTTTTCATGACCTAAGACCATCTCAAAGGAATTGGCTCAGCTTTCTCCCCTTTAGGTCAAAGAGAAAAATCAGTAGATAGACTCATTCTGTAAACACTTTGATAAAAGAATAACACGAAGCAGGAAGGAAAAGATTTAACTCTGTTATAGAGATTCCCACTTTAAAGTAAATACAGGCAAGTTAAGATAAAAACCTGGGCTGCAAGGCAGTGAGGTAGAAGAGGCAATGTGAAAGGACCTTTCAATTCCAGGTAAGAATTCTGATTAGTGCAGTCTTGTTCCCTTTCCTGGAAAGCTGCATAGATCTGCTCAGAAATAAAAGGCTACCTTTGTAAAAGATTAGGAATATCACCCTGGATGGATGTGGCTTGGGAGTTTTCCACCATTTCCATCTCCCTGGAGCCCAGACAGCCCCATCTACTACAAACTACAGACAATTTTATCGATTTAGTTGACAATCCTTATTTAAGCAATTGTTTCTTTTCAACCATCTCTCATGGAGGTGTTTATTTCTGCATGTCACAATATTTATCATTCATAATGGAGCATTCTCTGTGAAAGACTGAAGCTTTCAATGGAACAAGATAGTAAATTACTATACTACATGCAAAATTTTGTACAATTTTCTCCCCAATAATAAACAGATAGATATATAGGTATCTAATAATTATAGACAAAAGAGAAAAATACTCTGTGGAAGAAATATAGGTAATAGTAAAAATCTTGACTGTAAGTGCTTTCAGGCACTATTGATAAACACCTTCAAACGTTTTCTAAGCATCTCAGTATGTTGTCCCAAAGCTGATTTTCATAAGTCACCTTCATGAACATAAAAAAATAAACCTGTAGGTATCAACTTTGTCATGCCTCAATCAGGAGACCACATGAACTACAAAGTAAGACTATTCCTACTATGATTGTAGTCCAAACAAGAGAATGTTGAGGGTAATCACTGCTGACTTAACCAAGAAGCCATAGGTCAAGACAAGAAGCTACTCAAAATATGGACCAGAATTTCAGTTCATTACTCTATAGGGTCAGGTACGCTATGTCTTTTAAGCACATCCAAACCTGGTTTGGGGTTGCAAAACAATCTAACATGAAGATACTTGTTCTTCCTTTCTTTTACAGAAATCTCAGTGTGCACATGCTTTGGTAAATCATCCAGGTAAAAAGCACACTTTGCAACTCTAGTAAGGTTCAGAGTTTAAAAAATAAACTCTTTCTACATACAGCTGTAGATAGTAGTTTAGTGTGTCAGCAAATGAGTGCATACTGCAAGTACACAAACTTGTACATGGTTTGCTCTTGCACATACAGCTGCAGAGTGAGCTGACTTCATGAAGTCACTTCTGAATATTCATTTCAACCACCAGACACTGCAAAAAATATCCTATCATTAACACAAATAACAACATCCTAATACCTGTATGCACCAATCTACTCCAGTAACTTCAGAACTGAAGAGCTTTTACATGAAATCCAGCTATAGTCAAGTGGATGGACTTTAACCCAACAGCCTGAACTCAGGTCAGTCATAAATAATATTTGTAACTTGGGTGCTTTTGCCAGGAAAAGTCAAATGAGAGAAAAACCATACAGAGAGAGCACTAGAATATAGGGAATTATTTTACAATTTTGTGACCTCTTTCTTCAATTGCTACTATAAACAACATTTATACATAAAAACAATACTTTTGAAAATGTAATTGTATTTAGAATATCCAAAACTACCACCAAAAGACTGTCAAATATATCTGAACTACAAATGATAATATGTTAAATCAAAAGCTAACACCCATTTAGCAATCAGATGCATAGTTCATCTTTAATGAAGGCCTGAAAAGAAGAGTTCACTTTATTCTGGAAGCAGGTATCAATGCAGATCTCACAAAGCAACACAGGCGCATCATCTAAGGATCTTTTTCACATTAAGAATCCTATTAGAAGGAAAACACTAAAAGGTAATTGAATTTCCCTCAGTTATCTTCATCTCTGTCAGCTCCTGCTACAATAACTTACTCTCCAGAGCAGAGATAACTCAATTCTGTCCAGCAAGCATATGTTATGAATCTCCAAAGCAAACTTGTCTAAATCATTCTGGTCTTCTATCAAGGTTGGCTGTAGATATGAACTCTGACAGAAAGCAAACAAATTTATTTTTATCTTTTCAATAATTTGGTTCCCTGTGCCTTGATGGAAGAATATTAAAGATATAAATGTTTCCACTAATTCTGGAATTATAAAGACTGGTTCAAAATATTTCATCTGAAAGTTAATGCTATTAAAAATGCTTTGGTTCCCTATTCTGTTTTAACAGAAACAAGAAACAGTTTAGGGCTTCTGTAGGTAAACAAACTAAATTATCATGCTGTAATTAACACTTTTTTCAGAATAGATCTGATATTTATATTTTCACCTTCAGTGGAAATGTTAAATCTACAAATAACAACAGAAGAATACTCTAACCTTCTAACCCTTTTTTTTCCATCAAAGCTCTTAAAACATCAGTAAGCACAAATCCCCCACTCATATAAACAAACAACTTTGATTTAAAAAGTCACGTTTTGGGATGGTATCATGATTTATCTCGACAAACCTCACAAAAGCAAAATAAAAGAAAAATCAGACATAGAAAGGGTATATGACAAGAATCAGCAGAGTTAATTCCAGAAGGAGAGGAGACAAAATATGAGATAAGAGCCTGGTTAAACTAATATTAACTGCACAACTCCTGTCATTTTGTTTCAGGCTTTCCAACATATATGTAAAAAACAGTCTGCACAATGAGTGAATAATGAATTGACAGAGTTCCTTGCTGACACCCAGCTACTCAGAATTGTTTAGTCACAAAGGAGATCTCAGGAACTGGAGGAGAAGCTTGGAAAACCAAGTCATCATCATAATGAAATAGCACAGGAGTGTCACCTTAGATAATAAAACATATAAAATAATCTAATTTTTAGATATAAAATTATGGCCAGTGTGTTCCCCTTTATCTTTGCTCTTTCTTGCCATAATTTGGCAGCTATTGGAATTAATCCTTCACTACACTTGGAGCAGCCTCCCAATTGTAAGCATTGAGTGCAGTCATCAGCCATTATTAGCAACAGCTTTATTCTATTAATTACACAAGTGTAATGAACAGAAGGTGCTCTAGGAAATACTGGTTGTGCTCCATGTCTCCTCATCCAACCTGACTCATGACCAGGGAAAAGATATTTTTCAACCCAAGCATAACTTCAAATTGCAGAGGAATGGGAGCATATTCTGGAAGAGTGTTACTGCATTTTCCCTTTCAATAATCTCTTCCTTAAGAATGCACACTTTGACATAGGGTAAATTGGCCTGACAGTGAAGCCCAAAAATAGTAAACACATAACGGGAAAGAAATAATGCTAAATGAAAATAAAACTAAGTTCAAGTTTACAACTGAGCAGAGTATTTACATCCAACCTACCAGTTGAAATACTGAGGAAAAACACCTTCAGGTATATAGACCCTGAAGATCTCCTGTGACCTTGTCAGCTCCAATATCAGAATTATTTTAATGTAACGTCTTTCTCATTTAGATCAAGCCAAGTTACAATAAAACACATTGGAGAGATGTGTAATGTCACCAGTGCTTTTTCTTCAAAGCTGAACAATCCCTAACACTGTTCTTAAAAAGGTACATAAGCAATATAAGTTATCTCTGGACAGAAATTTTGGAGTAAAATATCCAGTCAAGCACAAAGAGGATATTTGCTTTGCTAGAAAATTACATTCTATTTACATTGTATTACCTGAATCCGGATTATTTAAGAATTGTTACTTGGCATGAGCTACCATAAAAATCTATGAATAATAAATAAGGTAAACAATACTGATTTATTTTTCATGAACAGGTGAGATCAACAACATTTCTGATGGGAACATTGCATTTGAAGCACAAAACCTCTTACCTGACTAGCTTAATTTTCATATTATAAATATAAAAAGATGCAGAAAAACCATGGAAAATGTTTTAATAGACAACATAAAATCTGTATAAAAAGATACAGTATTAGGGGTTCAAAGGAAACATATGCCATCCAAAACAAGGCTTTTTTGAAAACAAACAAAAAAAGCTGGAATGGAATAGAAAGAAAATGGCATTCTTCAGTAAGTCTCCCCAAAGAAGGGAAACAGAAAAATATGTCACCTATGGCACAATAGTTTTAAAAACAGAATGATGCAGGTCAAAAGAGATGGACGAACAATTGCATAAAGCCATAAAAGTCAGCATTAAATTATTTTTCAAACAAATCATGAGGAGGAAGCCCATTAAGGTGTCTCTACAGAGCTAATAGAAGATCAAAGGGTAAAAAGCACTCCTGGAACACATGGCCACCACAGAACAGAGATGTTATAAAAGAAAACTGGGAAGAGAACAACTGCTGAGATCAGGCAGTGTCCACTCAGGTGATCCAGAATAACTCAGGGATGAACACAGCCATGAGCTGCATTGTTCTTGTTCAAACTGCCTCAGCGCCAGAGGAAAGATATACACCAAATGGACTCTGGAAGACTGCAGGGAGCAACTCGGCAACAAGTCTGAAATTTCTAAAAGGCAAACTTGGAGCTGTGTTTAAAGCAAAAAGGAGACAAAGGAATAAGCTTGTAAGCGCCATCACTGCCTTTGTAAAGAAAGTCAGGCATCATGAGTTTTCTTTCAACAAGCCACTCAAGACACAGACAAGAAAGATCCAGGTAATCAAATCTGAATGCCAAAAAGATATTTAAAGAAACACAGGATGAGGCAAGGCAGATAGGAACATCTTATGATGGCGTTTAGATGTATTCCCACAGCAAAAGATAAGTTCAAAGACCTACAGAGAGTAGATTATTTAAGCTTCTTGATAATTTCTAGTGAATATAATAATCTGTAATAGTATTTACAAGTGGGGATAAACCCTTCTTTTAAAAGGAAATTTATCATTCACAGGAAGAGAAAAATAAGTAGAAATGTTAAAATATGTAAAAGAAGTGAGAAAGGACACAAAAAGTTGAAATCTCAAACATTCCAAAATACTGTTCATTACCTTCCTGCATATTTTTTTTTCAAATTACACTTAATTAGTCTCCATTATTTCACATGAGACAATCCCAAAAATTGCAAGGAATAAAAGAAATTTCATCTCCTAGTGTGGAACTTGACAAAATATTGCAGTAGAACGAAATTGGTTAATCCTCTTATGGACAAAAAAAACAATTCTCCTATGCTCAGCGCTCTGTGGAGTGTTTATAATACCTCAAAAATATGTTTAGAAATCAAAGTCAATTGTTTTTTCTTCCTTCTACTGACAGACAGATGGTGCTGTAACACCTAAACGTCCCAAATCAAAGGGCAGCATTTATTTAAAAATGTAAATTTGAGAGAGTCAAGCCCATTCA
Organism: Parus major; assembly: GCF_001522545.3. Lineage (NCBI taxonomy): Eukaryota > Metazoa > Chordata > Aves > Passeriformes > Paridae > Parus > Parus major. The sequence goes on along the minus strand of NC_031771.1, from coordinate 10,585,151 downwards.
TAACAATATCTGTAAAGCATTATTTTATCATGAGGGAACATCTAACTTCCTTCATGTTGCCCCATTACATTTTTGCAGTCTTAATGACAACTTTTGGATGCGTTCCTGCAGCTTGCTTTATCTCCATGTGTTGTGGAGAACCATCACTGCTGACCCACTCTACAGAGAGAATTCCCACTGAAATCACTAGAGAATATTTTTTTTAATAAATAAGGACATTACTATTAAGGGTGCTGAAAAACACTTAATATAAAAGGATGTTTCAAGACCCACAGAAGGATTTTCTGATGCACAGGTTCTATAACAAAGCAGCTTTTGTTAAAAACATTGGTAAACTATGGAGAATATGGACCTAGTCGAGGATTAAACTTTCTTTCCCACAGTAACTTCTTATCTTATTACATTTAGAAGCAACAATCATCTACAGAAACTATAAGAACACCAAATACCTTTCCATAATTCTTTCAAGGGCTCTCAAAACATTCCCTTTGACTAACGGGTATTCTGCCAGAATTGACTTGCAGTAATTTTTAGTCACTTCCTCTGATACAAATAACATATTCCAACATTTAATGCTTAGTGCATCAAAGGGGAAAAGATATGGAATACAGATTATCCATCAAGGGAAGCACTGGATTTTACCTTCTGCCAAGGAAACAAAAAACAAACAGCTCCACTCCATCCAAGTCACTATTGGAATGCTTGCCTAGCCTCGCATCCCACCTCTGTCAAGGCAATACCAGTTTTAAGATTCATTTCTCAGCATGAGTATGAAGTAAAGCCTTCTTTTTATTACCACAGCCTGTAAATTGACACTGAATAAGAATTAAAACTGTGAGGAAGTTCAAGTCTTCCGCATGAAAAAACATAACTGAACACAAAAAGGCAACAAATTTTACAGCAGCTGGAAATGCTAGATTTAATTATTGAAGAGAAATCATGCAGAGAAGTTAGCTGCCTAGCATGATTTATAACAAATGCAAAGGAAAAGTCGTGTGAAATTCTCAGTTGATCAACAGAAACAGGCAATAACAAGAATGCCTGCATTTTCTATTTTTATGGATGACAAGAATTTGAAAATAATAAGACCAAAAATTCAAGGGGATGACACCACACAATCTTCCAAAAATGACACTCTGAGGAGGCAGGCTATTTTGCCAATTAGAGTAGCAGTAACATTTTACTGAGAAAACTACCAAGAGATTTGTTTTCCTCAGAATGAAGAATCCTTGTCCACCCATTATAGAAAGTTTTTGGAAAATTATTGTGTGGCGCTCTCCGCTGCTCTTCTACACACACCATAATGTATAACATTGTGAATAGTTTTGTATTGCATGTTTTTCCCTGTTTCCTAACTTTACATGTGAATCTTTCATTAAAAAAAAAAAAAAACCAAAAAAAACCAGAAAAACAAGACAAAACAAACAATGAAAAAAAGAAACCATGGTCCTGGAACAGTCTTCAAAAAATACTTTACTCAAGTATTGAGACTTGGTATTACAGATTTTTGCTTAAATCCAGTAGTGCCATCCAATAGCAAACTAAAGCTTCACTAGAAAGATGAAACACTGAACAGTCCAGGCCTAAAAACCTAGCAGGTTTACTTATTTAGAATTCTATAAATATGTATATTCATCCAGAAGTACAGCAAGAGATTTATATAAGACAGGAGGCATAGCCAAGGCAATGGGCACTCCTGTCATAAATTATAAAATAAAGTCAATTAGAATACAAAATTCCCTCCCCCTCCTCACACCAAATCCAATTATTCCCATAGGCCCGACTCCACAGCAGTCTGCACAGATAATCTAATACACAGTGAGAATCACCACATTTTTCAAGGTCATTTCTAGAAAACAATTTGGGTGGTAGCATGAAATTATGATTAAGGGATTCCTCTTCAGGATTTTCAACTCTGCCAAACACCAAGGGTGAGATTTTGAAAAATACCTAAGAGACATGTACATATAAATTCCAGGGACAATGGAGAAAGTCTAAGGTTATAAGGTACATGTTAGAAATGCTCACATTCCCACATCCACTCAAAGAATGTGTATTTCATTTCTACTTCATTACAAAATTTGTAGAATGTTCCTTCATCAGGCTTCCTTAAGGCACAATCACACTGTAAAATGAGCATGTCTCAGGTTTCCTGGAGACCTCCTATATGTCTACACGCATAGATGGAACTACTCCTTATACAGGTAGCCGGGGAAAGACTGTTTAAGTTTCTGAAAGAGAGAAAATTACCATGAGAAGACAGAAGAAGAATATAAAGGATTTCTATTCTATTCCTTTCAAGTTTAAATCTATCTTGCTGGGGCACTGAAGTTTTACTGCATATCCAAAGTTACAGCACAAACTGAAACAAGCCTAAAAAAAGAAAACAAAACCAAAACTATCCTTGCTTCAGAGACTTTTCCCATGTTTTTGGCCATGCCACTATATGGAAAAGGTTCCTCTCCGTCATTTTACCAATTCAGGGTCACACCACACAGAGACAGAACAAAGCCCAACCTCAGATTACACAGCAAAGCTCACATGTGCTGCATTTGCTGTTGCTTCTCTGTCTCCTCCTGTATGGGAAAAAAATGATAGGTAGACATTTCTCAAACCACTTCTGGACATAAAACATCTCTCCTGTACTTGCAATGAATTAAGAACCAAACAGGAGTGGCACCCTGGCAACTTATAAACTATCACCTGTCAAATAATTTCTTGCATCACATTTCTAAGATGCAGTTTTCAGCACAGCAGTGCGTTTCCTCTTATAATTCCTCTTATAAAGACCATCTTTACCCCATTTATAACTGAATCTATACTATTATACATAACTAGAGAGCTTCACTATGAAGCTTGACTATATTTCCCCTTGTCTTTTCCTGCCTCTATGTGCTCCAAATACCAGACTTCAGTTTTAAAAAGTAAAATCCAATTTGCATTCTACTTCTAAACTGTCCTCGCATGTATAGTGCAAACCTCTTCAAAATCTCACTCAGATATTGCAAGGCTCATCTTCATCATGACTTTTAGAAATGGAGAATCACAATCAAGTAGCAGTAAACATACTAAAGATCTTTAAAAAGAAAATTGGAGGTTGGATTTCTTGCTGACCTAGTGTTAACATGGATTATTCCACATGCAATGTGAAACACCAGATTTGCAAGTCTGAATAAAAACCAGGTAATAGTTCTTTCCTTATTTCTCATCTGAGGGCCTTTATCCCTCATCAACCAGTCTCATCTCCTTTCTCCATACCACTCAGAGGGCAAAACTTTCTTCTAATGTGAACCACACATGCCAATCCCATCCATTTCTTAAAATCACCTGCAACTAGTAATTACCAGAAGCACAAAACATTTTTTAATGTTATCAAACCCACATGTCCATATACATAATTTTCCATAATGATCCTTATAGGATCATTCCTCTACTCACTTTCTTCAGCTATGACATCTTAAGACACGGACAGAAAATGGTGCACCAGAATTTCTGATTGTTAATTGTCTGCAGACACAGACAGCTATGACTAATAATTCCTCTTTCCACAAAGGAACACAACACTGATTGAAGTCTGCCACAGACATCAGATTCTTCATACTTTTGGTAGAACCCAATAGTTGCATATCCTCCATTTCTACACCTGTAGAAGTCTTGCTGGATCACAGTTTTCCAGCGCAGAAACAAAACTAAACTAGACTAAGCAGACTGCTGATATTTGAGTACACCATTTTCCATTTAAGTTCCACCTGATGAGTTAAACCTCTTGAGCCACCACCACTAAGACAGGACAGATTCAAACCAGCATTGGCCTAAAATATCAGCCAACTCTCATCCCAGAGACTTGTAACAGCAGAAGTCAGAGCTATATTAAAAATGTAAGTTGATGCTCTGTTTAAATTTATTCCAGATACCATAAAAGCTATCTTGAGGCTGAAGTAAGGCTAAGAGTGCAGCTGTCACTGAACAATTGTATTCACAGAAAGCCTGCATTTATATGACAGAACCCTTCATTTCTCTCACATTTCCTACATATACACACCCCTCTTTGCGAATAGTTTGCATCTGAAGGAAAAAAAGTGGGCTGTTCTTCTAATCAATAACATCATGTCATGCATGGAGCTTCTGCATAAATCCAGAGCAGAAGATGTCAAGCATGTCCCAGTCCAGTGATTATCAGGCAACAGAGTAAAAGGATGCACTTTTCATCTCCACAGGACTGTCGCCAAACCCTTGATGTAATAAATGAAACATGCCTGCTATTTCACCACTGCAGAACGGTACTGTAGATACCTTCCAACATCTCTGTTTGCAGGAGGGGGTAACTAGCTCTAGATGAACTGCAGATATGTTATTAGACAACGCACAGCTTGAATCCTGGGGCCAACCCAGATGACCTTTAGAACATAAGCACTGTCTAAGACAAATATGCTTTCATCTTCAGGGAGTATTTTTTCAAGTAAAGATTTAAGAGGAAAACAGTTTAGAAATACGTTAAGCACAAATGTGCCTTCAATCTCTTAATGCCTCATTTTAAAAACAAAACCACAAGTAATATCACATGTCAGAAGAAAGACAAAGTATTCTTTAAGTAGAATATTAGTGAATTGAGAGAGATTTAGCTTAATTTTCATTTACTCAATAATTAAAGCACAGGGAAAGCTGATATGCAATGTAACCAAGATCCTAAATTGGAGGTATGACCAAAGTGATTCAGAAAACAGGCTTGCATTTTTGTTAGAAGTAATATAAGTTTATTACAAAAACAGAGACCCTCGTTTTGCTTTAGATTCCCTTAAGTGGGGTGAAAATATGAAAACATAACTAAACCACACTGAGGCATGTATAAATAAGGAGAATGGGTTTAAAGAGGGATTAAATAGCATATGATACAAAAAGAAAAAGGAAAGCAATTTCTCATTTTGCACTTCACAGGCTGTTGCCACTTATCTTCAGCAAAGTGGGTTTTTTCAGACCTGTATCTTGACTGTGATGCTAAGTAGCTTTAACACATACAGTGAAATTTGCTAAATGGAAAAGAGTAGCACTGGTATGATAAAAGTCTTTCTCTTACAATCTACAGTGTGCACACTTCAACAAGTTCTGAGCTGCTCCGCTCATCTTGTTTTTCCATCAAAGCTGGTGGCAAACTTATCAAATCACCCTACAACTGCAAAGCATCATTCAGAGTAGAAAGGCCTGAGGCCTGCAAAGTCCATATCCCAGCCTGAAATCCTTAAACTATAAGATGGTTATGCTTTTGTGTTTTGCTTTTTTGAAACAAGATTTCCTTTCTTACCTCAAATTCAGCATGGCGGTTAATATCCTCTGCCCTCTGTCTGCTCAGGATAAATTCTGCTTCATTAGCCACTCGTACCAGATGCTCCTTCATAGTTTGACTCAGCAGCCTGAGGACAAAGAAGATTTAAGAACTGCCTTAAGAGAATGAATTCCAAAAACAAAGAACTGGAAATACAGTGTGTGTGTATGTGTGTGTGTGTATATATATATATATATATATATATATATGCAAATATGTTGGGCTCTTATGAGTGACTTTATTGTGCTAAGAAAACAGTATAAATAAGGCTGGAGGGTAATTCTGTGCCAATGACTAAAGTTGTATTTCTACAGTAAACTAAAGTGAATATTAAACAAAATGTAAACACTCTAGACAGTAATTTGTTTTACGTGAAATAGAGATACATTAAAAAAAAATCTTTCACACCCACCACAATATAAAGTAAGCAGTTTTTGTAAATAAACATCTACTGTTAAAGCTCCAACACAATTGATGAAAAATCTATATTAAAGAAATACAATGCGATATGGTTTTCCCTCCAAATGCAAGATTGAAATTTTACAGTAAGAATACATTTAAGTAATATTTTCAGGATTATAAAACATTCTCAGCCTCACAAATGAAATGCTAAGATATACATTGTTCCAGGTTATGTACAGAATAAAGCAGTAATTCAAACTGAGATTTCTGAGGCCTTAATAAACCCTGAATGGCAGTAGAGCTGACAGATTGAATTACAACCCAATTATTCTCTGAGTTCACATATTGTTACTAAAAACATTTCCTTTTTAATTAGTTACATTGGGATTCATTGTTGGGGGGTTAGGTGTCCGTCCTTTTGTTCTGTCTCACCTATGGAATTTTTACCCATCAGTGGCAGGGAAAACCGGGTTCCTGGTACTTCGTGGGTGCTTGAAAAACACAAAGAGTTTGGCTGGGCCCAGGGAGGAGGGGGCAGCTGGGGGCTGGCTGGTTTCTTCAGCTTCAGAGCAGAACACTCAAAGGGAGCTGTTGCGGCTGGGAGAAGGGAATTCACCATCACCCAGACGGAGCTGCTGCTTCTGCTTCTTCTCCTTCTCCCCTCTTTGCTGGCGGCCTCGCACCCCCTGTCCTGCCGGGACGTGTGGCAGTGCCAGCCTCCACCGCGGAGCTGCTGATACACCTCAGCCACCGGCCCAGGATCTCAGCTCATCCCTGCTGTTCCAGCCGACTGTTCCTCGGAGCCCTGCAGGAGCACCGGGACTGACTGCCCGAGGGGTTTGTGAAAACAAAGCCTCTCCTCCATCCCATCTCAGCCGAGAAAGCTGTCCCGGGGCCCCTGGTTCTGTTTTCTTGGTAACGCTGTAGTTATTGTTGTTTGTTTGCCTGGTTATACACACTATTAAAGAACTGTTATTCCTATCCCCAGATCTCTGCCTGAAAGCCCCTTGATTTCAAATTTATAATAATTCAGAGGGAGGAGGTCTACATTCTTTCATTCCAAGGGAGGCTCCTGACCTCCCTAGCAGACACCTGTCTTCCAAACCAAGACATTCATAAAGTTGAAACTGGCTATACAGAAGCCACAGTTTTAGAAGGCGCACATTTGCACAGGATCACTCAAAGATACACCAGATAAATCCATGACATGCTCTACTCATTAATTCTTTAAAACATCTGTTATTTAACCTTTTTTTTTTTTTTTTTTTGGTAAGGCATCCAGTTGTAGAAAAAGGAGTAGCAGAACATAAAATCGCTTGCTTTCCTTGCACATATAAACTGAAGTACATTTCAACAAGTTCAGAGTGCACTGAAAGGCTTTCCTTACAACCACAGGATTTATTATGCAGGATGTCTTCTAATGCATCCAATATTAATTTTAACCCTGATAACTTATTTATCTGAAATAAGACTCCACCTGTCTCTTACTGTATGTTGGAAAGAGTGATGCTCTGCTGTCTCTTTTGCTATGCTTTCAGAATGCCACGCTTGCAGGACAATTTGCAGGTCACATGCCTGCTCCTATGAGAAGAAATCCAGAGGCAGAAGAACACCTGAAGCTCATTGTTCACTGCCCCTCTCATTCCAAGGCTCAGAAAACTGCAGCACAGCAGCCACGAGGCCATCAGCTCAGGAACCAGCCAAGTTGGTGGATTAGTCTCTCCCCATAGAACAAGTCTTGAAATAAGGAATATGCACAATTCACTGTTTGAGGCATGACATCACCTTCTGTTTGGGGAGGCTTGTACAAAAGCCGCTAGTTTGAAGCCACACTACAATTCCTTTTATTTTTTTCTATATTTAGTCACTGCTAGAATAGATGTAGCTGTTGAGTAACAAGCATACAATTCTGCCCATTTATCAGCATGCATTAGTGACAAACCAGCAACAAGAAACTGTGTAAGCAATTGCATAGTCTGGGCAGATTCCAAGTGACTCTTTCTCTGTGATCTCCAGTAGCACACTCAAATCTGACACATAAGCATTTAAATAAACTTTTTTTATTGAACTAAGAACTGTTAAAAAAAACTAATGGGATCATAAATGCTCATGTACTCGAATATCATATATTGCAAGTTGCACGCAACACAGTCGGACAGTATTCCATTCTATTCCCTGAGTTTGTCAATAACAGTATCCTCTGCTAGCTTGAATGGACTTTGAAAAATACCAGCTGTCCTCTAAAAGGTCTACTTTAAATCTAACACTAATTATGCCCTCTGAGTCCCACTTTTCTTAAATCTGTTTAGGAAATCACCCTATATAATAACTGTTTTAACACTTTACAACATGGTTTTCCTTTTTATCGACCAAACATAACCAGTAAGCAGCCCAGCACCTGATATACACATCCAGAAATTATGCATGTGTTCCAAACAAAGCAAAGAACTGCATTCCCTCACACAAGAACAACATTGTTCAAACAGACCAGAAGTGTACTAGTGAAAACAAATACACTTCAAGTTCCAGGAAGAGCTTTGTCTCTCATGCATCAGTTGTCTCTTCTGTCACCCCCAGCTCTCCTTATACTCCACATACTTTCCTCACTTTCTCTATGATACTCCACACAGGGGTAAGGCCAGGTAGATGAAACTGAAACACAATTTTTTATATTTTTTTTTTTAGTTTAGTTTATTTAAGAGCTTTTAAAATTTAATCTTTCTTTTCAGTTCAACCTTTTCCAAACATCGCATATGCCTGAATTAGCTTTCCTATAACAAACAATTCAAGTTGCATTATCATCTAGAGCAGTCTGGAGTTCCTTTATGAAAACAGTACCCACATAAATGGCATACCACTCAGATTTCTATTTTGAATTTAGCACTTAAGTATGGAATTTCACAAAAATAAATATATATATCTTTACATAAATGTAATGATGGCATGATATAATAGAGGAGTCTGTAGCTATCATTGAAAATCAAAGGCAAGCATGAGCTCACAGCACCTGTATAAATGAACACACCTCCGCTTATATGTTTAAAATGAAGTTTTAATCACCTACTAAACACAAGTTTTGGGAACCTTGGCAGCTGCTAGTTTTCCATTTAAGGGAAACAAAATGTTGAACAGAAATTTGTTATGTGTAGCTCACTGCTCTCAATAAAACAACTGTTCCCAGGCAAGCAGACCACTGCTGAGGCAAGGACAGGAATGTGGCTCTTGCTGAAGGATTAGCTCAACTCCAAACTACACACAACACATTTTGTACATGTGGGAGAGCCTATAAACTGAATTACCTAGAGCAGGTAAATTTGAGGGACAAACACTTCCTTCTAGGGAAAAAAATGTTTAGAAACATCTAATTCTCTTCACTAAGACACTAAGTGGCACTTCATGGATTTAAAGGATCATAATGGTCTTTGCTAGTTCCTGCTCTGGCCTCCCACACAAATTGATCATGAATATCTTCCTGAAAACTATTTCATTTCCTCCATCAAGTCTCTACCTTCTGTTTGCACTGTAGGAGAGTTTCCAGAAAGAAGCCTCTTTTTTTTAAGGCTTGAAGTTTATAGAATCATAAGTTGGTTACAGTTGGAAGGGATCTTAAGAACAATCTCCAAACCCCTGCCATGGACAGAGACACCTTCCACTAGACCAGGTTGCTCAGAGCCCCATCCAGCCTGGCTTTGAACACTTCCAGGGATGAAGCATCCACAGCTGCTCTGGGAAACCTGTGCCAGATGATAAAGGTATTTTACACTCCCAAAAAGTAGTTTTATAATAAGGCAATTACTGTCAAGTAAAACAAACACAAAACAAACAATTTCCCTAACTATTTGTGTGCTTTAATCCTGTTTTTTTTGCCCAGAACCTAAATTACATTAGTTCTTTTTCAGTTAAATACAAATTTCATCTAAAACACATTAAATACTTTTTCTTACAGCAAAAGGACACATTTTCTTTCTCTGAGTAAACAGATTGAATTTTTTGTCTTTTTCAAAGTATGCACACCCAAGCTTAAAGATAATCTCAAATCTAGTAATTTCCTTCTTGCTGATGCTTCATAATCTCCATATGAAGATCCATGGACCATGCTTGCCTTATATAATCTCATATCTGCTAATTTTTTTCGGTACTATTCAACATCAAAATTCTGTTTAATGTTCTGATTTACACTCCACCTTCCTGATAGATTCTCTTCTCATTTGTTTCTATTTATGACATGCTATTGAATTATTATTTTCCTGATCTTAATACAAGAAGAATGTGGGTGGACACATAGTGTAGAAGTTAGACATTATCTATGAATGCAAAGACTTTGGATATTGGGGCCACTCTACAGCTTGCAGTGCACACACACCAGACTCAAAGTCTCAGACAGACTTTTTTTCCAAAATGTTTTATAACACATGCTTAACTTCGAAAAGATGAGCAGCCTAGTAAAAACAAGCAAGGGGATAGATTCCATGCTGGAAGTTAAATATATTCTTGCATATTTTGCTGGGTCAGGAATGAAGTGCTAAACCACGGAGAGAAGGAGTTCCAGCCAAATACATGAGATAGACTGATTTGCATTGTTATGTTGGAAAACTATGACACACAGAATTAAAAGTCTTCCTCTGATTTCTGGCTGCTGAATGCTTAGATGAGAGGTAAAAAAGTCAAGCTTCTCCTTACAACAAGCAAAAATTAAGAGGTACAAGAGGCAAAAAAATAAACAGAAAACTATGTGCAAAGCAAAAACAAGTGAGATTAACAAATTCTGGGTTAGTATTACTGATGTGTAACAATTATCAGTTTTGGTCAAAGTTTAAAAATGCTTCTTAGGTAACACTGACAGCAGCTGTTTAGGCACAAATACATTACAAAGTACAGGAGGGAGAGACTGTAAGTTCTAAGTGCTCCACAACAGAGAATTCTGAGACAGCCAACCAAGGTAACCTCTCCTACTTGCACTCCTTCCTCATAAATCCAGCATGTAGAAGATGCTCTGCCTACATGGACTTTGATGGGATCTGACTGCTAAGTGCTGGAATTACTGTTGCAATGGCACTTTACAATTGCTTTGTGGAACACAGATAATTTACAGATACCCTATTGAATTCTCAAAACATATAGCTGGTTCATAAACTCTTAAAAACTGAAGTCTGAACAAAATTATTGACTTAAAATAGGAAACAAAAAAACAACCAAACAAAACAAAAAACAAAACCACCAAAAAACCAGAGCCTCAAAGCTGTTCAGACTCAAAATGCTCACTTGGACACGTATTAGCATTAAATGAAACACTGTGAAAATTAAATTCATTAAATGAAAAACTTTGAAAACACAGATGAGGCAGGGATGCACCAGTCCAATATTTTCTATCTAGGATGGCCTCTTAGGACATGTTAAGAGTCCATTGAAAACTGTTGTGCTCACATTCCAGAGCCACTGCAAAGTACTGTGAGAGATGATTTCTGAAAATGTCCCATCAGATAACAATAGTACAGTACATGTATGCACACACAATATAGCACAGATACCTTCTTGTTACTCTTGCAATTATTTATTTCTTCAAAAACAGATGTTATCAAAAATTTCCTGCATTAAAAAAAATTTCAGAACTCCCAGGAACTAAAAAGTGGTTTATGAATTTCCTTCTGCATTCACCCAGCAAACTGGGTATTCTCACAAGCCAAACCTACCTTTGTCACACACATACCCTTCAACTCAATGAAATAAAGAAACTTTTTTTAAAATGGTTGTGTACATCACACCATACCTTAGTGCATAAACATGCACACAAAAAAAAATTAGGTGGCATTAAGGACCCCACTCAAGTCAACTTACCCACCTCTGAAACACATCCAGGCTACAATCCCTAATTTTCAGCACATTTATAATGCTGTTTTATGTCTACCCTAATGATCTTATGTATTCTTATTCACATATTAACAAAGCTGCTTTTTTTTGTAAGCAAACCAAAACAATAACGTCAAGACTCAGAAAAGAAACTACCAAAAATCTCTTTTACAGAGGTGCAGGTTCTATGTCATCAGAACCTCAGGACAAAGAGGCTGCAGCAAAGGGAGCAGACTGGCAGTAATCAATTCTACTTTGGACCTGGCTGCATTTATCATTTTTCTCCTGAGCCTTTTTTGGTCAATTATGCACAAAGTCTGTCAGTTATCATCCATTTTTTCATTAATAGCTGTATTTTTCTAAATATATTTCCATCACATTTCCATCACAGTAGTTACTCCTATGGCAACACAACCCTCCAACATTCATTCCTTGAGAGTGACCGCAGCACTGCAAGTGAGAGACAATTGAATGGGGCAGCCTACATCTGTCCCCTATTTTCCATTCAGAAAGCATCCAAGTAATTGGCCAGCCAGCTTGATTGCCAAGTATTTCAATATTAAAAATATTTGCATCCATGATTAGTCAAAAGCAATACATACAATTTAAGACAAGGAACAGAAGGTGATGTATGTTTAAATTTTGTTAGTACAGCTCTTAAATTCCTCCCCACACCCCCCCCCCGCCAGCTACAGAAATATAGATGATTACAGCATTCCAGATCTTATACTGTTAGATCTTATGCACTGAGAGAATAATATCAGCTGCATTTGGTTGTTTCTGGAGAGCTTTCAGACTTCTTTTCAGTTTGCTGATGGAGTTTTTAGTTCCTGAGGATATTAAATTTGCATTATGTTTGTCTTCCTTCTTCTCCCAGTAACTTTTGAATTGATTGTGCAATTCCAACAAATATTTTTAATAGAAGGTTATAGTACCTCAAAAATAATAATTTTAAATACAAGGGAGCACAAAATCCCTTGAAAGTTTCCTCTGGGAAAAGAAAAATAAACAAAACTGTTTACAACTACACTGGAAGACACATTAGAAAATGCTCTGATATACAGGGGAGAATTTTGATTAGATTTCATTCCTCATTAGACAACAAAGAACGTGGCAATAAAAAAAAAGGTACAGAAAAACAAACATGGATACACTTGTGAATCCTTATACTTTGGGTTGCCTTGTTTAGATAAGGATTGAAAAAGCAAAGGTAAGGATAGGAAGTATACATATATTCTGCAGCTTTAATGAGATTGTCTTTAAACCAAACATTTTGTCACATTTTTTTAGTGAATATTCATTTACAAGTGTATAAAAATGTAAGCATAGAACATTGTTCTACAATTCTTCAAATGGCCAAGAAAACTGTGCTTGAGAAAAATTAAAATTAAGCATCTTCAAGAGTCTCTTCAACTGAAAATTGGAAAGAATAATTGCTGCAGCATGCTTAGGAGACTGATCTCTCAACCCCTGCCATGCCAAACCCATTATCACCCCAAAGGGGATAATAACTGTCATGCCTGGTCTCGAGCTCAAGTACGTTTGTTAGTGCCCTAGCTGATACAGAAAACAAGATCCAGCATAAGAGATGCTTCACACTAAATTGTGCTAATGAATTACAGCGACAGCAGAGAGTTTTAACCTTCAGAGAACACAAGAGCTGCTCGCTAACTAGTCAAGTACAGGAAATCAGGCTCTAGCAAAAGAGGCATTTGTACATGCAAGGAAATAAAACAAAGCTGCGCTTGTTCTAGTTCATAAATAATAGCTCCACCATCTTCTGCTTAAGGAGGAAACATAATTAGTTCCAGGGTGCAAAATAAAAACCAGTCTGGGCAACTCAGAAGTCTCTGAAGGAGAGGGCTGGCCATGGCAGTGAACTAGATCCCACCTAAAGGATATAGTTCTGGTGAAAAAATTCCCTCACCAGTAGGTTCTCGGGTTCAGGCTCCAAAACAGACTCTCCCTAAAGGAGGACCCAAAGGTGAAAGGCAGGCACAAAGAATGAAATCCAGACTGACAGAAGTTCAGCAGGCTAAGGAAAACATTTCACAACCTATCCTTCTGCTGCACAGATGGCTCAGTACCTGCAGGAACCATGGGTATAGGCACCTTTTTAACAAGGTTTCAAAAAGCATTAATAGTGTTCCCAGACACTACAATAACAGAGAACAATACTTGCTACTTTTTTATTAAAACCAGATTAATGTTAAATGTAGCACTGTATTGAAACTTATATGTCTTTTACTGCACAGAAAGATGTTATTCTCCAAATACCTGCTCCTTTACCTTTTCATTTACATTCTGTAACTTCCTGGATTTCTACGCTGGCTTTTTTCTTTTTACTATGCATATAACCTGGACTTCAAGACTTCAGTTGTGTATTCAGTTTTAGACAGGTTTACAGTTCCATATTCCCACATACCAGGCTCCTGTTTAAAGATCTTGCAGTTCAAGACTCAAAATTTCACTGAGCACCAACTAATTAATACTGTTCTAAACATAAAGAGGGTGTGATCAAGCTGGAAAGGCAGGGAGCAACTCTTCTGTGGAATACTTATGAACATGAAGAAATTCAAACCAACACATTCTGAATGCAGCACACACACTGCAGATGTTACGGGTCCCAGAGGCAAACTTTCTGCACATATTTCTGTCCAGGGAATCCTAGCCAAAACATGGCAAGCCTAAACATAAAACTTCCAACTGCTATGAGAGAGAGAGGTACATTCATACCTTTCACATAAAAGCCAAAAATACATTTGAAAGCAAGTAGAAGAAAAGATTTACATCTCCCCTTCTAGACTTCTTCCAGAAAGATTTTTCAGTCATCTTATTTGCTAAAAAAAAACAAACAGCAGAACACACCTCAACCTGGAATATCCTATTGCATCATTAGTAAAAAAAATCTAGTAATAAACACCGGGAATAAAACTCTGGTTTACAAAGATTATAGGGTGACCAAATTCCCCCCACCAAGGCAAGAGCAATTCTGTGATTCCACAAATTCTAGGCACTTCTTCCAGTCCTTGATTTTATTTATTCTAATTCTCATGTCACGGTGCCCTACAGACAACTTTCCCTATGTGCTAAACCAGTTCTGTCCTTTCTACAAGTACCTTAACATATTTTCTAGCACGCTTGTAGAGACAACTTAAAATTCAGATTTTATTATATAATTATGCAGCTAAAGTCTAAATCAGTATCATTCAGATAATTTCTTAAGTATCAATTAAACTTCAGCTTTTGGAGTTTCCAAGACTATAATGCTATGGCAAAAATACACCAAAAAATAGCAAATAGAATAAAATACAAGGTCTGAGATGTTTTAGTTCAAGTGTTAGCATATGTGCAAGAAAAAATAATATGCAAACTGCATAAAGAGAAGGAAATAGTAGTTCTGGAATATAGTTCCTATCATTTGAGGGATAATAGTTTAACTTTAGTGAATGCTGAAAAGCCACAAAGCACCACAAATTCAGCAGTAACTATAAAGGCTCCAATGAACAGCAATGGAAGAAAATGGAGACAGATAAAAGGAGCCATTTTTAAGAAATTAATCCCCTCTCCTCTTCACCATAATGAATGTTATGTTCCCACTTTAAAAAAAAACCAACAAACTAAACTATAAGAAAACCCAACTCTGATACACGTCAGAAATGAAATGAAGTAACAATTACACAGACATTTTCTGCTAACCAAAACCACACTTCCCAGTCTTCAAGGGATCATTTGTCCCTGAGACAACCACTCTGGCTCAGGCTAGACTCTCAGTTATTGATGTTGTTTATAGAGGTGGGGGAGTGATTCCATCTGTCTGTGATGGGCACTGCATGTTTTGAAGAGAAAATAGTCAATTCCAAACAGTTTACTGAGAGAAAGCTTGACCTGGACAAGCTGAATAGCTACTGGGTGACTGCCAGGCACAGCTCAGTCTCAGCAACTGATTTGTCCATGATAATCAACTTACACAGATGAACCTTACATTGTGGTTTACATGTGTGTGGGATCTCTATGTTATCTATGCTAATAAAACATTAATCAAGGGCCAAATTTATAGCAGACATTTTGTAAGTAAGGTCAAGACAGGTCAGCCTCACATAATAGGAAACAACTATAGGCTAGATCTTAACACTGTAACTGAACACCCTTGTTACTTTACCTTGGCCCTTGGGATCAAGACTAGTAGCAAAATGTTTTTGCTGCCTCAGAATGGTGTTTCCCCTACCATAAACTGAAATGCAACCATTAAAACCCATTAAAATGGCCATTATTTTTATGTATCTTGAGAACATGTATATCTCAAGGAAAAAAAATCTCAAATAGCCATTTTCTCCATTCCTACAAGGATAAACAGATATTTATATAGCATATTAATTTACATGATAAATTATTCTGGTTTTAGTTCAGAAGCTGTGCTAGTCATGTAAAATTTATTTTCTATTTAGATTCCTACTAGCTGAAGCTACTCACTAACAGAAGTTACATTTAAATAAATGGTATTTCTTATAATACACCTTAGGTCACTTGTTAATTAATCTTTAAAAATATCCTTCCAATAAATATTGCACTTAGTCTGCCTCAACAATCAATTTGTAATGAAGAAAATATTGATGGTTCTGAACACTGACTGCAAGTCAAAGAGCATGGCCTCATCACCTGCTCTGTCATTTTCTATAAGTTCCAATAATATACATATAAAGTTACGGATAGAACATTAAACTAATTGGTAATATTAAGAGGTTTTTTTCCCTTAGAGGGACTCTCCTCCTTTGTAGTTTAAGAGATAGGTCAGAAAAAAATGAGCAAACTGGAATCTAATTTTTGCGGCAGAGGCTTATCTTACAATTCCTAGCAGTAATGTCTTTCAAATATAAATTCCCTTTCTCAAGAGATTAGCTGAATACAAATTATAGTTTTAACATTAACCAGTACACAAGGACTGGAAGAAAGAAAATCCATGACACACAGATAAGCAAAGTATTTAATGAAACTTAAGAGCATTAAGATTCTGCAAAATCCCATATTCAGAATTAGAACTGAACCGAAGTAATAAAGACCATGAAACCATGCTCGTAAAACTCAAAGAAAATTACACAAAAAGGAAGAAGAAACATTATTTTTAAAAAGTTTCAAGGCACAGAACTCCCTGAAGGCTAAGGCATGATAGCAGAGGTGCTATCAAATGTTGTGACTTACCTTCCTTCATTGACAAGCTCAATAAAGGCCAGGCCAGCATTTTTCTGTATAGAGTTTTGCCACTCCTGGGTAAAGACAAAAAAGAAGAGAAAAATAGTTGTATAAAAACAAAACTTGGAAGAGGCATTTTCAGAGACAAAATTGCACACTTTCTTTTCAGCTCTAGCAACTTACAGCACCATCAGCCAACACACAAAGTATTAATTGTGTGCTGATCAGGAAGCAATGAATGACAGCATGAAGGAATAGGGCAGCATCATTTACTTAAGGTCATATTAAGGGGAGAAGAAAATCCAAAAACATTCCACAAAGGATTCCATCATTTTCTTTTGTTATGTCACGTAATAACCCTGAACTTGCTCTGGTTCATGGATGCTTTTTGCCTTATTAAACCATGATAGTGCTAGAAACTGTTTCACATTAAGGCAAGGCTTATTCCTTAGACACGAAGTTCTCTTGTAGTTTAAAGCCTAGTAGACACACTTCCTAATAATAATCCTCACTTCAGCATCACATAGTCATGTCTTCTCACTTAAAAAAAAAAATCTGTTAACAATCCAAATACTGCACCATTAACACACACTGTTTTAGAAAAATGTAACATTTTTAACACACTGAAATGCAAATGGTACACAAACATGCACTGCACATTCCTTAAATCCAGCTGAACCTTGAATTAAGCAAAATTCTACACCTCTTAAACATGTAGGTGGGTTTTGCCTGAACCCCACAAGAGATATGGGGGAAAGCAACCAACTCAGATGACCCATCACTGGGGCTTGCTGACCTCATTTGAAAGATGAGAAGAAAACAAAATTAGTTAAAAAACAAAGTATATTTTTTAATCCTAGACTACATAGAAACAAGTTAACCTTGTTAAAAATCAGAGCAGTAAACGTGTGTATCTCATCTTTTGGGGAAAATGTACGTGCAAATAGATAGAACAAATACAGCTCTTGATTTAAACTCTTCAACTCTTCTAATCTAATACAGAAGACTGATTCTGCAGCAGACAGATAAGTTTAATGTGCTTTTTCCACATCAAATTCCTTGACTTTTTACTCTTTGTTCCATGAAATAATAATCCTACTGATTATCTACATGAGTATTTCTATCACTGTGGTTATTTAAAAAAAAAAAAAAAAAATCTCATCAGCTAGAAGTTCAAAACAGGAAATATGTCTTAAATAAATTTCAGATTTCTGAATGTAGGAGGTTAATATACACAGTGTCGAAGTGCATTTTTTGGTGCTCAGTGTCACCAAATTACCTCTCAGTCAGTGAGACAAAGGTTTGATCAGACACACACAGAAACAACATTGTTATTTACAACTTAAATCCTGCCCCTCTTCCCCCCCAACACACACACACACAAAACAAAATGAAGCAAAACAAACAAACAAAAAAGTATTTTTGAATTTCAAAAGCAGGGGAGAAATTATAACTGATTTCTCAATCTGTTTTTCCAGGCCTAACATGCTTATCATGCTCGTCATGTTTAAGCTGTAACAATGTATTAGAATTTTCAAAGAGTCAGAATTAAAAGCAGAATAATTGGAACTTGTGATGTATTATTCATCATATATTATAAATGCATTCTAGTGAAAAACAAAAGTCTTTTAGTTTCTAATATTCTAAACAAAATAGCATATGCAAATAATGCTTCTAAGAAGTTTTAAATGTAGTATCAGGTTCTAAATATTTACCTTATATAATGATAACTGAAACCATTCTTTTAACTAAAGTGTGAGAAAACTCAAATAAAGCAAAATAACTTTTTCCACTTATGACACTGTCCATCTGTTGTTCTGCTCTTTAAAGAGCTCACAACAATACTTGAAAATTTAATTGGTGAAGATGGAAGCTGCCAAAAGTGAAAAGAAAGTGCATTTATCATGATACTTTTCAGCATTTTTCTCTACATCAGACATCATCAAAAGAAGGTGTTAGTCTAAACATTTTCATAAATCACAGCTGAACACACCCTAAAGCTTATTTTAATAGTTGAAAGAAAAGACTAATGGTCTTCATCTTTCATGATCCATTCCATATTTCCCCTCAGTATATGTTCACTCTCAAACAATTACACTCAGTATACATATTGCATTATTATATCAGCATCTTAGTTATCCATCTCCCAGAGCTATTAGGGAAAAAACATGTTAAAAGCTTCAAACTCAACCACTAATGCAACTAAATAACTACAAAACCCATTTCAGCACTTCTCTGAGGAAGGCCTGTAAGGTAAGATCAACCGAGTCAATGATTTCATACCTGTACCAAGTTGTACGTAATTGGCCATCATTTCCCATGGCTGTAAATGTTTAGTGACCAAGAGACATCATCTACTTCTAATGCTTTTGGTCACTGAACACTCAACAGTGAGGCAGGGAGAAAACCAAGAAGCACTAGACACAATCACAAATAACTCAAATGAAAAATCACCATGACAAGGAGACAAATAAGAAATCACATTTTATTCAAATACTGTGTCTGATAAGGAAATTTTCTAACTCATTATTGTGTCACCTATTTCCTTAATAGAAACTATAAGCAGCCCCATTATACACTAGGCAAAGACTAAAACCTTTCCTGAAATGGTGCTACAAACCTCATCTGAATTTTAATTTTGTATGGAATAACATATTACATTTCCTTTCTATACAGCAGAACTCTGAAGTGAGCAAAAACACATCCCAGTCCTCTATAGCTTTAATTTTATAACATCAACAAGTTTCATTAGCACATTCTTACTGAGTGCACAAGGGTCATTAAAAGAAAACATTAAATAGTAGTGGACTGAAACCCCTCCCTTCAGAAACTAATAACTTCCCTCAAGGTTGATACCATGACCCATTGTCCCATTTGAATAATGCTAGGGTTATTTAATTTATTTTACAGTGGGGTTTTTTAATTAAGTTAACTAATGATCATTTGTATGACAGCACCAAATACACTAATAAAACTCACAAATTACTGCATTTACTTTTTTCTAGGAAATACCAAGACCAACAGCATGCACTAGAGTTTAACCGAAGACCAAAACATATAAAATACCAAAAGCTGGATTAGACCATAACCAGCAACAAGATCAGTGTAGCAAGCAGTCTTTAGTACTTGTACATCCCATTTAATGTCATTGCACCTACATGTGTTTGTGTAGCTATTTCAGTCTTCAGATGCATTTAAAAGTCTTTCACGCTATTTGATCCTCATATTTCTTGTCATAAAAACAAGGTACATCTCTAATCACACAACATGATCAGATGAGTGAAGTTCTTAAAAAATTTCTGTCTTGAGTTTGATTTTTTTCTATTTGTTACTGGTTTCCTACCCATTCTGAGTATCCTCTTTCAGACTAAATACTTCAGGAACCTCTTATTTACCCAAAAAGGCTTTTTCTGCAAGCAGCAGATAGCAGGAGCCAGCTTCAAAACAAAGAATGCAGGTGATTCTTTACGCAACATGTAAAGAGTCTATCACCAAAAGCATGTCATGGTGATTAAGTGTTCAACAGGATCAAGAGGAGATGGAACCAGTACACATCAAAAAAATAAACACATTAATATTGGATAAATACACAGAAACTGCATCCAGTTCAGAAAATACCCTGAGCAAAAGTTGCTGGAGAGTGAAGGGTATCAAACTTGTCCTATTTTTGAAAACCTCTTTGTGTCTATAGCTGGAGATACGACAAGAAGCGAAGTGGAGCCTTTATCTAGCCAAATATAACCATTTCTAAAATGGAATCACTCAAACAAATGCCAAGAAAAAAATTTTGATACACATTTTTGTTGGTGTGGAATTTGAAGTGCTTGCCTGTAGGCATCAAATGGACATATCCCTCCTCAGCTGTATACCCTTGGCAAAGTAATATAATAATATTTTAAACAATTATGGAGGGGTGTTGGACCTAGATGTTCTTTAAGGTAATTTTCAACTCAAACCATTCTACAATTCTATGAATACCCCAAAACATACATTCTTCAAGGTATATTACAAACATTTGCAAGACCAACCCATCAACTGGTCTGATGGCTAAGCAATTAACCATGTATCTTGAACAGAATTTTGGAAACATTTCCAATAGATGAAAACTGCTTTATTTCCAACTGTAGGAAACTGTTCTGATGCTCTCATTCACATACATATAAACTTGCATGCTCCTTAAAAATTCACTTTTCTCAGAAACTTTAAAAAAAATCCTTCTAAACAGTTCAGCACATTCTACAATTAAGGATTATACGTAGCAGTTGGAACATATACTCATCAGCCAGTAAAAAATAGGAAATTCTTCTCTAACCCATCCTTCCTATAAAGCTGGTGGTTTTTATAATTAATTTTGGTTATGAAACAAAGGAGAAGGATGGTACTGACAACTATGAATGGGGCACTAAGGAGCAGGGTGGGAAAATGTGTTAACATATGACTAAGAGACATATTATATCCTAGAGTAAAGGTCAAATCTGCATGAAAAACTTGTTCATAGAGAGAGATACACTAATCTTTAAGTGCCTAAAGTAAACTATCAAGAACTTTTCAGCAGTGTTCGCACTTGGTGTCAGCACTCTCTCAGCACCACATCCACTACAGGCTTGAATGAACTCAGCAATAAAGAACATATAGTGAAAAGTAGATTATATCTCAGCTGGGTTCTTCATAATTAAAAAAAGTTAGACTGCATGTTAAGCAGAATCTCTGCAAACATAAATTACTTTTAAAGTCTGAAGCATGCTTCAGTTATTTTAATCTATGAAACTCCATTGAAAAAAAATTAAAAGCAACATGGAGTTATGGGAAATCATATCTACAAGCCATGCAGCAATTTAATACTGAAATTAGTATATGCCAAGTACTTACAAAAGAGAAACATTATGCAAAGATGTGACAAAAATTAATACAGAAATAATATGAGAACACATTTGAGATAGTTATCCAGCATATATACAGATATACCTGTATGCTCAAGCAAAATTAAAAAAACCATAAATAAATAATGAAAGAACTATCAGAAACTGGCTGAGGAAAAAAAAATTCAATAAATATTTTCATGGCCCTTTCTCTACAGAATATCACCACTGTTGGTGAATCCTGAAACAAAGTGAGAACTTGGAAAAATATTTAATACTATCCTAAAAATTCAGACCCTCTTGTCACCCAAAAAGCCTTATTGGGAAAGCCTTCTATGAGCAAGCTTGGATTTACTGAAATTTAAACAAAGGTTTCTCTATGAAAGATTTAACACGGCATCTATGTAACAAGCCAAGCTACCTCACTAATCAATAGAGAGGGTTTGATTTCAATAAGGGTGGTAAAAGTTACTCTAACCCTGGCCAGCTACAAGCTCTCAACAGATGATCGTCATTAGGGCTCTATCGGGGTCCCACGTACCCGGGCTGTACAAATGTGTCCTATTAGTACGTGGTCTGTCTGTTTGGCAACTCCAGGCTCAAGACAAATGGCAGCTGCTGCCCTTCAAGGTCTGAAGTCAAGTCCTCTGGGAATGTGAAAGCCCAACTGGAAAAATCAAGGCCTGTTCATTAGAGACTGCTCCAGGGGAAACTTGCAAGACTGCCATTAGAACTATATAAAAGAGCTAATTATTTTTATAAGACTTTTAAAACTATCAAGCACACCCAGTTATAATAAAAAATATTTACTGCTGGCATTCCATTAAAAAAGACATTGCTTTTTGTCAAAAAATCCGCCAGTTGACAGTACACAACTGAAGTCTTTGTATTGAAAATTTTAATGAGTCTTCCAGGAGAAAGTTGTATAAAAATTAACTAGATGAGGGAGCTTCTCAACTGAAGGCATAACACCACGCCCACTAATGTGAGAAAATATCCCAAACACACTCATATCAAACTAATGAAGCATACATAAAGGTGAGCTGAGATTGTGCATGTATGATTATCTACCCCTAAAAAATAGAAGGAATTCAATATACAAACACATTCAGCATTGCAAAGGTGACTGAAAAGAACAAATAAAATCCGTTTCAAATCTGCGCTGCTGAGGAACAACAAAACATGCCACAGTACTTCTGTATTGATAAATCCATCAGAATGGCACAGGACTCACATGGTATCAAATATTAAATCTAAGCAGAAAAATGAAAATTAACACTGTTTCAGTGTTTTTCGTCTGTTGTATTAAACAGTGAAAGAAAGATTATTATAATGACACCTACTTTCATAAAATATACTCTGGGGAAAAGTTGGAACATGACTTTTTTAAAATTCATAGCCACAAAATTCTTTACTATTTTAACTATGAAACCAAATCAAAGTTTCTCATACTGAAATATTTTCCCAGCTGCACAGCATGACAACACAGTATTGAGTTCTAATGTTATAACAGATCACCGCCACAGAGTATTTATTACAAATATTTTAAAAGTGCTATATGAAATTCATTAGTGTTCCTTAATCAATTCTTGGACCAACACACACATTAGTTTCCGACAGCCTAATTCAAAAAAGCAATTACAACCCTAGTCTTCATGTAAAAGGATGACAGAAAGAAGCTATGTTAAACCAGTTTAGAAGAATGAAAACGTAAAGAAAACAGATTAGGAATGATTTATATCAATGCCTAGTGCTGAAGTTAATTACAACTAACCCAATAAAATAGTGCCTTTATTATTGTACAGCAAGTAATAACCTTAGACGCAAAAAACAGAACTCTTTGCTGGCTTTTGCATGCTCAATTCCACAGCACACTACATTAAGAATTAAAGAAGTAGTAAATAAGCCATACAGAAACAGCAGGTTTTTAACTAAAAGCAGAAGACTCCCCTGCTGTTTAACCATGTGGGTTATTCCATGTAAACAGAGCCTCCTATAAACTAGTATATGTTGTTGGTGGCAAATGCCTAAAACTATAATGAGAGTTTAATTTCAATACTTAAAAGTTAGAGTTCAAGTCACAGTAAGCTTTTATAGATTCTGAAAATAAATTATACACATGTAGAGCTGGAGTTATATACTTAAGTACTAGATTCTTCAGTAAAAATACCACAAAAAAAACCTGTCAGCTTGTCAGATAATGCCTTTTGTGCTATGAGATTACTCTCAAAGTGACAACTGTAGCCTTCTCTACAAAGGACACAAATCTATCCAAAAAAGTACATTGTTATGAAAGACAAATTATGTAAAATGCACAGCATATAGTCTTTAACAATTGCACACAAAAAATTTTGAGATAGGTTGCATTTGCCAAAATTTATGGTAACACCAAATATTCTTAAAACAGCAATAAAAGAAAACTTTAACTTAATCCAAAAATCATACAAAATTATAAAAATATCACTGTCTGCATAAATAAAATTACATCAGTAATAATTTTCTCAGCATAAAAGCTGCATATCTCTCTGATCAAAATGCGTCAACTTCATTTTTGTATCTAGTTTCAAAGAAGTATGAAAAACTGGGGAAAAAACTGAATGAGTGGTTCGCTGCTTTCAGGTCCCCAGTTTCTGATGCAGGAAGCAATTTACCCGGGCAGCTTCTCCCTTTCTCTCTCCCACTAGCAGGCTGTTGCCATGACGCCTCATGAAACAAAATTAGGGGTCAGGTTTGAGTTCATCTAGCAGCAAACCTTCTCCACTGCAGTTTCCTCTCCAGGTTCTTTAACCGTCGGCTATTTTCAATGCCAAGATGAAAGACCAGCTTCAGAAAGAATACGAACAGCAATCTTAAAAATTAATTGAGAAATCAAAGTACCAAGCCTTTCTGTAAATAAGCAGCAATGGGAAGCACAAAACTCTGAAGTCAAAGGAGATGAGTCAGAAAAACAGACATGAGGAAAAGTGACAACATAAGATGAACAAAGGGAAAAGATCCAAATAATTAAGTTGCAGTGCCAGCATCATTTTCATGAACAAAGGCAAACAAAGTGAGGAAAAGCAGGAGCATAATGCAACTGACCCTTGATTTCAGTGCTTTTTTGTTTAACTGTAATTGTAATTTGAGATTTTGTAAAACCACTGAACAGGAAGGAAAATGCCTTTCAAGATAGACTACAAATTACAAAAATAAGAAAATCACAGCAAACTCAGTACTGCATGGCAGCACCAGTAGCTTTGGTCTGGTCCCATTGATAGCAACATTCATCACCATCAAATAGCAGCAACCTTCCTGCTCAATATTCTTAGCTTCAAATAAATAAATTTAACTAATAAAGAAATACGACACTGGTTTTAGAACCTAAGTCCCTTTATACAGCAGGGGATTTGGAACTAAATGATCTTTAAGGATCCTTCCAACCCAAACTTCTATGAGTTCATTATTTTGGTATCACCCTTTCCCCCAATGTACCTTGGTTTCTATTTAACCTCATAATGAATGCATGCACATGATAGACAAGATTCTTGCTACCATTGTACCTTTGAGGGACTGAAACTCAAGTATGCAAACCAATGCCACCTCTTCACTCGTAACAAAGGATGACCGAACCTGTCCCCTGATATTCCCTTAGGCAATCCTATCCTAATGCACATTTTTTCTTAAAAGATTTGAAGAAAATGAAGCTAAATCAAATTTTTTAAAAAAAGCAAAGAAGCTAATATCTCTCCCATTACACTCTACTTGCATACTCTGTTCTCTTCCTTATCCTATGTCTATTGTCTTTATTTACACTAAAATATAATAAATATATATAACACATTGCAACAGAGATCTCTATTATCATCTGTCACTACAATAAATATGATAAATAATTTTCTGCAGCTTTCACTGCAAATCCTCACCTACAGTCACCAAGTAGATTTACCAAAAGACAAATATATCCATTTTGGTTTCACATAGAAATAAACGTCTGCAGAACTATTGAAAGAGCACTAGAAAATCCAACTGTTTCTTCTAAATCAAAATTGACTCTGAACTAGGATCTAACACCTAACAGACCTCAATATCATATTGCTGCATAATCTGAATTATGAGTTTTTATCACTTATGGCATCACAAAATACTCATGGAAAAAACTACATTGCCAACAATCCTTGATGAGACAAATGTTTCCCTAGTTGCAGAAATGGGCAAAAAGCATAGATGCACATAAATAAGAGTGCATTTAGACAAGAAACTGAACAGCACCACTACACAAAGTTTGTCCAGGTAGAACTTCCAGTGAATAGCACAGCTCCCCAAATCCTGAGTTCCCCAAGCAGTTCTGCTTGGAAACAGAGACAAGTTATTTGGTTTATTAACACAAACAAAGAAGTCCCATTATTTGTAATTAGTATTAAATCAGCAACAAGCATTGCTGCTCATTGAACTTTCCATAATCTCATACCCCTCCCCTGCACTAACCCTCTTTCCATAGTCTCAAATTAAACAGACTGGCTGTAAAACAGCAGGGTGTCAAATTAAAGCACACTTTATTTTCAGAGGTCTCCACACTTCGCAGCTGACTTCCTGTCAGGAAGAGTTCCATTTCAGTGCAGAGCCCCACCAGCAGGGAGCTCACAGAATTAAGTGCCAGTTGATATTACTTTGTTTTGCATTTACCACCCATGAGAATATTGTTCAAAGATCTAGTTATAAAGTCAGCGTGGTATCATCCTTCTGACTAGACTGCCAAGCCACAGGGTGTGCTCTTGCTGCACAAAACTCACCTTAAATGGTGGTGTTTTTTTAAGTCCTAGTGTGCTGGTGAAGCAACAGGATGCCTTTTTTCTTTAGAAAAGTCTTGCTTCTGTAGCTAAATTATGTTCCCTAAGTTTTGAACATCTGCAGCACTGTACATTAATGGAAATGAAGTTGTCCTCTGTCTGTCTTCTCCTATCCCACTGCCAAGATTCACATTTACATTAGACAATACACTCTCATCCCTAGACATAAAAATGTATACATTAATCAAACCTCTCAGCAACACAGCTTTAAGGGCTAATAGTTTGAGCTGTAGAAGGTGTTTTTCATTAAACTCACCCAACATTACGTCCTGAATTTTTGACCAACTGCAAATAATTTTTAACTCGTGAGAGAATTTTTCTTCACATGAGCTTATAATATATGAGAAGTCTATAGAATCACTAAAGATTGTACTTTAAAGAAACAAAATCAGGGAGGAAAAATCCTCACTTTTGCCACAGAATTCTGTTTTAGTAAGAACAACTTAGCGAAGTTCATCCCTC
The DNA here is from genome assembly GCF_001522545.3 of Parus major. Classification (NCBI taxonomy): domain Eukaryota; kingdom Metazoa; phylum Chordata; class Aves; order Passeriformes; family Paridae; genus Parus; species Parus major. Next base: position 10,558,245 of record NC_031771.1, on the reverse strand, counting down.
TTCACTCCAGTGTGGCAAACTATTTCCAAGAATGGTTTTGTGGTTCATTACCCTATCCTTTATCCATTTCTCTACCAAAAGCCTGCAAGACATGTTGAATCCTCCAGCTGGATTATCCCAAGAAACAATAGTTCACATCACTCCAAACAAAAATGTCACAGCTTTACTACACTTGTAGTCTAATACATAAAACCCATCTTGACTTCTTTTCCTACTTGAAAACCACCAAAGCTCACAATTCCTTCCCAGAAAGCAGATGTGTAGCATAAGCTAAGAAGTGCTAGTTTTTGCTCATCTTAAAATCCCACATTGTATATCTTATCCCCAAAGTGGAGAACGAATAGACCCTTAAAACATCCTCCTAGACTAAGTATTATGGAAAGATATAAGGATATGAAGCAAACACATTTTAACCACTGAGACCACCACCTGCCAGGATACAATTACCAAGTGCTTACTGCATCACTAAGTCAAGAATAGGTGACTTATTATTTGTGCAGTATTGGCAAATAATGGTCAATGCATTCCAAACTATTTTCATTCTTAAGGCAAAAGTAAAGTTATAAACTTCCTTGATTTCTGATACTAAGCAAACTGTCAATATATATTCATCCACTTCATGGCATATTTTTTCTTGTGTGAGTCTAACACAATTTTTAATTTGTTTTTAAAATCTAGCCAGTGATGGACATAGGCATTTTAAATGGCCTATCAACAAGCCATACTAAAAGCACAATATTCCTGAAGCCACCAGCTACACCTAGGAGAAAAGACAGATTTCAAGCAGATCTTAAGTGCAGTGAAAAGTGAACTTTAGCAATTTTAAGGAGTTTGAAAGAAATTCCTACTAAAACATGCTAGGGTGCTCTAGAAGCAATTGCATGGAACTCATCAGGCAATTACAGGTAATCAAACGCTCAAACAATTTAGAAAGCAACAGGAAATCAGAGCAGGGATGAAGTTATCATAAACAGGTATTACATTATCCTGGGGTTCCAGGCAGAATATGTTACAATGATCTGGTTCTGGAGAGACAAAATCTACATACTGCTTAAGTCAAAGGAAAAAAATATATATGCAGCTAATTTAAATGTAATTTCCACATACTCCAGTTCAAAGGAAAGGTTTTCCCAGCTGTTTCCATTTAGCTCAATCTTATCAGATTTGCACTTCAGACAGTTATCTACCAATCTGATCTTCAGTTTCAGACACTTCAAGTGTATAACGTAGTTCAATGAAGCACACAGCAAAATATTCACTGCACATGTAATCCATTTGCAATTATTTTGAGTACTCTGCTCAGTGACAAATACCAAGCATGAAAGTTGTCAATAGATGTTTTCAGCACTCAAACTGAAATCTACAGATTTCAGAGATGGAAGAAAAACCCCCACTCAGGAAGTAAAGAAGTTACACTATGCATAAACCCCCAGATACATCAGTGTAAGGGAGAACCCAGGTGTTCTAAAGAACAGATTTGGTAACATAACCTATTTTGTTGGAAGGAAACTCACTGACAAGACAGCAGCTAAAATCCAAGCACCAGAGGACCATATTAAGGAGTCTGGATTCCACAGCCAGTGCCCACCCACACCTTTCAGGACTTTCATTCACATTCTCCAAAGTCAATCCTACTGACCACTAGCCAAACAGCTCACTGCAAATATCAAGTGTCTTGAAATGCAGGAGAATGTAGAAACTCTGTATTACAACAACAACAAGAATAAAAAAAAAAAAAAAAAGGAAATGGCAACTCAGGACAAACAGATGAATCACAATGTTGCTTTTACAAATTGAGAGAGCTTAATTTCTTTCAGAACTGGACTCTTCTACAGGAATGCTGAATGCCCTTAAGCTGACTATTAGCTGCTTTGTGAGGATATGTTGGAACTTTTCAGACAGATTATTTTACTTGCTGATAATAATTGTTATCTGAATGTTAATTGAACTGAAATCTCTTCTGACCCAGGAGAATACTTAGCATGGCCCCTGGCTACTGTGGGATCTACATTTCCCTCTCCCTGGCTCTGACCACAGTCTCCACCCTGCAAAACTAAACCACTGTTGATTAAAACATACATTGCATGGGAAAAAGAGATTTTGAGGAGAAAACAGTTTATAATGTAAAATCTTTTTACGGAAAATATCAGAAGTAGCACTATGCATAAAGCTTGACATTTCCCAATTACTTTCCATTCAGTAGTATCCTAAAAAAGATTAAGATGAAGATCTTCCATTTTGTTTTCCAGTTACAAGGACCATGTAATATTTGTTACTAAATTATACTAAACATCCCTACTGCTACTTGCATAACAATTAAAAACACGCTTGGCAATCCCATGCTTTCAAATGTTAGGATTTACACAGTTTTAGTAATGTGCCTGGATCCACTTGGTATGAAGGCAGATCTGAGCATCTTAAGAATCTAAATAATCCATTCCAGAGTAAGATGATCTTGAATATTCTCCCTTCCACAGCCACCTCATGTCCACAAAAAGATAGGCTAGCAAGTATACTTCCAATATTCAAATACTTCAAAAGAGCACAAGCAATAAAAATAATTTAATGTAAGTAAATAAATAAAGAAGACAAAAGTGCCCTATAAAGTTTCTGGCACAACATTTCAAGGAAAGTTAGCAAAACAAGGCACAAGGCAAACACCTACAGGCATGATTCATGCAAAATCTTCCCCTCAACTTCTCAGTTTAGACTTTGCTAAGTTCTTTTTTCAATTTGTGTGTGTTAAGATCTAAATCATTTTCATTTGCCTGATAAAGTTATGTTTCTAACCATTTTATCATGAAAGCAATCTATCACTGAAGCTTTTTAACTCAACTACAGCTGCATTAATCTTTGATACGGCAAAGATCCTATTGGCAGAAGTTCATACTGTATAAAAAGAGTATCTTTCCATTCCTGATATCTTCTACATGGCTTTTAAAAGGAAATTAGAGCATGTATTGCAGTTGATAGAAAATCTTCTGACAGCTTATAAAATCCCTACAAAATCTACCCTTTATGCCAAAACACATTTATATATTTTTGACCACATATCTAAAGGATTATCAAATTATTTTTAAACTTATTTTCAGCTGTTATAACAAAGTGATTAGATGGAAGAACATATTGTGATTAAAATGTCATCATCTAATACTTGGGGTACATAAGAAGTATTCCAACAGCATTTATTCTCTTCATATCTAAACCAGGCTGTTGCTAGAGTTTTGATGAATCTGTTGAGTTCAGCTGCCATGGTATCACAGTGACGTTGGTCTTTAGATAACCTATAGTCAATTCAATTAAAACTTCATAGCAATCACTACTTATCCATCACATCAAATTGCACTTAAAAGTAAATTAGGAACCAGAGCATCAGCATAATGTGTTCTCTCAACCAACACTGAAAACCTGCCATCTTCTACGTCAACTAAAATCTCCAAGCAATTCAAAGACTTGCCACATTTTAGAACACACTGCAGAAATTCATTCCTGAGGTAGTGAATTTGGGTCATTGATGCAAAGCTTTTTTTCTGAGCTGAGAATACTCATAAAAGCCTGAAGATCCCACTTCATTCCACAAACACTTAAATAATGGGGGAGACGAGGAAGGAGGGTGTGGAAAATTTCTGCTGACAAAATTCCAACTCCTGTTGCTCTTCCTTAGGGAAAATAATGGAATCATATGCTTTGTATGGGTACATGGTATGTTGGTATTGCTCAATTAAGATTCCTTATCAAAGTAAGAGAGATGAGAAGACCAAGATGCTGCCCAAGCAAGAGACACACACTGACTTCTTTATGAGCACCAGAATCCTCCAGCAAAGGGATTTGGTAGAATATGAAATACCATGCTAAAGAAATACCTGTGCCAAAAACTTCACCACTTAACCAGCGACAACTAACACAAGAAAAAAAGATAAAGAAAAAAGAAAGCAAACTGAAGACCTCTAAGTTTGCCAATAAAGGCAGTAAGACAAACTTTCACAGTGTATTTTTTTTTCTGTCTTAATACTACTAATCAGCCTCTGCTGTATTTTTAAATGCATGCATAAACCTCCAAAAACTAACAGCTGCACATGACATGTTCAACCATGATTATATATTCACTAGGCAATATGAGGAGATGCTATCTCTGCATGTGAAAAATATTTGGAGTATTAGGGTTTAGGTTTCCTTCTTCCATCTGCCCATGGAAGTAATACTTTGTCAAGGTCCACTATACATCTAATAGTTATGGTTTCATAGTTCTATTGCAATATATCATATTAGTATTTCCAGAAGATAAAGTATCTAGCAATTAAATGTACTGAAACATTGGTCTTGGTTTTACATAAACCATCAGCTATCAAAAATGTGCTTTAGTCCTTTTGAAAAACACTGGATAGAGGAACAAGGAACCAAGAATCAGAATCCCTTGAACAAGCAAATGGGGTGCATCTGTGGGCAGTGGTGGTGGAAGGCTCATACAAGTTGTTGCAGTATTCATTAATTTTCAGTTGTAACCTTTTAAACAGGTTGCGTGGCATTCCATCAATTTTAGAAAATTATCCAAGAGCTGAACAGTGTTTGAATCTGTCAGTGCAAGTTTATTTTGTAGTCTAGAACATTTAGATTCCATAGAAAAATACTCCTAAGTACACAATGAATCTGAGAAGAACCACCTAATTAATCTTCTAACACAAACTCCACCAATGATTCGATGATTGACTACAAAAAGCAGCATCTTTCCAGTGCCAGAAATTTTGTAAATCCAAAGGCATCAAGGAAAAGTACAGAACCTATCCCACCTACTTCATACCTTTTCACCTTGGAGCTACAATATGCTCATGTACATAAGCAAGAGATAAATATTTTTAATCTCTTCATGAGAGAGGAGGGAAGACCACAGTTTTTTCCTACACAGTCATGCATTTCAAGAAAATATCTGACAAATGAAAGGAAGCATGGTAGCATTTTATGCTTTATGGATATGCACTCAATTCACCCATGCCCCTCTGAGTTTTTGGCACAGATAGAGAGCCTTTCTAGATGAAAATGTTTTCTTCAGGGGTGACATCACTTTCCCCGTGCAGAAGTCTTTTCTCACAACTGCATGTGAGCACCTCCAACATCCTGATGTCATTCATTTAGACAGGAGAACAGAAAGAGAACTTCTCTCTTTCGGCTGGTTTAATTGCCCCGACAGGATGCCAGGCCAGACGAGATGGTGCTTCCAGGTTCACTGTACTGTATGCATTTCTGATAAATGGGAAAAGAATAGATGACCTGGCAGAAGGCTCAGACAATAACATGTGATTTACAGGACATGAGTGCAGCTACTATAAGATTTATCTGACAGCCCTCTCCGATAGTGGACTGTTGAGCATCCGATGGAATGATTTCTAGTCTAGAAAGTCTGCTACTGAGTAGCCATACACATTATTTATTTATTAGATGTTTTGGGTTGAAACCACTTTTAAATGATGCACTTCACAATGCTCAGCCATAAATTTAGTTTCAAACCCTGGAAGGGAGGTAGTGTTATTGGAATGTGTGTCAGACTGAATTAGGATGAGCAACACAATGCTTTTATAAAGTGGCCTTGAATGCAACGTCGATTCCTTCAAAAATGATATTAATGTCAAATAAGCAGGAACACTTTGCAGTAATAGCAAATGAAGGATTCTTTATGTTTTGATAGATTTATAGAAATGTAAGGACACACACTGTGAAAATGTAGCGTGTCTATCAAAAAACACAACTGTTTTTGTCTTGGAAAAAGCCTTTTGTCTGGGTCTCAAACCACCTGTTTCTCTTTTTATCTTGTGTTAAGCAGAAAGTAATTTATAAACATGCAAACACAAAAACATTAAATAAGTGGTTTTTTCCATATGCCTAAATATATGAATTTTAAACAAGAAAATAAATTAACCAGATGTCACAAATAATTTCAGAGAATTGTACCTCTTGAATTTTTTTACTTCACCCATTAAAGAGCTTTATTTTCAAGATTTTATGACAAAATTGTAGGATATAATTATTCCATTTTCCATTTCTGAGGAAGAAAAATATAATGCATCCACAGATTTAAATAAATATCAGAAAAATGTCAGGTGCTTCAGAAAAACAATCCAAGTACTTACATCTTATCTACAATGTTTAAAATTAATTTTAAGGAAGAGGTTATCATAAAAAACACTGAAGATTAATAAGAGCAATCTTTCAATTTCATAAAACGATGGCTGACAAATTTGTGAAGTTTTAAATCAAATTTTCAGATACTTACTTCATAACTATGCCACATTATTTATGTGATTAAAAACTGGCTTTTGACCTGATCTTTTGATCTTTGGCACTGCATCCTCTCCATCTCCTCTTAAAAATTAATTAAAATTTTAGCAAAAGGATATCACTTCATTTCCCACCCTATCTTGCAGGGAAAAAAAAGAAAATAAAAAGAAGGAAAAAAAAAAGAAAAAATCAATCAAGCTCAAGCCCATCTCCTCCCAGTATCTGTAAAATGTCAGCTTGAAATTCAATTTCATATCTCTCAAGCTTTCATGTAGCAAAAGACAGTTCACTTCTTAACAAAATAAATCACTTCTGTGATTGCCATGCTGACCTCTTTGAATTAGGAAAATTCAAAGTGAAAAATGTAATTATCACCCCAGAACAATCTGTATACATCTGGAGCTAATTTTAGATTCATTTCTCACATCATTTTTCATATTCTGCCAAAAATTGCCAAGCTGCTATGTAACTTTAAAAAGACTTTGAGGTGTTTGTGACCTTACTGGTTTATTTCTACTACTCCACAAAGAACCACCTCAGCCTGTGCAACTTGCACCGCTAAGCAATCACGGTAGCTTCAATTTGATTAGATTAGCATTAAGTGGCATTGTGACACATATGACAAATAGATGCATTAGAGCACGTCATTTATTCCTTATCCTTTCCACTTCCCAAAACCAAACAAGTGACGTACACTACAGAGCACAACATGATTTTAAGAAAGATTAGATTACCTTACCCAAAAAAAAAAAAAAAAAGGGCAAGGTCAAGCACTAATTATTGATACAAGCAGCATGGATACCAAAAACTAATTTTTCTAAATAGTAGTACCAAGTCGTCAGACACATATTTAATGCTTGGATTAGTTTTTACTTTAACACGTTCCTGAATGAACAGTAAAATTTGTTATATGGATTTCTCAGTAGCAAAGATTCTTTTATAATTTAAATCAGCTGCAAGTTCATATTCTAGAAGTTGTGAACAATGTTCACTTCCAGTACTGCCATATGTAAAATAACAATCTCTAGATTCTGTAAGTTCCATAAGGAATATTAAATTCCTTTCAGGGTAAAATGATACTGTATTTCCTTAGGAAGATGGAAAATAAGATGAGCAAAGTTCTGGTTACATTCATTAATAATAACCTCACTGGAAAATGTAACTACTCCTCACTAGTTCATTGTAAAATCTATTAGGTGTAATCTCCAGAAGTAATTGTTCTTACTGCACTTTATTGACAATGTAGACTATCGATTTTTCACACCTTCTATGATTCTTTCATTTGTATTCATGAAATGTCTATCAGCACACTCTAAATAAATTTGGCAATATAGGCACTAAAACGAATAAATCGATGTGAAGAAACATTAATTTTGCATTATCCTTATTCGTCAGGCAAGCAAACCATAGGGGTTGTAAATGAAGGTCAAAGGTTTTGAAATGGGTCAGAACCCTTGACCTCTAGACCAATACCATTCCCATTAAAAAAGGCTATTTTAAAGTTTTAAGTAGGGGAATTTACTACCAGAAAGGTATAATTTTAAGTCACCAAAAGAAAGGCTCAATAAAAACAGTCTTCCATTTAATTACCAAAAAAAAAAAAAAAAAAAAAAAAAAAAAAAAAAAAAAAAAAAAAAGGCAATAAAGCCCCCCAAAAAATCCAATTAATACAGCATACATAATTTTAAGAAAGTTCTTTAGGCTCTGTCTCTTTTCCAACCACAGGAACAGGCAGTTCTCAAGTTCTTACATATCTAAAATCACTTTGCCTTTAGGAATGTAGAATATCCTAGACTGATGACAACCAGGATTGCTTGCTTAAATTTTTCTCAAATCCTTAGTACTTGTCAAATCAATTAGGAATGACAGGGTTTCAGAAGTATTTATCACTCATTTCATAACCTCTACACAAAAGGAAAAATTCTATTTATCCCAGAGGATTCGGTATACCAAGTTGCAGGAATCAATCTGTTTCTTTAACTTTAATATTTATTGATCCTATCTCATCTTACAAAAATGACAGCATAGAATTACGTAGGCACACCATCTTCAAGGTTATGTAAATGCTCAACAGCAAGGTAACAAAAAATGGCTTGAATAGACACAATTAAAATTTTTTTTTTAATCAAAAGGCCTTCCACATTACCTTTTTACCTATTACACATGAACTTAAATTAAAAGTAAAATTTAAAGTAAAATTTTATCTTTAATTTTCTTTGTGTTCAAACAGATTGATTTCAGACATTGTAACTTAAACCTCACCTGAGAGCAAAGGAGCATCACCAGCTCCACAACTGAACTGCTAGGTTTCATGCACATAAGACCTACAAAAGGAAAAAAAAATTATACATAAATGCATGCTTATATGGCACCAACTATTAACACAAACTATTTTGAAGTGCAATAGATTAGAAGTGTTTTTGAGAAACAAAAGAAAACAAAAACTTTCATGCCACTTCCAGTTCAATTTTGTACTTTATCAGCACAAAATAAAAGTACATGTGTGAGAGGGAAATCATGCCATCCATCTAAAAGAAGCAGCTAATAGCAATTCTTACCCCCATTACTCAGTTTCATAAACATTTGAATGTCAAAATGATCAGAAGCGTGGTTAACATATGTTATATTAATCCACTGTATCTACATTTTGCTATTTCTCGAAGGATTGGGTCATTATATATGCAGAGAAGGGAAATGGCTTTATGACCTCTGCTTTCTCCATTGCGCGTTCTCCTTTCAGCCCCCAGCTATCAATCAAGTTTCCATTTTGTTTCATGGCAGCAGACATCCCAAACACTCTTATTAGTACTTTGACCCTTAACCCCACACTAAACCTAAGCAGAAGTGCAAGCAGTAACCCATATTTTCAGTTGTTTACAAACTAATTTGAGTATAATTATTTGTATTCTCATTTTGTTTTGGGTTGGTCTATAACTGGGGTTTAGAACCAAAAACTGGTTTAATGTGTTTATTTTTGTCTAGACAGTTCATACACTCCCAGTGATTATTCTGCTTTTTTTTTTTTGCTCATCCAATTTATGAAGTACTCATCTATCCATGTATATAACTATACTACAGTCAAAATACTTTGAACCAGATTCTCTTATCTTCAGAGAAAAAAAATGTAACTAAAATGGGATATTTGGTTCCTTAGAAAACAAAGCTTTGAGAAAAACTGCTTTTCTGTTTTTTCTTATTAAATGAATGAAATAAATTTGTTCATAAGAGAGCTTCCATAAAAATGTTTATCAGCTAAAATGATGCCCACATGCATAAACGAAAATAGAACCCCATCTTTGAGTCTTACAAAAAGCAATTCATACACTTCTTCCTTCCAATTCTTTTTACCTCAAATGGTAAGCAAGCTAAACTAAAAAACTAAATAACTTAAATTAGTTAAGTTTAATGAAGTCTCAATTTTGATATCAGCAGTATTTAGTGAAACACTTAGCAGTGTTTGATGCTCTAAATGTGCTTCTTACAATGCTTATATTCAGCATTACAAACAGGATGACTGTCCTAATCCAAGAAATGAGTAGTTTCAAAAATGTTTTTAAAAGAACTTTAATTCCCTAGGAAGAAACTAGATCTGTTAGTGCAAACACAGCTCATGTGTGAGTGATCAGCCCAAGTTAAGCAACCAGGGGATTCTATCATGAGTGCACTTATCACTAGAAGCTGCAACAAGCTCTTCTTGTCACTTCTTCAACTGGACAAAAACTGAAAATTGCACTCTAAAAATCAGTAGACGAAGCAATTTATATGATATAGCCAAATTTTGAGAAAATTGAAAAACCGGTGTTGCATTGCTAAATTCAGTCTTCCAATATACACATTTTTTTAAGAATGAAGACATTAATGCCTCCATTGCAGAACTGAGCCTCATTTTAAGCAGAGAGAAACCCCCCAGTAGATAGAAAACTTCATCCTCTCAATATTGACCGTTTCATACCAATCTTCCACCAGGAAGAGCCATGATCACTGTTCTGCACAGGAATCTCTGTCTTCTCAGATATGCCAGAGAATTCTCCTCCATACTGACAATGTATTTCTCGTACTTGTATGACTCCCTTCCAATGAGAAGCCAAAAAGCCAGAAGCAGACTCATGTGGTGATAGACCAGAACTCCACTGACACAGCTCCCAAGAACCCTTCTATCACAACATCCTAGTAAAAGTGTCAAGTCTTTGTACCCAACTCACTATGCTATATACTTTACTTTGTATCAAAGTGCTGACCCGGACACCAAAATTTCTCTTAAAGCTCACAAAACACATTTTGTACACAGCTTCTATGGGACAAATAGCCAGGAGAGTTGGAAAACAAAGGAAGATGGGCACAGAGGTAGCAGAGTTGGCAAAGATGAGGAGGCAGTGACCTCAGAGAGCTAAAGACAGAAGGAACAGGAGACAGTGAAATCCAGTCGACAGAACTGTTTGGGAAAGCAAGAAGAAAGCTTCTAAATGAAGAAATTTTCAGTCTCCAAGGTAAAGCAAAGAACACAAAACCCCTCCTTTTTTAAATGGAAACTTACTTGTACCTTCTATCAGCAACTCCTGCCCATGGCTGCCCAAAAGAGTCCGAGAAAGAAAGGGAGCAAAATCCACAAAAATCTCTCTCAGAAGTGGGGCAGCTTTTTCCAAAGCATGCTCAAGCCTGTCTGTAATACTAGTAGAGAGATATATGTGATTAGCAATAAAAGAATGAAGTTACTGAAATTTTGTAAAAAGGAATATAGATTTTGACAATGTTTAAGTGATATAGATGTATAAGAAGGAATTAATTATCCAACACTCAATATTTTCGCAAACCTTCATTAGTTATTGAAAATCAGCAAAAGGACATTCTTAAGTTACATGGTATCAGAATATCAATTGTAATATCAATAACACGAGCCACAGAACAGCTGTTCAGATCAATTGGAGAAGTTACCTCATATTGGAGGCAGAATCCTCAGGCACTGAAGAAACTGCAGGAACAGATGGCAATTTTGAATTAGATGATCCCCTTCCTACAAGAGAAAGTAATAATAGACAAATTAAATAAAAAAACATTCCAGGGTTTAGAAAAGCAGACCAGAAACTAAAGCCTTGAATCTGAGCTCTGAGAAACCATGGCTTTCGTGTTGTGTGAGGACTAGGTGAAATCCTCTCACCTCTTTGTACTTCATATATTTTTTTTCTTCCATATGAGTCCTATTGCATTCATATTTACCAGATATGCCATGGCAAGTTTTCTTAATGTTGCTTTAGCATGGACAGAAAGTAATTCAAGGAAGCATTGTAGTTTCTTTTGTGAAGGAAAGCAGACTAGGCAGCAGTGATTCCTTCTGGTCAAGAGCCAGGATCCTCTTTGAACAAATTTAATAACACACTCTAGAAGTGAATACAAACTACATCTTACACCTTTAATATTACTATAATATGCTAATATATATATATATATATATATATATATATATATATATATATANATATATAATAATACTAATTCATAATAATATAAAGCCAAATGGTAATGTTTTAAAGCTGTCTCCTTTGGTTAGTGGAAGTGTTCACCTGATTTTAAGTAACTTGCACAGAAAACCCTTAATAATTTTGTCTAAAATTAAAATATGCATTTGCGTTAAATTCACACAGAAAACAATGCGTGGGTATTTTCAATAGCCAAGCTTAGAATTTTGCAAAACTGAAACTGACAGAGGCAGCTATGATAAAATTTTCCATTGCACTGCCAGTGTCATTAGCATGATGGCAGTGGTATATAACCTCATTTATGAGTTATTAACTTTGCCACATCAATTATTCAAAGGTTGATAGGGAAGACTGGGTCATTTATGTACCCTACACTTACAGAAAAAAAGCAGTTGTGTTATGTCAAATTGACACTATATGGCTCTCATCAGCACAGGAGGAATCTGTAAATATTAGATTCTGCTGTTCAGTATATAAAGAGAAATACAACCTCCATACTGCAGTATGGATTGGTATTAGCAATGATGAACAGGGGGCAAGCAAGACAGCCAGAGACTTCACAGATATTTTCTGCCAGGATGGGAATGGTGACTCACAAATCTTACACTGCATTCCAAGCCATAGAGAGGAATGAATCTTAGCAGACAGGTTTCTGTGCATTTCCCAGGAGCATGACTGCTCCTAGTCCATCTGCAATCCTATCTCTTTCCACCCCGAGACCCTGTCCTATTCTCTTTCCTCTCACCTTGCCAGTTTCAGATTTTTATGCTGCTGGAAAGGAGGGGAGGGGAAAAAAAAAAAAAAAGGAAAAAAATCTGAAATAAGGGAGTTTAATCATTTTAGTTCTCACATCTATCTTAGCAAAGACGTGACCCTTCTCAGAACTATAGAAAAATTCCTGATGGTCCCACCTACAATGGACTTTGTTAATTCACTTAAGTGCAACCTGTCTGGAAACAGCTGCTGAGATCTTGAAACTATCTACCAAAATGTGTCACCTGCAACTTTTCAAAGATTTTCAACTTGACTGAAGTGAAATAGATTTGGAAAGAGATGGCAAAGATAGATCCCTGAGATAGTGAAATATTTCTCCTGTCAAATTTCAAAATTCTGCTCCAAAACCCTGGCACACAGAGCTTCCTCCAAGTAATATCAAGGGTTTCTGATGGGTGAGGGTTTTTTTGTTTTTCTATCCAGAGAAGATGGTTTTCTCCAATCTTATTTCAAAGGCAGCACAGAAACTAAGAAAATAAACCATGAAACCATAATAAACCAAATAAACCATATCATAACCATGAAAAGTTTTGCTCTCATTTGTTTTACTTTCTTCAGAGATAGGAGATATCTTTGTGAATGTGATTCATTTGTTCTTTTCATAAATTCAACCTGAAGCTCTTATACTGACTGCTGTATGGGTATGATAGAATCAGAAGGAAACTGAGTGGGCCATACAGAATGAAGAATAATAAAATGGTGAACAAAGCGTTAGCTGAAAGCAAAGTGAAATGTGAACCTTCTAGGCACTGTATCTTAAATACTTTATCTAAAAAAGACTAATCAAACATATATATTCCTGAAGATTTCAATGGTGATAGCAAGATTTTGTAAATGTTCTCAGTATTTTCATAGATATAATTCAATTTTTTTTAACAGCTAATTTTCCACAGTCAAACCACCAAAAAGTATTTGGGTATTCCCAACAGAAAAGCTGTCAAATGATGTGTTGAAAATTAGAACACAGCCTCCTGCACAAAAAAACAAAGCCCACATAAGGCAACAAAGCCACATGATTCAGTGATTTTTCATTTACTTAACAGCTAAAATACTTCCTTTAATTTTTTTTTTATTAAGACTTTAAAACTACTATGTCATTTGTCATGAGAAACCTTATATTTAAATAATTTGACTAGAATACCCAGCTTTCTCCCTGAAGCCCAACATCCCTATTCTCATTTAACAAGTCCCTCTAACTTAAAAATACTCCCAAGTCCACGTGTCCAGAAGTGGATTTACAGGCACACACTGCCCATAAAGGGAAGCCAGCACACTTATCTGGGTAGTCCAGCACAGCACCAAACTGAAATGGCACACAAAGCCTTCAAAACAAGAAAGTCCTCTCAACACACAGGTTGTGGAAGTAGCATGTCTTGATACAGAAATGCCCACATGCTTTTTACCACAACTAATATCTGTCACCAGTAACCCACTACTCACTGGGTATGGTTATATAGTCAATAGTACACAAACTAAAATGCTAGCCTATTAAAACAAAGATCACTATAGCAGGATAAAATAAGACTTAACAGTGAAGCACAGCAGCATGTGTTTTTATATTAAACGAGATAAAAATAATTCCGTGCAGTATTTAGGCCATCAGCAAAATAAGTGAAGGAAAAAATAGGGAAAAATAAAATCAAGGGAAACATCTGCAAGGACAATGAGAGGGCATAACAGCCATCACGAGGCTAATAAAGAAACACTCTTAGTCTAGGCTAACTTGGCTTTTTTGTTTATTTTTTTGGGATGGATTGGGGCTTTTTTGGTTTTCCATTTTTTCAACAGAACTGGTAAAAATACTTTGAGTGGGAGGTAAAGGAACTCACTAACAACATAGGACATGAATATTTTTTCTTCTTGAAATAAAAAAGAATCTGCACAAAACACATGAGGTATAAATGTAAAACTGAAATTTTGAGCACATATCAACTTGTAAAAATAAACATAAAAAAAGGCACTGATAATTTGAATTTAACAAAGCATAAGGCAAGCATCTATATAAACTGATATTCTTTTTTCAGATTACATAAGGATATTTCTGGTCTGAATTTCTTCATGTTTATCAACACCTAAAACCACATTCCAAACATTTCACTAAAAGGGGTGAATCTCAGATTTATCCCAGCTGAGAATTTCAGGGTTCTTTCAATGGGATTAGGCATAGTGATTTTTGCATGCAGATTTTGTTTTGTGAAAGTACATTTTTTACTTTATTTAACTCAGAGGAAGCTTTTTATTACACTTTTTTCTGCTTTTAGTGAAAAAGATGAAAATACTTCAGTAGCATATTTTCATCCACAACACACATGTGGGTAAGTGCAGTAGCTACTTCAAACATGTGGAACTAAACTGACTTATCTCTTCCTTATCCTTTCACTGATAAACTGGCTCCTTCAAACTGACAGTTTTACAGACATTTGCAAGAACATAAAAGAAAATGCAAATAGATCATCTGTCTAGCACCCTTACAGTGAAACCTTATTGTTTATTCAAGGTCCCCAAGGGTCTAAACAAATAGTGTCTCAAGCAATAAAATATTGTTTAAAAAATCCTTGTGCAAGATCCTCTTGCTCTTGCATGTACACTCACAAAGTACACTTGGCAATGCACAAGCAGTACATGATCATTTACTGTGTGAGGAGATGGAGATGAGGTATTAGAAAAAAAACAGAGTTGAATTAAATAACCATATCTCTTAATTTTGTACAACAGACCTATCTTACACCAGTGCCCTTGGTGGAAGAAGCATCCAGTAAAATAATAAGCTCATTCAAAAATACACTTCCGAGGCTGGAAGTGCACAATGCAAGACTACAATGAAAGGTTTTACAAGCTAATATAAGGGTTCTGTTACATAAACACATCTGTAGGCTAAAGCAAAACAGATTCCATGAAACAATGGTGAAAACTTCGCTTAAGAGAAGTGGCTTTAAAACAGTATTTATACTGACACAGTATCAAGCCATTCCATTGCATATCATCAGAATCTGAGATTTTTTTTAAGTGCCATTCTGCTATGGTAACTAGCCGTCAACTACTGTCACCATTAAGCTGGAATTCTCTTTGAAATAATTATTATAATCCAGTGAATTGCTTGAACAACCTCTGCACTGATGGTAACTCACTTCATGATCATTTTTCTTCCTTTAGCTTGTCGTCTGCTAATTTATTTTATTGCATGACTTCAAGTTCATCTTCACCTATGTATAAAAATCAATGAATACCATTCATCTTTGCAAAACAAGCCAACTGTCACAGAAAACTTACATTTTCCTAAGTATTCCACGAGGATTCAGCAGTCACAACTCCATTTTTATCTGCTGTTACTGCTTATCCCTGTTTTCTTCCAAACATTCACTTCCTTTTTCACCTCACTCTTTGACATAGCCTCGTTTACAACTTCACAGTTTGGGGAACAGCTTGCCCAGAGAAGGAAAAATCCTGTAACTAATTCTGTGTGGCTCAAAGGCAAAACAAATGAAACTCAAAGAATTTCAAGTAAGAAGGGGAGGAGGCAGGCAACAGAAACTGAGTGGAACTTCTCAGTGTTTTTCTACATTCAAAACATCAGTAAGGAAAAGAGACAATTCACCCCTGCTTCCCTCAGACTTTTCATATCCCCTCTTCATTAAAATTGTATTTGAACAACCATTTGGAAACTGAATAGTGAAAGCCTCAAGACTGCATTCTTTGGAGTGAAGCACTAATAAAACACACGTGAAATCCTTCAAGCACATAAACAGAGAAACTCAGAGAATCAGAGAAAACAGTGGGAGTACAAACTGCAAAATATTTTAAAAATTCTCACCACTTCAGAACATTGTGACTGTAATGGAAACATTTAAAAGGGAAACTAACTGACAAACAAAAATACAGGCATCCTGCTGGCATGTTCACAATAGCTTAGGCAGCTCTGCCAAATCTTGCCTGTACAAATATTAGTCTTGTCTTAGCAGTAGCCCTTCCTGAACACGGCATGTGTAAAACCTCTGTGTCACATCGCACATTCAGCCTGGGAGACAACCCAAGGAAGAAACAACTCCAGCAAATTCTCGCTTCTTACATTACTACTAGCAAAGATGTTCTTTCGTGCAACACCACTCTCTGTAGTAGACATCAAATGATTAGCTCAAAATGGGCCACCAGGTTTATCTTCTCCATTCATTTCCAAGATTACAGCAAACCAACAACCCAAATACCAGCCATCAGCAACAGACCCATGGGAAAGTTCGGACCACAAGAGCCACATCTGTGTTCAGGAAAGGCTTTTTGTGCTATGAAATATTCTGCAGATTGAATGAGTAAAGGCGAAGAAACTTCTGCAAAAAGCCAGAGTGTCTGAGGCCAAAACATACTGTCACCCTCTTTTAAAATATCAGGGGAACAGAGCAAGCTTGGATGGTTCTTTCCAACTTACCAACAGTGTATTTGGCCAGGATATGCCATAATCCGTGTGATATTGGAGTATCTTAAGCATCAACTATCTGAGATGCTCACAACCCTTGAGCTACAGACAAGAAGCAAACTTCAGAAGAAATTATTGGGAAGGTGCCTGATGAATTCTGAGCACACATAAATGGCAGTGGAAGCAATACATAGAGTGATATTTCAACACAAATCCTACCTTGACTGAGCAATTCTGACATCACATCTACAGGTGGAGGATGATCACACACCATATAACCCTTATTCCCAAACTGAGTTTGTGCACATGACTATTAGAACACTATCACCTGCTATCTAATCCTATTTAAATGTCTGCATAGCACTTACACCCCTGTTTTGGACTAAATCTCCTCAAGTCTTCATCATAAAGCATTATGTGTTCATTTATTTTATATGCTATATATTACATATATTTATATATATATAGTTATATTATATATGGTATCAATTTTTGAGGTGTATCAAACAAATGAATATAAAACTCATTAAAAAAAACCAGAAGATAGTTTTTTTTAATGTAGGAATAATGTTTAACAGCCTTCATATCAAACACGAAATAGCCCCAAATTTATATTCACTACATAAGCCCCTAATCTCAGCACTTTTTTTAAAAAAAGTTTTAATTTATTTCTTAATTACAGAAGCAGACTTATAATGACTGTTAACTAGAAAAATGAGAACAATGTACTGATTCTCTGCTGTATGAAAATAAAAATTAGTGAAAGAATAAGTGATTTGAACTCAGAGGAAAATTATATTTTTGCTTTATAGGAAGTTTGCTTATTACCACTTCCATCCTCTAATAAAAAATAGATTAAGACCTTACAGAGAATTTGATTTCAAACTTAAATGTGTGCAATTTACATGAGCAACATTGGAAGTATACCACTCCAACTCTGAAAAATTTTTCTTTCCATGCCATTATTTTACAGGAGAAAAGAGTCTCATGTTTTAATCTGTTTAAGGCATGATTTCATTTATCCCTTAACTTTTTCTTTTAATTAATTACATTGCCAGTCTAAACATGTCTATTTTTAATCCTGATTAGTTTCTTTTTATGCATATCAGTTCAGATTACACTTCCAATTTTTGCCAGAACTTCCAGACATGATGGAAGTCACACAGTTACAAACTACATTAGTATTGTTTATTGTCTGGATTTCTCATACATTCTACAGGCACAGAAGCACTTATTTTTTCTTCTATACGTTCCTAAAAGATTAACTAAATCTGAAATTCAATGTTCATCTGATTTTTTTTTTATTAAAAGCAAATACCTGTTTCAGAAATTGTAATAATTAAGCCCACAAATAAACTAGGTAAATAAGTCAGAAGTTAACAAAATAGCAATTATTTTAAACAATTTCAACGTAGGTGAGGTTTTACTATTTTTAAAACAGATTAGCTACTCAGAGCCAATCTTCCCCAAAGATTTGTGACATGTCAAAATACATCTAATTCTCCAACTTCAAATATTACTCCTACACCAATATAATGCTACTTCCTGCAGTTTTGGAGGCAAAATGGATTCTCCCTTTTCACAAAGAGTGAAATTATATATATATATATATATATATATATATATCATAGTATATTTCAATAGCTCTTCTTTTCCTTTATGGTAATGTCTGGAGTAAAACCTTTTTGATTTTACCTCAGAAATGGAATGGGCAGTTGAAGATGGGAACAAATACTTTCCAGACACACAAGTATGAGAGAACATGGTAACAGACTATTTTTTCCCCCCAGTCCTTGCAGTTTGGATAGAAGTTCATAAAATCAGGAAACAAGAAACTCAAACATTGCAAAAAACCACCAACAATCAGGCATATCTTGAGATTTCCTTAATTAAGATCTGAATCAATTCTAAGTCTTGAAGTCAAACTTCATGGGCACAAAGATCCTACACAGCTTTGTGATTCAGACATGGCTAAGTAGAAAAGCATGCCTTTGACACAGCATTTAAGGTTAAACATCATTTATCTCACACAGAACAACTGGAGAGACCGAGGGTTCAAAGGAACACTTGCTTATAAACAACCTACTCAATTTTGTCCCCACTGAAAAAACTGTCCAAAGCAATTAGTTTAGCATCAACACTGAATTTCACCTCAGGCTAAAGCTATTGGAAATACTTAGATGTAATTTCCAGTTCTACTTAGCACTAATATATGTACCCTTGGTCAAACACCCCAGAATTTATAAATAAACTTACACTTTACATTTTTAATCTATAATAAAAAATAATCTCTAGAATACACCATATTTATATTAAATACAAGTTAATATAGTATGACAACTTAATCAAAACAGTGAGAAACCTTAATTTAAGATAAATATTGCTCAGATATTTGCATTTTTTGCAAAATTGGGCATTTTCTCTAATACAGTACTACTTTTGTAATTTTTTCTTTATTTTATTAGTGTTCAGAGTGAATGGTGATATAAATAGAAGTGACTGAAGAAGTGCTGGTATTTAGGTTGTTTAATTTAACCCTTACTTACCAGGAGATTCTCCTGACAAATCTGGGGCTTGGGATGAATCTACAGAAGAAACCACACTGACAGCATTTGTAGGAGCACCAATAGCAGCTGTAGAAGATGAAATGCTTGATTTCTTCGTAGGTACAACAACACTCCTAGGTGAAGACAAAAAATTAGTAAATCATACAGTATGTGAAGGCTCACACTACTGTGATCCCTTTCTTATACATCTAGCACTTAAACTTGCATGTCCTGCAAAAGTTCCTTTGCTTCCCTACTTTTAATCATCTTTTAATCATCTTCCCTATTTCAATCATCTTTTGTAGGCCACTGTAACCTAAGGACACTTAACTTGTTGATGGTACAATTTTTAATGCTATACTTTAATATCTCATCCACTTCCACAGAAACCCCTAACTAAAAGCACAAACTTAGAAGTTCACCAGGAAAAGGGTTTCACAACAAGGCTTTTCTTTGCACCTTAAGCTTCCCCAAGATTTGTTTTTAAACGTCAGGCAACTATTTACAAAAGATGTTGCAGTATTCAGTGTGAATTATCAGTGCTGAAGGATGCATTGACATACATCCAGGTATTCTAATGCAGAAGACTAATTGAAGAAGGATTTACCATAGCTAAAAACATCCTAACACATCTGCGTGCACATACAAACGTTCACATCTTAAAACTACAGCTAAGGCATGAATTTAAGTATATCTTGCCAATCAAGTTTTATTTACGTAACAAATCAAAACATTCCTTGGAGTTAAGAGAGAATCTCCATCTTTTATACAAGCTAAATGTCAGGCCTTATAGTCAGAATTAAAGACTACATCAGAGGAAAAGATGTGACAAGTTAGGCACGGCAATTTATCTGACATGTTACAAAGACATGTATTTATGCTATACCAATTTCAATTAAATTGTAGTACTTCATTCCAAATACCTAAAAGGCCTTGTTAAACATACATTAAAGGCGTTTTTAATTGCAAGTTAGCTCCATAAACATGCAAAACCCCAGCTAATGAGGTAAAGAGTACAGCTGATATATAATGTACTCCCACTGCAGCGCTTACTTTTAATTACCTGGTGTTAACCATAAGCCGAAAATCTTCAACATTCAATTTATTTAATCACATCTTTTGTTGACAGTAATACAACTACACACTGAAAGTATTCCCTTAATAGCTTTAAAATATTAATTTTCTAAACAAAGTAACTCAGAAACTTGACCTAAATTCAGGTGTGAGAACAACCTAAGTTCTTTCAAATATTTCTAAAACAGTTCCTGCTGGAATGGGAAAAGAAGGAATGTATTTGACTCCCTACTTCAGTCACAGGATGTTAAAGGATGTCACAGAAGCTACCACACTACTGATTAAATCACCTCTCCTCAATGGCCAGAGTAGGCAGGCACCATATTTGGAGGCAGCACATGTCATATCATTATAAGGGTGACTGCTAATGTTAACTAGTCACTAAAAAAATAGAAGCAACAACACCTGAGTCCCAGGTCAAGATATTGTGCCTAAACCATGAATTTTGCTCATATGCTCATGTTTGTTTCCCTGAAACATGAACAATAGACTAAGAAATAAGTCATCTATTTAGAGCATTTTTTAAATTATTGTCACATTACCAATTAATTTTTCACCACCCAGGTATAAGAACGGGATCTCTCAAGATTCTGTGACATTCACTACCTGGAAATTGTTCCTACTATTCTATAACATACATTCAAACACCTGAAAGGGGTTAGGATGTGAATACAAGTTTACAGAGTACAAATGCATCCACACACAGTAAACTTTGGGACATTTCTCCAACCTTCATAATACAGCACTGAAGCCCAGACATATTCCTTCAGAGAGTTTAAGTCCTTTTACTGTATAGATATCCAACTCAAGAAATACTAATCAATAATATTACACCCAAAAATGTATAACTTCTCATTATAAATATGTGTCTATTCAGGTGGACTCCATAAGACCTCACTGCCTGATCTGGAAAAATTTCTTTGCACACCCACTAAGTTACAGAAATAATCATCCATTTGCTGCTATTTACTAATAGACACAATTATACTGGATATAATATACTGGATTAAGGAGTATGTTTAGTGACAAATTTCAGTGCACATGTAGATGGAAGTTGTGCACACATAGGTTGTGTCTGCTCTAAAGCATATAATTCACATAAATAATTTTAAATTAGGAAACATCAAATTACCTTGAAGGTAAAAACAAGTCCTTTAGAGAAGTTTTCTATTTCCAGGGCTAATAGTCAATCAGAATTCTCTCAAAACATCAAATCAGAATGCATGTGCCCTCTGAATGCCTAAGAATGTTCTGGTTTTACTCTCTGACTCTAGATGAACTACAAAACAGGTGGTATTTAAGTCACAAAGAATAAAAAAGGCATGGCCAGAACTACACCTTAAAAAATAAAATACATACATGGCAGAATTATGACTGAATTTAGTATCAGAAAAGACTACTTTCAGATGCAAATCATGAAATGAACATGCTTGGAAGGATTGAAGAGGAATTTTAGAAGAGAAGTAAGCTTTAGCATTACTAAAAGCATCTCCTCACAGGGCAAGTGGCAGCTCTGGATCTGTATGGGAGCAGATGTGTGGAGCGAGGATGGCTGTGTGCAAACAGAGCTGTTACCTCAACAGTGCTCATCTGCAGCCAGCAATAAGGGCAGGCAAAAGAAATCCCAGTTCCAATGGCCTTCTGGTACAACACCATAGATTATCATTCCTTCCTGTAAGCTCCTACTGACCTTCAGTGTGCTTAACAGGGGCTGCACTGAAGGAGTATTTTCAGCAAATTGGCAGACCTCTCTACAGCTACCCAAGGAGAGGTGCATTCAAGGAATTAAGACTGTTTTGGGGTTTCTCCCTCTGGGCTGCAACAGACAGCACTAAATGACCAGAACAGTCCCTTCTGCCTTTTCAGATCTTTTGTATACCTCCTCACCTTCAAATCTGTACGAGTTTGAGAATACATGTATAGCTGCTACTCTAATCTTCAGTAACTTACTTTCCATGAAGCATATGAAACAGGGAACTATATTCTAACACTTACTTCCAGTATAATTTTCAGCATCCAGCAATGGCATTCACTACAAGGAAGATACTCAGATTACCAGCACCAGAAATCTGGCACTTATTCTATTCACAGCTGCAAAGTAGAGCTGCTACTTGTATTTTTTTTTTTTTTAATTGCCCAACATCTTTCCTTTTGCATTGATTCAAGGAATAAAAATTAATAACTACAGTTTTCAGACTCTGAAATACAAGAAAACATGCTACCTTATAAACAGGACACAGGAAACTGCCTGAGTATTCCAGAGTCATCACATGCTTCAAACAAGAGACAACAACTCTCACAAACTTTTCTGAGAGATATACATTGTTTACTATATCCCACTGAAACAGAAGCTTTTAGCTAAAGAATAAGACTTCAACAAATCCACTTCATAAATTCAACAACAAAAATGTCCTGTTGGTCCTTGGACCCTAGTAAGAAAAGAGAGTTTTTGAACATCTCACCATAGAGCTCAGACTATTTCCAAACAGAATTTATTTTAGATAGTTATCTGGAACATTCAACTGAAATTATTGCTATTTTTGAGCAAAAATAAAATAAACAGTATTTCTGGTGAAGAAAGAAGGTCCCTCCCAAGAGCTGTGTCAATCTGATGCACACAGCCAAAAGAAGTGCTGGATATTGTTGGATATTGCTCGATATTTTGTTGGATATTAGAAAAGCGTGATGCAAAAAAAACCAAATTGTGAATGTTCCTGGTCTTCTGGTCAGTTGCCACAGCCTTTTGATGTAAAAAAATCCTTAAAGTAGTTCAAGAAAAACAAACCAAAACACCCAAGTATCCTGACATACTGACTTTCTAGCTGTGGACTGCTGCAGTATTGGTAATGTCAAATTTATTGCCATGGATGTCTTCTCTTTCAACAGGATAACCAACCAATGGTATAGCTGCAGGACTTGTTTCAGGAGTTTCCACTTCCAGACCTTCTTCAAAGGTATGAAAGTACAGCTCAGCAATCACATACAGATGTTCACATTTGCCACATACTGGAAAAGCAAACTAAGATTTTTGAAGCATAAACATCGGTCATGCTTCTTTATTTACATTCTGAAATTCCTACGTTTTTCCTTCCTTGGGTAGAAAAATGATATCTTCTTTGAATATTTAGGTGGAATTGCAAATGTGTTCCAAAGAAATATTTTTTCATTATCTACCAATGTTCCTTTGTGTTCTTCTTTTGAAAGATTATTTAAATGCTAATATAAGAAAAATGAACACAACTGGCATAAAGAACGTGAGATGGGAAAATTGAGTTTAAATATTGTAGCAAATAAACTACGTAGAAAATATGAAATGTTCAGCGGATTATTAAATCAAGTAAATTTGTCAGAACTGTCTTAAAAATTAATGTGCTTTCAACTTCCCTTAAATAATAGGGCACTTGCTTTTAAAGAGTACACAGATAAGACAGGCCCTTTTCTGTAGCTAAACTGATAAGTGTTTTTCTGAAAAAGTTAAGTGTTGCTACACATAAGAATAAAATATTCATCAACAAGCTATTTTCTATTTCCTCAGATCTACAAAAATAACGTATTTTACAAAACATTTGTAATCATTAATTTTATCAGAACACATATAAAGCAAGCTCACACAGGAGAAAAGACGCATCATGTGGAAAAAAGAGCAACAATGTATTTTACTCCTTAACATTCACATCAATTACATTATATTTCTGGGTTACATTTGTACATTAAAACATTCATTATAATAGGTTTCAGCTACAGGATAAATAAAATAAAAACTGCACAAATACGCTTAAGGTCCCTTTCAAGGAGACCTCAAGCACCACAGTAAGAACACTTTAGCTGCCTCATTTACATGACTATATTAGATGCTTGCCTGTTTTCATTTAAAATGAAAACTTTAAGGTTTAAAATAAGAATTTACAGCAGGGGAACTGACAAACATAGGCCAGGCATAGTGAGAACCAGCCACCATAAATACATCTTAGCCAGAAGGTCAGTGTGTTATTAGTCCCAATTATGCTGAAGTGTAAGAAGTCTTCGTGTTGCAGACAATTATTCACTGCTGAATGAGCACAGACCACTGAGCTGAACACTGACTTCCATCACAGACAAAGGCTTACGCAATAATGATCTATTCTGACAAATTCCATACGGATTTACTTATTGAACCCTTCCCTGGTTTCAGTTCACTGATTCTTCCATTTCAATATAAAGACAGAAAATATCTGCATCTCCTAAAATTTTGGTGTTTTTCCAAATATTTACTTTTCATTAAGTTGTGAAGTCCCCATTTCATTTTAAATATATTTCAAGTTACAAATTTTCCTTGGGTGCAAGTCAAATATTCTTAATACAACATGAGGCAGCCCAAACTGATGACCTCACTGTAATTTAAAATATGAGCTCTGATTCCTCTTGACATACAAGAATTTATACAGATTTAATTCTTAGCTTTTATTTTTAGCACTGAAAAGCAATGCAGGTGACAATTTGTCTGTACCCCGACAGGGTAATGGTTTTAATTCAAAACCAAATGAAAATAGCCTTGTTCCAGGCTACCAAAACGATGTCCACTGGAAGACTCCTGTGCAAGGAGCAAAAGACCAATAAAGAGGATCAGAGACTTATTTTTGCCTCTATTTTGTGAGACAGGAAAGCAGTCTGCCATGTCAGCATCCTTCTATGGGCTCTGCTGTCTGTGGATAATACCCATTCTCTTATGTCTCCCTTGGAATATCCAAGGAGAAAGGAAGAATAAGAGGCTCTCAAAACCATGGGAGATCAGAGGATGTGGGGAGGGGAAGAGAAGATATGATAGAAAGAATACAATAAATTTTGCAAGAGAACTTTAAAATCAGCTTGGCAGGGAGAAGACTTCAAATGGTTTGCCTCTTTGGTCCCTGCAGAATGCAAATTGTTGGTCTGCTGAAAGAGCTGACCTTTCCATCACAGCACAAGTGCCTTTATCTAAAGATTTGCCATTCTCATATTCTGTCTCCATCTACACCTGGCAGATTTAATCTTGTCAACAAATAGTTTATTCTTTTTGCATTTGAGGCCCAAATCAATGAAGTCTAAGATATATCCATTCCATATAAAAAGGGACTTGGATGAAATTTAACTGAAATTACCACAACCAACCACTACGAAGGCATATGCACACCACTGACAAATGAGTAAACACAGGCTGAGCCAAACTAAGCAACTTACAGATGATGTTCCAAAAACAAACAAGCTTATTAACATATCTGTTCTGCAAGTTACAGCACAGCTGCAGATTTAAGCTCTATGGTACAAGATCATGATTTAAGAGCCTATATTCCTCTGAACCCTCAGCATCAGTTTCCCATAATGACATCGTTATTGAATGCTTCCACATAGAGCAGCAGAAGCCAGGAGAGACCAAGGTTTTATTTTAAAGTGTACAGTAAAAATGGCAAGTGATAGGTTATGGGTTTTATTAGACTAACTGAAGAGAAATCTCTCTTTTTATCCCAAGCTTTGGTTATTTTTATTTCCATTTTATTTGAATTTGCTTGCATTAGTCCCCTCCTCTTTTCTTATACAATTACTATGAAATAAGAAAACTGCTGGTTTAGGACACACTGAAATCAGAACATTAATTCATGTCCCTGTGGATCTTGGGAAAAAGCCAATGCAAGTCTTGAAATTTATCATGATAAACTCCTGGCACCCACTAATCACAAGACTGTATCTTCCCATAAGATAAGGGGTGGATTTTTGGCATGGGAATGAACACATACACCTAGCTGTTTGCAAAGGCTTGCAACCTGGCAGCCCTTCAGTAAGGTTTCACTCACATAGCTGTTACTGTATACTCTCCAGCTATGGCTGGGAAGTTGATAATCCTTAAGATATGAGGAGAGTTTTGATTTCTGACACAGCATTCCTGAGATAAATGCAGGATCAGAGAGATGCTTTGAAATTCCCAGAGATACCCCACTGGTAAACTGCTACATGGGAACAACGTTTAACAAAGTGCCTTTAAAAAGAAGGAAAAAAAAAAAAAAACCTCACAGAATTTGTGTTTGCCTTCAAACAATATATTAAATGTAAACCAGACACAGAAGAGACCATCCCTGAATCTGTTTTCCCCAAGAAAAATTTCACAACAAAACTTATTATTTTTGCCTACCACAGAGATGACATCTATTATTTCCAACTCTATTCCTGTTTCTTATAAAAAGTATGAGTTGTTTTTTTATCACTGGCACAATTCCTTCCTGCTATGGTAACTACATGTCATTTCAGAGTATAAACTTGTATTTTAAAAAGTCTCACTACATAAAGATACAGCCACCTTCAAGCGGCCATGAAACTTGCCTGTCCATTTAACTTTTAATGTTTCACAGAGTTATTTTCTCATTTTAACTTTAGCTAGTCAGCAACATGCTTTATCATATATCAACATATTTACCATATGAGGGACTTTGTAACTATCCAGGAAAAAGAACACAGAACTGCAAGTGCCAGAAGGGTTGCTATCAATGCCCAGTATTTCATTGGTGTACATGTTATCAAATTTAATTGCATAGCTTCCTCTGATAAGGTTTTGTGGGTGTAATCTACCTATGTCAGCCATCAGGGCTGCAATTATTTCCTGTCTAGTTAACCTCCTATATACCAATTCAAATCAGCACAAGGACCACAAACCTTTCGTGTCCACAATAGCTAAAAAATAATTCATAAATGCAATAGTCACTTCTGTACCAGATCTCCAGACAAATGTTATTTGTGTGGCTGAAACCATGCAGCAATGAATACTAAGAATTTAATGAGAAAAAAGCACTACTCACAGACTACAACATTATGCTTTTTTGACATCAACTGCCCATTACAGCAAAGATCAATGAGAGGCCTCAAAGGGAAAGTGCCAAAAGCACTTGGGCAGCAGCAGGGAAAGAGGTGTGGCAGGTTCTAACTCAGTGTCCCTCTCCTACCAATTCCCCCTCTGCCTCCATCATCCTCCTGCTCGCAGAACAAGTCTTCCTGTTCAGCATCACAAATAGAACACAGTATTTACTTTGAGACAAGAGCAAGGGGCACTGGCATACCCCATCTGTCTGTGTCTCATCTGGCCAGACACCACTGTCTCTTCCCCCAGCAGTGATAGGGCAGCGTGAGAGGAACAGAGAGGCTGTGACAGCTGCACCCACACCCCTGGCACCACTGCACTCCTCTCATGGGGCAGCTGCTATTTTGAACAGGGCAGCCACAGACTGCAAAGCCATCAGAGCCAGAGGAGGGTCGGGAATCAGCAGAAGATCAGATACTGGTATGGTAACAAGGGATCTCCTTACACAAGACTGACTGCAGCATTTCTGGAAATAACTAAGGCTTTCCTAGAGGCAGGAATGCAAGTGTTAGACGATTCTTTCTTTTCTTTTTTGTTTTCTTTGCAGTTGTTGGGAATCCTGAAGAGGTATAAGGCACTAAGTCTAGAAAAAGTTTGGCTTGCTATGCTTGGGAAAAGATAAGGAGCTAATGAGACTGAGACACAAGGGACACAAATTATTATCAGGAAAGAGTCACTTCATTCTAAAAAGAAAGAAATCAAGAATTCTCCTTTTTGAATTCACTGCAGCATTTGAGTATTAAGAAATGCAGAAATTTATGACAATGAAACAGAAAGCTGTTACAACAGAGTAAATCTAACAGCTTAGGGATAATGTCTACCAAAAGAATAATGAGAAAAGTTAAAGTAGGCCTTTGGCATCAGAAGGCAGAACACACATCTATTTTCCAAATGAATATGGGAATACTCTCTAGGTAGAAGGGCACCTAGATGATTACTCTATTGTTTTTAAACCATTTGTAACTATTAGTAAGCCAGTATTCTTTTGCAGGCCCACAATAAGAGAGACTAGATACAACTCTGTGATGAATATACCTCCTAATCTACGTATCATTATTTCAAGTTATTTAATGTCTGTTTTGTTTCTTGAGTTCTTTAAAGCCAACTTAATATGCAGTCCTCATCTGCCAGTGCTACATTTAGTAATTCTGGTGAAGTGTGGGGTTTTCCTGTTGTTTACAAATACCTTAAGTAAAACCAAATTTTTAATTATTTCAGATGTTACATTACCTGTCAAAGGAATGGAACTGCACAGGCTGCTCAGCAGCTCCGTCACCAAGAACTCCAAGGAAGGTTGGTGGCAGAAGAGCAGCATCCACTGCAGTCCCATCAGCTGGTGTGCTCACCAGGCTTCTCAAGATGTCCTTCACATTGACATTTTTTGCAGCAGGCACAGAAGCCACAGATTTACTCTCTTCAGTTCCTGTCTCACTTCCGCTCTCCTGAGATTTATTGACTTCTAACGAGAGCGTGCACAGGACTTCACTGACTGCATCTGGGCCTGCACTGACACTCAGAGGTCCTGCTTCAGCAGCACCACCTGAACAGTTTGTTTGTGCTGGAGCTGCTTCCTCCCCAAGACCAGAATCCCTTCTCTGCATAGATGCTGTACTTTCTGAATCTTCAGTAGAGGCTGAAGCACCAAGAGCAACAGATGGGCTTTCCACGACTGTTCATGCCAAAAGACCAGAAAACACATTTTACGGTCATTATTAACAGAGAAATATTCACAACATTGGTCCTAAAGAAGATTTCTACAGTATTTTAAGCCACATTATCTCATTTGGCAAATTAATTAATAGTTCACCTGCAGCAGGAGTCTCATTATTTTCATTTTCCGATTCCTTGAGTGACTGGCTTTGGTTTGGTGGTCGTCTTTCATTCTGGGGTTCCAGTATATCTCTGTATTTCGAAACCATGAGCACAGAAATAAAATATACAACAGCCAAAGCCAAAAACTGAGCCTGTTTACTATCTTCCTGTAAAAAACAGACACACAGATTTTTCCATTACAATTTCAGCAGTATGTTTATTTTTCTGTGAAGCATGCCCAGCACTACCATAAACAGACCAAGAGGAAGCTGACATGTCAGCAATGGAAGAACAATATTCTCTAGTCACAGTTTGTCTCAGCTATAAAGCTAAGGAATACAACACTTGTTGTATTCAAGTGGTACTAATCCTTACATTTTTCATTCAAATGACAACTTTGGCTAAGGTTGTGTGTTTTGACTTCATATTTCAAATTAGTGTAGGGTCTAGGTCCCCTTTACTCATGGGTGTTTCTTCTGTTACATTTCCTCAAAAATGCCAAGATATTAACAGCATTTGCAAAGCAAGCATATTCTACATGACTGGAACATATTAATGAAGGAAAAGGAGCAAATTCCAGAACAAGTGTTAAGGTTTTGTTTCATTATCAAATAGTCCATATGGATGCAATCTACTATGTACAATTTAAACAAGAATTGACCAATATGCATTTGCATTACAGCTATAACTTTATGAAGAGATTTTAAGAAAACCTTGAAAACAAATCTTAATATGAATTATGCCAGGTTCCTCCCCAGAGAATCAGTCACTCCTAGTGAAACAGGGAAAAGTGGACATAGAGCTTTAGCCTAAGCCTGTCCTTTTTGACTACCAAAGGAAAAAAGCTTCATGCACTTTTGGGTCACAGGAGAATGAAGTATTTGGATCCTCACTGACTCATCCGTAATAAATGAGAGTTTGGAGTTTTTTACCCCTCATTCACATCAGGGCTCAGGTAACATTCAATTTTTTCCTCAGCAGTTCAAGAAGCTAAGTTACACTATCAAGCTCATTCTATCATGATTGTAGTGCCGATCAAAGCTCCCTATTCCTTGAAGAGCTCTTTAATCAGTTATTCTGGGAGATGTTTACAAGAAGCTTTCTATTAAGAACAGGTAACATAGGTTGATCCTATCTGTTGCACTGAAAAAACAACCTATCTTCCCCTTCTATCTTCCCCTTGGCCTGACCCAAAACCTTAACTTTCATAGAATAATCACAGAGTGAGATTGAGGAAGCCACCTACAATGGTAAGAATTATAAAGAATTTTCTTCCTAGATGACAACTAAGATGGTTTCTAACTCTACTTAATAAAGTGGTGATTCAGTGAATTAGAACCAACTCTTCCTTATTTTTTCAGCTGTGTTTGAAGAACTGCTTGAAAAAAAGCTCATGTGTCACTGTAAGTACTGCTACTGGTGGGGTAAGTGGATTCCATCAGAGTTCCTGCTGTAGAACTAACTCATAGATTCAAATTATGTCACTCCTAGTTCTAAGTGCTGAATATAATGTAAGAAATTGCATGCAAATAAAACATTTAGATGCAAGTGTAAACAGCTCACACAAAAACTATTCCCAAGCAGATCTTTCTAAATCTACTTTTCCCTCATAGCTCCACACCTCAGCCAAAAAGCAGAGCTATTGCATCATTTTATATTTATTGTGAAACAGAGAGCCTGATGGATTAGATATGCAAAAAAAGCAGAGGTTGTGGGTGGGTGTTGTTTTGGTGGTTTGAAAGAAAAAAGTTTACAAAATGTGCTTGAAGAAATCATTAGGATTACTTTCATTGCCACCAGTATAATAGAGGCACTTCCTGTTACTCTCTTCACACTGATATTAAGTAGCGGTTGAAAGAAGCTTGCTTCAATCAATGATTACAGTAAAAATAAAACTCAAAATCCTTCACTTTTCTGGACATTATACTTGCTAAAGAGTCTAATAATTGTAAACCAAGTTGTGGTGTCCAGGCTTGTGGCCACCAATGAATCACAGCCATTATAGCTGCAGTATTTGCTTACAGAGGGGTTTTTTACAAGCAATCAATCTCAGTTTCCTCAATATCAGCTATAAAGTTGCTGACACAGGGCAAAGATATTTTTATTCAATCCAAGACTAAAAAACATGTGCATATTTACATCACCTGCACACAAACTGGTTCCTCTGAGGGGAAGTAAAGGAATTAGAGATGACCTCTAATTTCTAATTAGCTAGAAGAATGTGACTTTTTCAAAACATACAAACATGTTTATGATACATAAACATAAACACGTACGTTGTCTATGTACACATTTGTACTAAACACAACATAATTAATATACAACAGGCAGAAATCAATACTTAAGAACACAAAGAGCCAGACCAGGAGACAGTTGGGTTTCACCTCTCCCTCTTTCCAACCCCAAACGCTACAACAGCTGCAGAGTATTATGAGTTCCTAATTACTGCAAGCAGTATTCCCTTTTTGTACATCCAATTTAGCCAAACTCTGTAACACAGAGGAAGCATTCAGCAAACAGATACAAGCAGAATGCAAAGAAAAGGACTTTATTTACTTACTATATCTCTGAACACTACTGCTCGGAGGCGATTAATATCCATATCCTGCAGAAGTCTGTCATGGTCCCTTATTGGAGAAATGCCACCAGTCACAATGTCCACTGGACTCTATTAAAAAAACCCAATTGTTTAAGATCCCATTTTTAAAAAAACATTCTACCAAGAATCATTAAGTGTGTACAATAACCCACTGCACATGGTATTGTCATAACTAGAGCAGAAAGGCCAGATGTGCATTTCATCTTTAAAGGAGAAAAAATCTGGACATTTCTTGCAACAGACTTAATTCCCAGCATTTGTGCCACCCCACTTCAGGTGTGTTAAAGTATCAGTGGTGCAGGTACAAATTTTAAAACTCATCCCTCTGAACACAGTAATCATTGTTAACTTAGGTGTTTCTGAATGTGGTCTTTAACTTGCCTTTGCTGCAGATTTTCCTGATCCTACAAAGCCTTGCACTGCTTTTTTATTCTTGCCAGTGTCTCCAATAGGCTTTATCTGTGCATGCTGCTGACACTCCAAGCAATTTCTTACTGCTATTGCACACACTTGAGGGGAAAAGAAAGAATGAAGAGTTATTCTGAGAAATAGTATTGTTCTTTAGTCCCTGACAGAAATGCATAATACAATTCTGTTTACCACTTAAAATTAAATAGTTTATGCACATTAGTGAAATACTTTGTTTCCTTAAGTTTTAGACAGTTGCAAAACAATGCTCAAAATTCTTTAATCATTTATAACTAATAATAAATGCTAAACTATTAGAACATATATGCTGTTTCTAATGGATACTTCAAAGTGAGTGAGCATCCCTCAGTGGAATTTTACCATGCATACAACCACGGGGTGGCTAGGGTGAAGACAGTTAAATTTCACAAACTAGCAATGGAGAAGACAAGTGATACACCAGTGAAACAATGGCAACGTTTGCTTCACAATACTCTGTTACTCTTGGGCTAAAAGTTCTGAAGTTACACAACTTTTTACTTTTTTTTTTTTTTTTTTTAGCTGCACATTTGTGCCCTATTTCATCTTCTAATATGTATTTTCAAAGGAAAAAAGAACTACCCCACCTCTATACCTGTTTGCATCCCATAAATCTTGTTCTACCTGCACAAAGTTTTAATTGCCTAGAAAGGGAGAGGAAGGCTAGTTACTGTTGAGGCTCTGAGCTGCTCTGGCACTCATGCAAATTAAACTTTTCATTAAAAAAAGTCTTACAGCATGCAACAAAGCATGAGTTCTCTCCTCCTATATTAACAACCTGGACCCTGCTATGATCTCATATATCCTCATTTTCAGAATATCTGTTACTTTTTTAGGTAACTGACCATTTTCTTTCAATCCAATTTGAAGCAAACATACAGTAATAATTGGATACAATTACTGCCCACTTTGAACCCTCCAGAAATTCATACTTCTAGTTTTCACCATACCTTCAAGTGTTAAACCTCTTATCTAAGTATTGCAAAGGTTCCTTTTTATATATAGTACAAGATTACTTGTCTTAAGGCTGCTATATTCCCATCCTTAATTATCTGAGGAACTTTGGCAAAAGAAATATCCTCACAGATAAAATCAAAACAGGCTACCAAACTTAATTTATATTATTTAAACTTCTAGAGAGGAATATATATATATATTTATATGCATTGCAGAATACAATAAAACTGTAAAAGATCTTAATGTTTGACTACATTTAGACTTGATTTAACAAAACAATGGACAGGGAAAAAAAACAAAACTAACAGCTAACTATTTGGTAACTGCAAGCTCCTATGCTCATTAAATGGTGTTCATTTGCTTACCCAGACGAAGACATTGTCGCAGAATTCCTCCAGATGACATATTTTTCTCAGACTCAATTTCAGTGAAACCAAGAGAGCTTGCAAAAATTAGCACATCCACAAGGTTGATTAATCTCTGGAGAAATGTTAAAGATGATTCTACTGAAAGTCCTTGAGTTGGCTCAATATTCTCCAATTCATGCTAGACAGAGAAAAATTGAAAGCAACATTTACTTATTCACAAAGATAATATTCCTGCATGCTAAATGAAGAAAAATGTGCGTTGGAAGTCACTATCAGTCACATTCAAAACTAGTAATTACTCATATTCTAGGAACAATCATTAGTATTGGGATTTAATCCCATTCAAGACCACTGAGGGGCAACAAAGGTAGGAAACTTTATTTTATGTTTTCAGGTAAAGAAGGCAAGCGCCCAATTTATCTTAGAGAAAGCGTGGAGGCAGCAAAGGGAGGAAAGAGATGCCTGTGGAAACACCCCATATGCATTTCCCATTTCCCAAAAGAACAGGAATAATAAATAATACACTCCATAAAGAAAGGCATCCTCCCACAAGTGAGGAATTTTCTAATAAAAATGGAATTTCTTACAGTAGCAGATGTGGCAGCAGAAAGCAATGGCAAGATACCACCACAGGCCATGATCATGTTGTCCATCACTTGAGAGATGAGATGGATTGTGTTGTGCACAAACACCACATTGTCACTGCTATTCACAAAATCCATCACAGTTTTTGTAGAATGGCTGTTCAAAAATTTTTAAAAAAAAAGACATTAAGAATAGAGCTTTATTTTGAGGGTATTTTAACATATTTCTGTTTTTGCGAAACTAAAACCAGACACTTAGCCATGAGGCAGCAAATAATTCATGACTGTAAGGGTCAATTGATATATCTCAATCTAAACCTAAAACTACGTTTCCTTTTGTTCATAAACTGCTCAAGATCACAGGTAGCTAAAAACACCAAGATGATTGCTAATTCTCATTTGTATAAAGATACATTATAGGCTGCTCTATGACTGCTTGCTAGCAAAAGTCACTGTATCAGGAAAGAGAATGAAGTCTCCTGGAACAGTGAACTAGATTTGAACTTAAATCTTTGGAAAACTAAAGCAAATACTAAGGATTTCTCAGAGAAATTAAAAGTCAACAAAGGTCAAAAACTTTCCAAAACAGAGGCTAAGATAGAAATATATTTTAGCTATATCTGATGATGTTCTGATAGGTTAACTTAAACATATTGAAAAATTACAATCAGACAAAAATTCACCTCAATTTAAATTGTTTGAATCATTTAACTATTCTATTTCTTTATCCTGACATTTTTTATCAGGTCAGTACAGCTATATAGTTCAGTTTAAATTTGACACTCACTACTACAAGCTAACAATGGACACCCCTCTTATTTCAGTTACAAAGCCTTAAAAATCAGTCGCACAATTAATGCTGTTTTTGAAGATCTTCATGATTACATTCCAGATCCCTGTTAGAAGTCAATCTGCAAATTAACATCTCAGGTTTCACAGAACCCTATCAAAGCAGCAACTCAATGTGTGTAAATGCAGAAGCAAGAAATACTATTTTGTATATATTCTCTATCTTTCTTATCCACATTTGGATAAGAACAGAAGACACAGGCCTTTAAATACATTAAATATACTTAAATATAGTTAGGAAAACTATAATCTAGACTGCCACTGACTTACATGTAGCCAGGATTTCAGTCCTAATCTGTGGGCAGGCTCTGAACCAATACACATTTATGTCTGTAAAGAGTCTTTAAAAAAATAATCTGAGAATAATTTGGTGTAGGTCACAAAATAAGTCAGGCTACTGAATAACGAGTAAAATACCAGATGTCCCTGAGTCTAAGTCAATGAGCCTCTTATAACTGAACACAGTCTGGATCATTCCACATAAAGCACAGGATGTACCTTCTCCACATCTGAATATCTGTTTCTATGGAGAAGAGCAGGTCTGTGAGCAGGCGCTGGTGCATCAGTGACCACTTGAACTCGGGAATACGGAACACACCTGACCTCATGTCCCTCCTCTGCCCATCCGATGGAGCAGCCAGCTCCTGTCCTGAGGAAACCTGCTGTCTTGAGGGCTGAATGCACAGTTTGCAGACAAAAAAGAAAACAAAACACAAAACCCATATTCTGGTTATTAGTTCCCATGGTACTGAAATGCATTTAACAGACTTGAGATTTTAGATATCCAGCAAGTCCAGACTGTGTACGTGGTTCCAAACAAAGCTAAAACTATTACACAAATGCTATTTCATGGATATACCAAAACTACAAACTAGGCTACAGCTGCACTACCACACCTGCCAGTCTAGGTATTCACAAACAGCCACCCAACCTTACCAGGGGGGTAGAATATGTTGCTGTAGAAAATGGTTTTCCTCCTTTAAGGAAGAATGGTGCAGACTGAAGAGCATCCATTAGGAGGTATCTCTGCAGAAGGGAAGTACTCAGAGACATGACTATTTAACCATTAAAAGCTGGATTAGAAACTAAAGACTAGAGGGCTGAAGCACTTCAGCACACAACAGAAGCCCAGTCATAATTTATACTTGTACAAAAAAAGGATGATTGACATTATGTAGTGACAAACTTATCAATTTTTATAGTTTAAAACAACTGAGATGAAGTGTCCATCTAGTCAAATACTCAGTTTATAACAGCATTCATATGTGGATGTACAAAAATCTTGGAGACTTCTCAATACACAAATTATTAAGAATAATGGCTATTTTCACCAAGGGTTAAAAGAATTTTATAGCTTAATTGCAAAAATCATACACATTATAATCCCCAGAATGTTTAGGTATACTTTCTCAAAAAATTAATAAAAAATAACTTCCTTCATTTTCAAGGTGGACGGATGAAGGACAGGTAGAATTTACCTCAGGCATGGATCTGGGGGGCAGAGGTGCTTCTAGACACATGTTAGCTTTCAGCTCCAGTCTTTCT
This sequence comes from Parus major, assembly GCF_001522545.3. NCBI lineage: Eukaryota > Metazoa > Chordata > Aves > Passeriformes > Paridae > Parus > Parus major. Next base: position 10,521,676 of record NC_031771.1, on the reverse strand, counting down.
GTATCTGATGCAACACTGGAAACATCAAGCTTGGCAATTCTTTTGTCAGAGGCTCCAGCAGGTTCTGCCACATGTGCATTTGCATTTTCCACAGTTGTTTTGGTTTCACTAGTAATTACATTTCCTTCCTTCAGCTTCTTTTTTCCTGCTGAATCTGGCTGAGTTACTACTTCTGGAACTGCAGAACTCACCATCTCTGGCAAAGTCAGCTCTTGTTTTTTCTCATCCACACATTCAGTACCCTCAGATTTTAAAAGCCCGGGTTCAGATTGCTTCTCTGGTGTCACTTCCTGCTTTGTCACTTTGCTTGCATTAGGGTCACATTCCTTGTTTCTTTCTGCAAGCTCTTCTGAAGGTAAAGACAAACTACTTTCAGCTTTCAAATCAACAAAGTCATCTTCATCTTCCATCTCTCCTGCTAATTTTTCCAGTCTTTCTGGACTTGTGGGAGTTTCTCCTTCCACAGGGGTTTGCATGGCTAAAGAGGAAGCAGTGACAGCAACTGTTTCTTCCACAAGCTCAACAGCTTTGTTAAAATCTTCAATTGCTTCAGCTATTCCAGTACTGATTTCTGAGACACTGGCCTTCACTGTTTCTGGTTCTGGAGAAAATTCCACACAAGGCACTGCTTTTAAATCCTTTGTAGTACCCATATCCTCCCCCTCTAATTCCTCCTTATGATTAGACACTGAATGAGTTTGTTGCCCACCATCTGACGAGTTTTCTTTCTCATTTTTTTCAGTTCTGCACTGCATATCACCAGCAGTAATGCAAGGAGCAGCAGCAGCATTCTCTTCTAACTCCAGAGATTGTTGTTTTCCCTTGGTTTCAGCTTCTTTGCTAATCCCAGAGATTGTTCTAATTGGAGTTGAAGAATGTACTCCACTCCCTTCACCTCCTTTCCCTTGGTACTCCTTGTACATTTGGGAAAGACTCTCCTTGTGCATTTCAAAAGTTACCTAAAAGGATCAAGTTCAAAGGACATTACAAACTATATATTAATGTCAGTTATCTTGGAAAAAACAAAAACACAAAAAAACAAAATTAATGCTCAAATCACAAATTTATATTGTATACTGTTATTTCCATAAAGAAACTCCTGCACTTTAGATATTACTTCAACTGACAGCAAGTTTGTCTTACATGAACCTGGTTTTCCTGGCTAAAAGGACGAAAAAAAAAAAGTAAAGCCAGTGTCAAAAAAACCCCAACTGTCCCAAAGGACATCCTAAGCATAAGATCCACAGAATTACTGTATTTGAAAACCTCTATTTTTTTGTGAAGGAGGAGGCTGCAAGAAGTAGCAGAGCTTTCACATCTTTTTAGCACCTTTAATATGCTCAGAAATCCACCAAGATACATAAACTTATGAAAATTTTACACTATAAAGTACAATCTCACAAAGTCAGAGCCAAGAGAAGCACGTAACAAAGCCAAAATCCTGTGGATCCCCAAACAATACCTAAAATTCTCCAGAGGATATTTCCTCCAGTGAGTGCTATTCACCCCATCTCGGCCTGAGAAAAGCTACACAAACTGGTTAACGGGAAAAGAGTTCTCTATTCCTCAGCTGAAAATATTATTGTTGTTTCTAGGTATTTAAAAAAAAATCCAAATAGAAAAATTCTTTATATACACATTAATAAATCTCATTTGCCCAAACAAGTAGCTGTGTTTTAAAAAATAAAATATCACTAGACTAACTTTTTATTACACTGTTATTCAATTTAGTTTATCCGTATCTTTCCACTTAGGATTTAGATTTATATTCCATAACACAAGTGTTTATTTATCTGTAAGCTCAGCTCTTCAAAATTTTCTCAACATAAGCTCAACCTGAGTGTTGTTTTTTTAAAATCATTTTCTGTATCAAACATTTTCCATAGCCAAAGCAAAATAGTGCATTCCACTAAATCTACCAATACACTTTTCCTCCTTCTCTTACATACTCAGCTCATTCATTTGGATCTCATCTAAAAATTTGCTGTACATGCTATGTAAAGTGATGATTAGTCAGTAGGAATATTTTCCCTTAATATGACACACGGAAGTCAAAAAATGTTTTTTCAGATTAAAAAGATACTAGAAATTACAGTTGACAAATCAGATATAAGCAAAGAAAGAGAAAACACAAAAAGTATTTTTGGCAGGTTCTGATGTCAATATTAGATTTTTAACATACTATTTTCTCAATTAGTCAAGTACACTAAAGCACTGCAGGAGCAATGCACTATTTTAACATGATCTGAAGCATGTCAGTCCTTCAAGTTAATTTAATCGAACTTTAGTGTCTAGAAACAGAACTGGGATATCTCACTCTGCTTGCTTAAAAAAACCCCAAAAAAGTAGTCTTCACATACTAGTTTTCATTCAGTTATGCACAAAAATGAAGTGTGAATGATTACAAATGCTTGAAAGTTCATCCATCTGTCATAATGGATCCATAAATAATTTGATTCTAGGGTTTTGCTGAAAAGAACATGTGGGGGGCATTATTACTTGAGAAATACTTCCTGAATTGTACCACAAGCAGAATATCAAAGTCAACACAAAATAGATCATGCTAATAAGCTGTCCCTTACATTTTTCACTTGTTTTCCAAAACATGATTAGGTAAAGCTGCTACTTTAGGTCTAATCACTACTTTTCTGAAAAAGGAAACTTAATAACTTGAACTTATCTCCAGCTAGCTTTCCCTCATTTCTCTCTCCCTGTTGCTTTCTCCATTTCCAAAACTACTAAAAAGCTTTGTTCCAGCATGCACTAAAGAGATACTTAAGAAATGAAAATGTCATTCTTTGATTTCAGCGAAACTTTTATGTACTTCCCAGAAAGCACACTGCCTCACAATATTTAACAGTGTGGACATCCATATTTTCATGCATCATTCTGAAGTAAACCTCATTAAACTCATATGTAGGAGTAAAAGTTACCAAGTTTATGGCTTCTCACTTTCCATGAATACAGTCTGTAGGGCTGGCAACTACTTTTGGAGAAATGGGCAGTCGGCTGCATCTCAGTTGGTACAACCTGAGACCTACTCTTTCACTATACTGCTTTTTTCTAGTGTGCTACCAAGCCCCTTCCCCTTAAAAAAAACCTACTGCAGCTTCAGATTTTTCCTTACCAGACAAATTGATCATCTGGTTCACAGCCTTAAATCAGACTCGCTTGAAAATAAGTCAAAATCTGTTCTTCATAAATCAGGATTGTGAGCTTGCTTTTACTCTCATCCCTCCCCCAGAATCCTGAACTCCACTATCTCACGGTCACTGCAGCCAAGGCTGCCTCTGACCTCCACATTTCTAACCAGGTATGATCAACATTTAAAAACACTGTGTATAGTACAGGGATGCAATACCATTTCACAACTAATTTCATCTAAAACCTGGAACAGGCAATGCTTTGGAAGATATTACAGTGCAATACTGAAAATGAAACTGCACACTGGAGGATTTTTAATTGCTACTAAAAATAAATCGAAACAAAGACCAGCAAGAAGGTCAATACTGACAACTTGTCTTCACAGGTAGATAATGTAAACTTATGGGCAAATAAATCCAAGGAAAATCTGATGAGAATCTACACTGATTTCAGAACAATGAAAAAACTGTAAGGAAACACTGGTGAAGAAAATTAGGCTGTACAGATCTAAAGGAAAACATCACTCCCCCCAAAAAAACTCTCAATGAGGATAGCAGTTTCTACTTTGACCATAAACACTAACAAGAATCCATGTTACAATGTATTAAATACTGACCCTTAAATAAAACTCAAAATACCAAGGCACAGAATTAGGAAGACCACATTACCCAGTATTTTTCTAACATCCATTATGAGTCCAGAGGTTTCTCATATAAAAAAAGGATATAAATTTCAGAAATTCTGCTTTGTAAAATCCAACTTTACAAAAGCCAACTTTCAGGCTGTATAAACACTTCTGTTCACTATATCAATCTGTAATTCAATTTGACAGGAAAACAAGAAATTGTGGTTCTACAAAGGAGGCACTAGACAAGTTCCCCTACAAATTCTATTGCGTGATGTGGCATTTATAAAACAAGGAGTACACAAAGCCAAACTATACATACAAAACAAAACACCTAAGGTTAACAAAATTGGTACCAACAAAAATGCAAAATGAAGTAGAAATTATGATTACTAAAAGCAAGTGCACAAAGTACATAAAGGTTTTAAAGATTAAACATTAGGACCTGCAACCACACAACAATTTACAAGACCTTGAAGAACCCTAAATGTATGTAATTTTTCCATTTTCCTTAAGGCATTTGCAACTGTAAAGCTGATAATACAAAATTAATTACCAGAAATTGTTCTAAATTAGTGAGCTAAAAGGCCAATCATTAATCTTCACCATCATTTGATGGTTAATCCATAGCTGTCTGCAATGCTTGGAGTGCATCTCTACACACTACCAGTTGAAGACACTTGTGAGCTAATAACTGCAACATTTGCCTCTGCCATTAATTTTAACTTAATTTGACATCCAACGTTTACTAATTGCCAAGGAGAAAAATTAGCATCCAGCAATGAGAAAGAGTAAGATGATTGACATTTGCATTAAAGAACATGGAGAAAATATTTTAACTATACATTAAGATTTAGGCCTTTTTTTCCATTTTCACATGAGCAATTTCATAGAGCAGAGAAAGGAAGGGAATATTTTTCCAGACAGGCCAGATAATCATATATATTTGTTTCCTTATGAGTCTGCTCAGTGCAAACCAGCTCCTGTCACCCTGAAAATTAAACCTTCTGATAATGTTTTCATAGTTTTAGTTACTTTCCCATGAAAGACCTGTAAACATGAGTTGTTTATCACGTTCCCTCTAAGAAACGTCTTTTGATGGACATTTTGCATGACCAGTGTGCTTGGGAAGGTGGTAACTTAATTATCCAATCCCTGGTCATTGTCAAGAATCTGTAAATCCTGGAGTAAGAAAATAAAATCACAGGTTTTTGTTCTGACATTGAGAGTGGTCGTGTGAATCATTTTGTGTCCTTTAGTGACAAGCTCCTTTGCTGGTTTACCTAAACTCTTCATAATAAATGAATAAACTCTTCATAATTCAAAAAAGCATCACAACTTTTTAAATCTTAACTAGAATGTTATTGACCTGCATTTTTCACTTCTCCTCTACTAACACTAACAGTTTCAAAAGTGTAATTCAATCTCCAAACATAAACAGGCCTGTTTAGACAGGAGACACCACTATCAGAGATATCAAAATTAAATTTCAGCTCAGCACAGGAAAAGCTACAAAGGTACTGTGTGCACCATGCACTGAGTTACAGTCTGTAACCCCCTGACTTGAGGAATCTCTGGGCTATTTCTGAGTGGTTCACAGAAGCAAGCTAAGAAAAGCAAGTTAAAATATACTTTGCAGGACACTACATATGAAAGGTTTCTAGGAGTCTAAACTTCCACCAGAAACACATTCACTGATGTACAAGGTGGGGGGAAACCACTGTTTCAAGATGGTTTCATGTTCCTGTATCTTGCATTTTCACCTAAGAAGCAATAGTTCTGCCTTTTTTTTTTTTTTACTCATCTTGAGGAAAAAAAAAAAAATTCTAGAATAAGAAAGCAAGTACTAGTCAATATAATTCATAGAAGTCTGCTAATCTGAGGGAAAATTTTACTTCAAGTCAAGGTATAGCTTACTGTTACATCATCATACAGCAATAAATTCAAATTGCATCCCAAACATGTATTAGCTCATTTTCACTATGGAAATTAATGCTTTTAATGAATTTAAATTGCAGAATATGAGCACACACAATCTTCTCAAGATATGTATTTTCTATCTCAATCCCTGCCACCATTCCTACAGTTCAAGGGACTGTCAAACTCTATCTTGTACACATTTGATATTTAGCTATTAACAAAAATATTCTGTATCTAAAATCAACTTTTATCACCCCATTGTTACAATGTCCAGCGACAGATCTTACACACTGCTAACTTCCGCCATCCTTTTCTAGTATCTCCATTTATTGTTGGCAGCCCTACAGCAAAGACTCCACATCCATAATTTCAAATAATGGCCAGGAGCTCTAATTCAGGCCCCACAATGTGAACAGAGGTAGCTGCAATTATAGAGGAGGATTGCTTCAAATTGCAGCAACAGCAAAGAAAACCACTAACAATTCTTGAGGCTGCAGACACAGGTCCCATCTTCCAAAGATTTTTTACACCAAGTCATACAGATGAGAATCCTCTCTCTCCTCTAGTCTTCTTTACATATGAAGACTATTTCAGAGCTTCTTACCTCCTTATGCACTCTCTCCACTGCAAATGTCTCCATAATTCTTCTTTTTCAGAGTTCTGGCACTTAGTAGCAAGTTTCTATTACACTCTTCTTTTAAGGCTTCTCTACAGCTTTATAAAGGCCTTTATAAATTCCCAGTTTACCTTGCTCCCTCCTATTCTCATTTCTTTCAGTTTGGATTAGTCAAATGTTAGCATCCTGCAGCTTTATTCATGATACTGCACTCCTTCAAAACAAGTGAATAATGAGATGGAGGAGCTCCCCATTAACCGTACAGGCTGCGTGTGTAAGAGCCCATCACTGGTACACATCTCTGCCTACTGAACTATGAAGATACTTTCTTCTCCCTTGGGCCACTGGTTAGAAAAGCCTTCCCACAGAGTTACTAGAAAAGAAGCTGTAACAAGGAAACACCTGATAAAGGTGAGGGACTGTATCATCACAACACATCTTGGGGTGTGCACAGCTCTAAAGGAGCACATCTCCAAGCTCCTGCTCTCCATAACTCAGGTAAGAGTCACTCAGCTGAGAATTACTTCCATGTAGAATAAGTAACATTTATTAAAAATAACTATTTACACCATTAGAATGAACATAATATTGAATAATTTCAAGGATACTCCCAAGCTTTGCTCAACTGACATACTGGACATGGGACAAGTGGTACAATGACCCTCTGGGCCAGGTACCTCTGCCTCCTCTCAGGGCAATGCAGATACACTTCTCAGAGGACCAAAGAATACCTGAAGACTTCAAAATTCCATGGAGTTGAAAATCTCTTCTATGGGAGAGCAGGAGACTCTCCTGCCCTCATAACAGGGATAAAAAACAGACAAAACCTTCCTAAACAAACCTTGGATGCCAATGGGATTTGGATTCCAGATTCCGATGGTCTCTTACCTTCTAAAACTGAGCCACATTCATTTCTCTGCAAATTAGTTTTTTAATTGCCACCATATAATAACTCCTCTACCACCCAATCTCTGCAGCTTTTGCCAGTTTCCCCTCATAAAACAGTGATGAAAACCTGGCAAACACAGCACACATAAATGTACTGGGATTCTTTCCCCCCACTTAAATTAAATGGGCAGGGCATAAAAGAATATACAAATTTACTTAACACTCACAGTGTTTATGACAACTGAACTTTAGACTGAAAACTGACAATTAGTTAGAAATACACTGCACTGTAAGGTTTCACTATTAACATTTTGAGATTATGCTTCTCATTCAGATCAGTGAATAAAATGTTTCCACTTAAATAGAAACAGAACTGCAGCTTACACGTATCAACATCTTACTCGCTGAACATTTCTTGAGCTACTAAAAAAAAAAAAAAAAAAAAATCATTCTTCACCTGAATATATTTCCTTTAACAGAAAGATAACATGAATCCACTTTTATGTAGTAAAATATATTTAAGGGACTGAAATAAGCAAATGTTAGTCTTCCCAGTAGTTTAAAACATTCAGATAATTTAGGAATGTATTATACGGCACAAATAATTTTATTCTTTTAAAATTTGGGAAAATAAAAGGGAAGTTGTCCACCATTCTTGACTTGGCCTAGTTAGCATGGCTGCAATGCTTAAAAAACAGAAGTTCTTAGATGCTTTCATATATTCAACACTGGCCAGTCAGAACAAACTGGAGTTCTGATTTAATTTTTCCAATATTTTCATTGAACTAGAAGCAACAGATTAAACACCTTTGTATACAACGGCTTAATATCTGCAAAGCATCAAAAATAATACAGACATAAACAAAATACATGAGTAATACTAAGAAATTTGGCTTTTAAAAGGTGTACACATGTACACACCTTTTAAATTCTGAGTGCAAGGAAGTCAATGCAGTGCAATTATGCTGGAAAAGCCACTGCTGCTTATAAAACGCTGTGCAGCTGTTGGAGGAGAGGGTTACAGTGACAAACAGCTTCCCTGCTACAAAGGTGGCAGGAAATCTATCAAACTGGACAATAAAATTGCAATTGAGTTTCTTTGGCTTTTTATAGCAGCCGCATGTATCTTGATGTGTAGCTCTGCAAAACCTATCCAATTCTGTACACTGGTCCTTTATGTACTAGTTCTTTATCATAGAATGGTGTTATAAATTAGCGGCATGAACGGCACAGAGGGCTGTAAAAAGGAAAAATAAGCAGTAACCCAATACAATTAGAGATGAAATAGGAAAAACCCAAATTGGTTATTCTCTTTCTAATGTTAAGGAAATATTTTTGCTCCCATAATTCCCACATTACTTTGAAAGCATGCTAGAAATCAAAAATATCTGAGATGCACTTAGCATTGAACAATTTGCCCACAGAATTATGCCTATAGCAGGTTATGTGTGAATCTCTATGAATCTCAATAATGGTATAACAGGATACAAGACTATTTAAAACAGTAAAATTAACAGGATTAAAAAATCATTATAATTATGTTTATAAGGACATTTTTCAAGAGCTTTTTTTGTGATTTATCCTAATTTATGTTTATGTAATTAACAGGCAGCTCTGAAGTATCATCTAGTTTTATATGGTTAGTTGCATGAATTGTATGATAAAAAAAGTTCAAATGGAAAGTGCATAATAAAGGTGAAATTTTAAGGTCTTGATAATGGCATCATCATTCACAACAATATTGTCAAGTTAGTTTCTGGCCACTTTTGCTGTTTAAACATTCTCATTTCAGCTTCTGGAACTAGTACTAGATATCCAAACAAACTGAATTCCTCCATGAGTCCTTCAATATTCCACCACCATACTGCCCACACTCACACACTTCCAAAGTTGCCATCATTCAGCTTCTTCTGCAATGGGCCAGAAGAACAGACAGATAGACCAGAAAGTCAATTAGGTTAGACTTGGGAAAACTTACAGGGAGCTACTGCAACAACCAAGGACACCTCTCTATTGCAGCATGCCAGGAACCAAAAATGAGAAACACAGGTTCAAGTAGGTCATCTTCTCATTCACTATGGCATTTCACAAAAAACATACAGCCTTTAAAATACAAATTAATAAACCAGACCAACATTACCTATATCTATCTATTTTTTTTGCCTTTTCTAAAACTGTGGGGTTTTGTTCTTGACATTTGGTCATTGCATCACAAAAAAATCTTGGGTTTTTTCTCTAGGAACTCTAGATCATTGATTAGCCACATTAAATCACGGAAGAGAGTGACCAAAAATCCATATAACCTTTCTGGCATATATGCTGTTTAAACGAGATTTCTGTCATTACATTATCTTACAAAAGGAGTCTAGGAATAGAACTACAGATTATAAGATAATGTACAAGCTCATTTCTAAATTCAAGACACCAAAGCTCTGAGTAACAATCAGAAAGATGGTCTTCCTTTTATTCACCTCTCCATCTTTCCCCAGGCACAATTCCCAGCAATCACACACATGCTAAATTATGCCAGTTTTATATAAAAGCACATTAGGAATCTTTACTCTGGCTACAGTTTGCCATTGTACAATTCACCCATGCCCTCTGCATCTTGGACAAAAAGAGGAAACTGGTTTTTGAAGACTGCAAAGCCAACAAAAAAGAATATTAAGATTGGTCCGACACCTAAAATGTGATCTCTGTAAGGGTTAAAAAAAATGTGGCCCTGGGTGCTTTGCACCAGAATTCCACTTAGCTAAGTGATTGTTAAATAAAGTTATTTCACCCATTTTTATTACAAAGATTTCTGCAGTTGTCTCCCCATAGCTCAAGAATCCACCATCAACCTCTGAATGCAATAAATAGAGCTGCAAAATAACAAGTCTCTTGCTGTCTGACCTCTTTTAAGAAAAAAAATAATCCAAAATCCAAGACCTCAGAAATGCCAATAATTCCTTACTATCATAAAGTGATCTTTTGGATTCACAGATGTCCTTTTCACACTGCTAAGTTGCATGCATTTAGAAATAGGTAATTTATAATTTAATTCATTAGAAGTAAATATTGTGATAATCAGAATAATTCTAAGGCCCACACTGGCCTCACTCTTTTGTTTAGAATAAGGCAGTATAAAACACCTTTTGTACTACTGTGCCTTATTCAGAGAACCGCTAATAACTTTCATGATGTAACTCTGGTTGTAACAACGACAAAATTCAGACAGAACAAAGGGTAATAGTCTCATTCATACTGCAAAGATTTGCACTTCACCCCATATTCCATGACAGTTTAACAGCTGAAGCATCTGCCTTAACTTGGATTTCTTTGTTTTTTACTCATTTTTTTTTTACAGCCTTTTGATGTTACTAAAAGGTATTTTTGTTGATGAATAGCTATGGTGCGCCACCTTGTGTTCCTGCTGTTACTAAAAAGCAAGACCAGCACCAAATTTTTCAGATATGCACACCTGAAATTTCATTAATCTCACCTTTGAATGTGTGATTGACAGTGTATCCACCCACACACGCCAGCCACCCCACTCATATTTTATCGCGTGGTACAGCAAAATCCGAAATATGGTGTACACCATCTCAGTTATCTTCTGCTCCTCAGAAGTCTTTGGATTAAAACAACAAAGGGAAAGCATCCACTCCTGCCAGACAGAGCACTGCAACAAACTCCTGCAAAACACACATGCTATTGAATCATATTTTAAAATATATCTTACAAATATATCCAACAGCTAAATCAAGAATCCAACATGCTTTAAAAAATTGCTACATGTAAGCTTCTCTAATTTTTCATACTGAAGACTTTGCTACAGTACAGAATTTGCTGAAACAGTAATGAAGCTGTATCTGGCCACATGAGTTTCATTTACTAGGAAACCTTCTTTACTTTATATACTTGTGCATAGAGCAAGCCCTCTTACCTCCTGTTTTCTCTGCTGTTATTAAACAGTTTAATCATATCTGAGAGAAAGGCTCGCCGGACCTCCAGAGTTTCTGGACACTGTGGAGAATTACGGATCAGGGTTGCAATAACCTTCAAAATCTCTGTAAAACAGTTCATGAGTAACAAAATATTAGTACTAAACATAACATAAAACACAAGGCCTCTTCCAATAGTGTTTGTACAAGGAAAGTGACACCACATAAAAAAGTTTTATACTCAGAAAAAGCACATCTCTATTGGAGAAGAAGTTTTAAGGAGAACAAATCCCTTCTTCCAATACTTTTCAAGCCTAGTCACGCATCAGGGGGATTTGAAGGCCTCTAAAGAAAACAGAATTCATTGAATTGCCATGTTTAAGCAACACAAATATTACTGCATGACAATTTATAAGCTATCAGAACCTGTCTGAACCATTTTTACATGAGGTTCACATAAAAAGCATCCTTTAGAAAAGCAACCTATGAGAAAAGTGCTCTACCTTATGAGATTTTGCTCAACCTTAATAATACTGCATTTTCAAAGAATGTGACCAACTTCCAATTAAACTTAACAGTTGCTGTTACAAAAAACCTTCCTAATATCAAATTCTATCTCTTACAGTCACATTTTCTGTATTTTAGTAGGTCAAAACTGAGGGTACATCATACTTTTTGAAGCAGTGGGGGGGGTGACTTATCTTGTTACTTTAAAAGAAGTCAACTTTGTAAATTAATTAGGGTGCAATTTGAACACAGTCACTGTGATAGTTGCAGTTCATCTTGTACAACTTCTTTCAAGAGAAACTCCTTATTTGATAATAGCAATGATCTAAAAAAGGGACTCCAGAAGTCACTCTCCCTATCAGACCTAAATAATTTCAGAATCAATTCCGTCTCTAGATAGTTTATACTGACCACAGCAGTGACTGTCAACTTCAAAAATCTTAGTAGAAAGCAACAGAGACATGCTCACATCTTTCTTCATATAGATTTACTAGAAGGAAAATGGCACAATGCAACCAGATTTCTTTCTTCTGTATCTGCTTTGCTTCTTTTCCCCCATTTTCCACCTGAAGTAAACCTACAACTGTGACCTACATTTAATGACAAAGCAGCTACAAAAGGGAAAAATCTGTTATTTCTCCAGGAAAAAGTTAACTCCCAAAGCTATCATAAGTCCATTGTACTATGTACAGAGCACATTGATAATGTACATAATTCTGGAAAGGATATCATATTTTCTCTAAGTTCAAAAGACCTCTGAAGTTTCATATCAAGGTATTTCCAATAAAGTAAGCTAACCAAAACAGTGAACAGACACATTTCTCCTACTTTCCACCTAGCATTGTCATATTGAATGTAATTTAAGATGAAAGGTGTTTCCTTATTTCAGGTAATTTAGTCTGACATCACTAAATAATGCATTCAGAATTTTGCTGGAATCTTAACATGTATTAAATCAAATTATCCTGTGTATCCATGTCTTGAAAAACCATTCCATAACATGACTGCACCACCAAAACAGGCGAGTTATGATCTATAGACACATAAAATGTCTTTTGAGAAGCTATAGAGACATACTTTGTACGTAACTCCAACTAAATACAAGTTATTTGTCTTTTAGAGTGAAAAAAAAAACTATAAAACTGAGATTAGAAGACTGATAGATGTAATTAGCGTAATTAATTTTTCATTAGTAGCATTGTTTTAAAGCAGACTTTTCTTAAGGTAGCACATAAAAATGTGTATCATTCTTACGAGGATTTTGTATCTTCACCGTTGAATCTGGGTCAGGATGTTGTTTATGTATTACTTGAGTGCAAATCTGTTCAGTCAGAATCTAGCAAGAAAGAAGATGCCATATCAACGTATATGAAGACAACTTACTGAAAAATAGTTGTATGCAGCATAATCATCATCATTCTAAAAACCATCCCAAAAAATCCCCACTCATTTTCTTGATAATTTGTTTCATCCTATCTCTAAAGCTCTATAAGCTACCTTATTTTTTTATTTCTCTCTTAAGTGCATACTGTTATTTAAAATACACTGGAAGATGAATGTTAATCTAACCAGAGCAATTATCCTAAGGCAAGATCATTGCTATAATAAAATTCCACATCTCCATGAGCATCTGCTTCAGACATACAGGTTACTCATTATCTAGAATTGTTCATAATGAGCATAACCAAGTTAAGGAGGGGTTAAATCCGAAGTAGTGAGCTTTATGGGGGAGAAAAAAAGCAGCATTCAGCTGCATCACACTATGGTTTAATGTCATCTGGAATGTATCAGCACAAATATGTAAGCAATTTTCTAACAATGTCTTACAAGTAATTAGAAAGATTGCATCCTAACAACAGTGTATGACTACCTCAAACAGGACATTGTACGTGGTCATGGTGAATAAGCTTGTCTGAAGCATCAGCCTTTCAGCCAACAAAGAGAACAATCCATGTCCAAGCATGACTTCAGCTTTTCTCCTAAAATGGCAGAGAAAGATGAAATAAATTTATGCATTCCATTTGCTTTAGTGGAAAATAAGTTTAAAACATGTGCCTCAAGAAATAAAAAATCACTGGTAAGATATTTTTCTTGTTTGTTCCTTAATCCTTCACTTTTTGTGAAGGAAAAGGAGAAGTGTTACAATTCTGAAAGGACAAATCATTCCCTGAAGGCAGCCACCTTTCTTCCATAAATGAGGTCCACTCACCCATGGGCCCAAAAAGGTGAAACACAGCCTTGGGATTTCTTGATAAGCACTGAGGAAAGGATACCTTTGCCCTCATTTCACTCAAAAGTGCAACCATGGACAGCAATCTCAACACTTATCTACTATCACAGTTGACTCAAGATATATTAAACCTAGTTCTCAGTAACATGGGGTTCCATCTCACCAGTTTAATTCTTGCTATTCATTTCTCTGGAAAAGGGTCACTTTAAAAAGCAGAAGACCATATTGCAAGTAACTGTTCAATCAGCTTGATAAGAAGTGATAATGGCTGGACACTAGCTGCCAGCAACAAGCAACTCCACCATATCAAAAATACATTTGGGACAAATGGACTGAGGGGGACTTGGAGTAGCTCCTATTCAGTGAAGCCTATTTAGCTTCCAATATAACTTTTTTCCCTTTACATACAAATGTCTGTATATACAGCCAATAATTTATACCCAAAATAACATATAGAATGTCTGTGTCACAACCTACCTTAATACCTACCTTCCTTGTGAGATTTAGTTTTAAGACCCAAATCAGTACTTACTTCGGAGCAAGATGCTTCAAGAAATATCCCATCACTTTCAGAGCTTGCACCCTGATGCCTTCACTTTGTGATGCTAAAAGCTTGTAGACAACCCTAAGTGGAGAAAACACATTGGTCTTATGTCAATGGGAATTTGTTATTACAAATATTATTATTACAAATGCAGGCTTTTGGTGCTTGTAAACCTCTCAGAAAAATTTAAGACATCTAAATGTATTTATCAATTACATCCAATTTCTTTCATCACTTACTTTTTAGACAGTCAAGTGCTTCGGGCCACATCACTATCTGATTCTAGGTGGACTCTGGTTCATAGTATTCAACAGATCTTTAAATCTGTGAAATCTGACTTAACTTATCTATGTGGACTACTAAGCTCTCTTTGAAAAAAGAAAATATTCATTTCCAAATGTTCCATGGAATCATATTGAAACAGAAGGCACAGTACTTACCCTTTATAAATAGGTTATGATAAATTTTTTGAAGAAATTTGGATCACTTCACTAGGGGGTAGGAAAAAAATCTACCTCATTTAAATAAATTTGGAGAGCCTTTCCAAAACTATTCCATGTTACAGCACGGCATTTTAGATCTTCAAGTTTTAAAGAGTTCAAAGGACTTCCAAGTTTTTAGACCTTATCCATAACTGAGCACTCATCAATAGTTAAGTGCTTTTATTTTTATATGCTCAAAAATAATTCTTATGACACCTGAATTAAGACCAAAAAGAACAACTTTTAAATAAATAAATAGTTCTATACCAGAATTAAAGGTAAAAACCTATGGGTGATTAAAAAACAGTTACATAGAACAAATAATTTATCCTGGAGAATGGTGCAACCACAGAAACTATAGAAGGAAACAAATAAGCAAACCTATGATGCACTGGCCATTCAAGCAATAGAATCCATATATCTGCATTTCTTTACAGAACACTATCAGGGTTTTCTAATTGCATGGGGAAAATGCATTTTTTTTTCCCCCCACACTAGATTGGTTACTTAACATTTTTTATTTTAAGAGACTTCAAATATTTATAAAGCTTTGGAAAACTATTTTTAAATTTCAAGGTTATCATGCCTTAATTGCAAAAAGTAGAGGTATCAAGAAGCATACAAACAATCCATTAAGTGACTGGAGACAATACCGGAGCAAGGAGTGTAACAAATGAGACAGGAAAACCAAGTGATTTCTCGCTGTGGACTCGCTATTCATGCTGACTTGCTCATATACTTGTTAACAAAAAAGAAGGCACCTACTGCTAGTTGTTAAATAAAACCAAATGCACTGCATTGGAGACCCAATGTGTTATTCAAATACCTTATTACTTAGAGGTTATGAGTTTCCCATACGTAATACATTACCAAACAAATGAAATCAAATCTGATCAAAATTGTTAAAAAAAAAATATCAGTCTAGCACTAAAAGGGGAGAAAACAATTACAAACATGCTTGAATGCAGTCTCTTGAGAAAGGGCAACTGGAAAAAATATATGTATAAACAGGGTTAACCAATACATGCAACTAAATGTATGAAATGAGACTCTGCCTCTACACAGTGAGCAAATTATTATTCCCCACCTCCCCAGTTCCTTCTAGGAATTGTTCTTACATTTGTTTGCCTGTACCATTTTTTTTCCCTACTATGTTCAGGCAGGTTTCTGTTAAATTAGGAAAGTTCAATACTTTGACCACCCCCTGAGAGCCACAAGACAAAATCAGAGTCATAACTTAGCTCCTTGGGCAGATTTTCTACTTGTAGAGTAGAATTTGCTACTTCCCCTACTTCTCTCTCACAATAGCATTAAACACTATTTTTCTGTTTGTTAGGAAAAAGATTGTGAACAGTGCAAAGCACCAAGTGCTACTTTAAAACAAATAAAAAGTTTTTCTGGAAAAGTCCCACAGGAGAAAAAAAAGGGGTAGAAAACTAACAAGGATCAGAAGACATCTGAATCAATTTTTGTAAGGCCCCATCTACTTCTAAAACATCTGTAAGAACTGGGGGCTGAAGACAGAGCACCAGTAGATGAAGACATCAATGCACAGACTGAAATGGATCACTCCCTATTTAAGTGTGACTGACAGCTTGGAAACATTAAAAAAAAAACACCTCATTGATAATAAATCCACCAGCACCTCTTGTCAAAATGAACACCTGGACCCAAAAATCTCCCAGGATGAGGAGTCTATGAATGAGGAGTCTATGATTGCAATACACACACAGATGAGAACCATTCAGAATTTCATGGGAGTTCTTGCAAGCAACAGTATGGCCAAAACACTACTTCCTTTTTCCCACTTAGAAAATTTGAACTTACTGTAATCCATTCCTCTGATCAAATGCAGGGATCATAGAACCAGGATGCTCTGACATCAGAGCAACCAGCAACTGCAGGACATCCATTAAATTGTCATCCTGTTGGATAAAAGGTACAAATCTGTATTCACAACACATACACTAGAACACTATTTTAACTAAAAGAACCACTACAAAATATTTCAAAAGTATGTGGAGATTAATGATAAACTAAGGACCAAGTAACTTTGGCCAGGATCAAAAGAACGATAGCTCTAAAAGGCAAGTGCAGGAGAAAACATTACCAAATATATACTTAATTGTTTAGGGTGAAAAGTGATATATCAGTGATGATAAATATCTGGGATGTAAGGATTTTATAGGAAATGGAAATTTAGACTATGTTACTTCCTCCCACACACATGCTCCTCTGTTTGCATGTGCATTTCCCAATCCTTTCCTGCACAGGAGCTACAAATAAACTGCTGCACATTTTCTGGGGCACAGGGTGGTGTTTAATGAAAAGTTTCTAGTGAGAAATGTTCAAACCATGAGGAAAAAAATACTACCACCTGCCACAGACAATATTTTAAATGGGTAATTCAAGCTGATTAATAAATTTTTCCATACTTTTAGTCTAAAGCACTCTAAGCTACAGTTCATTAATGTGTTCCAAGTTCTTTGTAACTAAAAATAACCTAAGAAATAATAAAATGAGTCTTTTCTCATACTCTGTAGCATTAAAACAAAAGTTTATTTTAAATAAATAATAAAACACATAATAAATAATAATAAACATAATAAAACAAAACACTGTCCAACACTTTTGAACAAATACTGTGATTCCTTACTCTAGAGTATTTTGAACAAATACTCTAATACTCTATTAGAAAATCAGTTTTATATCCTCCTGAACAACTCTGTTCATCTGATGATATTATCAGCTGACATCACAGACACTCTCACTATTTAGCCACATGAGAAGGCTACATTTTACTTTTTTGTTGATGTTTTTCTGAATTCACAGTTAGATTGTGGGATTCAGCATTCATGGATCTTTTGCACTTGATCATGCAAACTGCTAAGATATTAAAAACATCACATCCCATTCTGAAGGCTATATAAAGCTTCTGCAATTTTAGTTCACTCTTAGATGTTACCAAGTCTTATTTTTCACTTCCCCACATAAAGTAGAATTGCTTGACTAGCATAGTACCAAGTAGTAGTAACCAGCACAAAGAATTAAAGGAAAATATCGGTGTAAGCAAAATTAAAAAAAAAAACAAAACAAAACTAGACTGCTTGAAATGAAGTTCAATTAATTCCTTATTTTACCCATTTCAAGAACCCTTACAGAGATGAGATCAGTTAGATTTATGTCCCCATTTCCCTTGTCTTTGATGTTGCATCTGGCATAAAGTGCCTTTTCCTGGTGCTAAAATATGAAGATGCAGATGTAACAGTAGTAACCAACATTTTCTCCCAATTAAGTTTATATGCTTCTCTTAGATGCCATTAACATATATCTTTATTTTTTTAATGCATGTTTTCAATTTTATTGCTTTATTTAAGAAGCAAAATAAAAAGGAGTGGAAAAACAAAACAAAAAATATTACTTAGACAGCCTAAAACAAGGTTTTGACTTTTTTTTAAAGTCAGTCTCACCATCTGTTTTTCTGCTTGGTAAATTGGTTTGTAGAACAACATAAGAAACCATTTTGGCTTACTGGTTTAATGAACTTCAATCTAACATTGAACATAGTGCTTAAATCACTGCAAGAATATTGGCATATCAGCACACTACTCTAAAGAATTGGACAATGTTTGATACTTCCTCTGCAGAGCCATCTTGTGGCATAAAGGAGGTTTTATTTGAAATTATTCAAACATTTGGTGGTCACAAATGGCACTAGTATGCCACTCTTCATAAACACATCCCCCAAATTAAAAATTACCTCATGTATAGTAAGTAGGTAATTGAGGATAGCCTGTAATTCATCTTCTTTTATTCCATAGTCCTTTAAAAACAAACAAGTTTTAAGTATCACCTTACAAGTACAGAATGCTGTTTCCAGAAAAAAACATTGTTACAAAAATGTTTATATCACAAAGCAAGTACCACACAACAAATCTGCTTTCGCTTGATCCTGTAATAGTTCCATAGTTGCAAGGTAGCTTCTTCCCTGCACCCAAAAGCACCCGCTGAATGCCATAAAAGTATTTTAAGGCAATTTCAACACAGGCATTGAAAGAAGATAAATAGCAATATAGTATATGACATTGTTATAGCAATACATGTTAATTGAAACAGTCAGTTTAAACTGAGAGCTTCCTCTTAATAGAAGAATTGAATTGAGGTAGCATAAAGGAATCAAAAGCAGATCTGGAAGTTTAATTATAAGCCTCTTAGCTATACCCATACCTATGTTTGCTTCTTATTTTCCACTAGAGAAGCCCATCTTCAGCTACTATCAACTTTGAAGAAATCTTAATCATTTATGGCACCTATGCCAGCAATATGCCTTGAGGTATTTTTTGTGAAAATAAAATAAAAAATAACTGTTTCCAAGAACCAGATGAGGGTAGGCAAAAGCAGACTTCTCCACTTTTAGGGCTTTTATTTTTTAAAGCAAGTCCTTTTGTTTCCCAAAAGGATTTTGCACAGCTATGTACGAATAGAAAACCTGCCAAAGGATCAACCTCAACCTTTTTCAGTGGATGTTCTATTTGTTGTTGTGCCGGTTTTGGTTGGAGCAGAATTTAATTACAGGAGCCAGCACACAGCTGTAGTTTGGATTTGTGAAAGAAACAGTGTTGATAACGCAGGGAAGTTTTTTATTGCTAAGCAGGGCTCACACAGAGCCAGAGACTTTTCTGCTTTCCACACTGCAAGGAATTTGGGGGTGCCTGGGAGGGTGGGAGGAGACCCAGCTGGTACAGGGGAGCCCAGCAGACCAAAAGGATCTTCCAGACCATGTGACAATCATGAAGAAGGAGGAAGGAGAAGGAATGGAAGATGTTTGGAGTGATGGTGTTTGTCTTCCCAAATCATTATTATGCATGATGGGGCCCTGTTCTCCTGGAGATGGCTAAAGAGCTGCCTGCCCATGGGAAGCAGGAAATCAACTCCTTATTCTGCTTTCCCTGTGTGTGTGGCTTTTGCTTTCCCTGTTAAACTGTGTTTATCACAACTCACAACAAGCTTTTGCTCTCATGACTCTCTCCCTGATCCCACTGCAGGGTGCATGAACAAGTGGCTGTGTACTTGGTTACTTGGTTACCAGCTGAGGTTAAACCATGACAAACATGGTGAAATTCTATCCAAAACTGTCCAGGTTATAAACCTTTGACAGAAATGGAAAACTTAAAAAAATATAGTAAGAATTAATCTAAAACTCAATGACAGTCTTTTAGAGTTTGATAGCTAAAATATCCCTGGTACTTCAATTGCAACATACTCAATTTAAAGAAAGAGTTGAAGAGTCAAGGGCAGAGCCTTTCTGGTAGCTACTGCTCCATGCAGAGCTCACTGGTCTATTAGCAACACAGGGGAAGAGTGGAAAAGGGAGGTAGGTTCAAATACAAGAAAAATCAGTCCACAGAAGGGAGAAAAGAGACCAAAACTTATGATAGGAGAGGGTCATGAAGAGCCTACAAGCAGTAGAGCTTCTTAATTCCAATATTCCTCTAATGTCCAAGAAACAGTTGTGACAATTATTGATAGTCTTTCCTATCCTCCTCTGTCTCACTGACCCACAGTATATAACAGCAAATGCTGCTCTTTAGTCTTTAGGCACTTATGATGTAGCTCATCATGTTAATGTAAAAAAAACCAAAAACACCAACAAGAAATTAAATACTTGTTTCCCCAAAAGTAAACATTTCTAGCTAATTCAAGCTAATAACAGCTCCACTTCTGATAAGAACAGCTTAAAGGTGAAAAAAATGCATCCTTAGCATTGCTGTCCATGGCAAGAGCCACAAGAAGAAGCATCTAACATGGCTTTTCTGTTTATTTATTATCACAAAATTCAACATGTTTAAAGCATTTCTTGATGAAAGTAAACTCAAATATCCTACCATAACTTAAAACTATCCTACCTTCATCACCAGCTGTTTAATGAACATCAGCAAAAATGCTCGGAGGGATAGAATCTCCTTCTGAGTAGGCCGTGGCCCATCTACAAAAGGAAAGTAGATACATAAAATTAACAGTTGCTATTAGCATACACTGCATTTTCACAATGTTCAAAAACAAAAATAAAAGGCATTTTCTGGATGAAGAAGGCACAGTTCTAAGTCTTCTCACCCTCTGTTTCAGACCACAAAACAGTACTGTGTTTTATCGCTTTTTATTATCAAAATGTCTGATCAGTGAGGTTCCACTAAGGCTTCACCTATTTGTGGTGATTTTAAGGTTTCCTTGTAGTATGATGAACCAACTTCATGCAAGGAATAAGACTGATACAAAAACTTCATGTCAGAATTCCCAGATTTAAAATTTTTGCAGTTTATAGATTTTTTTAAAGTTCTGTCGTAGCTCAAAGGAAGAGCTACATGCCATTATTATACGTTAGCTAAATACAAAAAAGAAAAAAAAATCAATTTTACAATGAATTTTACAATTTTATAAAGAGTACCTTGAAAGACATGACTTAATTTGTTAACTCAAAGTCAAAAAGGACTGGCTTCTGCCATCTCTGCATAAAGCAGACCTCCAAGGAAACATTTTAAATACTCAAACACTCAGTAGCTCCCAGGAGAAGCAAGGTTAAAAAAACAGGTGCAACCAAGTGTCAAAGTCAAGTAAAAGCTTTGGTACAGAAAGCAAATGAACTGTTGCAAATCCATTTTGGGGGATAGTTTTTACATTTGCCTGCAGGGTCACAGTTCCCATGATTTTAATCATCACACAAAAGTAAACCATCTAAAGAATGAAAGTGATCATATGCATCTGGTTTTACAAAGTATAGGCCCACAGGCATATTTGGTTTAAGAACAGCTATTTTTAGTATAAACCAGCCTAGTCAAAAGAAGCCATTAAACTGCACTACTAACACTATCCCACTCATCCACTTGCCTCAAGCTCAATAAATGAGTTCCAAATCTAAGTAAATCCATGAGAGAATAAAAAGAGAAAACACAATGCTTTGCTTCTTAAAGGATGCAAGATACTACAAAACAATCCTTACAGCCCTCTAACAGGAAGGGCTGGTCATTTTGAGAAGTTTGGGGCAGGGAGTCAGACACATCTAGGGAGCACTCACTCCTAGTACATCTCGCTCTCTTGCATCACCTGCTTCTCTCTCTGAAATTACAAAAATGACAGAGAAAGACCATATTCCCAGGCACAGCTCTACAGTTAAAACACAATACCATTTCTCTGACTACTTCTGTCTAGTATCAGCTGACACAGGTGTCTGATGACAGAGGATATGACTTCTGAAGAAAGTTTCCTATATGTTGTGAAAAAAAAAACTTTCACAGACAAAAGCACATCATTCACACTGTTACACTGTAGTGTAATTACACTGGTTACAGTAATTACAGTGGTTACAGTGTAACCACTGAAGTGTAATTATTTCTGAAGAACCAACAGCTCTATTCTAAACACTTGCAAGGATGATTTTGAAATACAAAACCAGCACAACATTGTATCCAAAACTTTTTTAAAACTAACATCAAATTGTGAGAATAAAAATCAGTATATACATATCCATATATATACACACACATACCTATGCCCTTGGGAGTTATCCCACTGCGATCCTGAGGGTTCACCACCCAGTAATAATACTTGAGGGTGTGCATGACCAACAGAACTGTCCCAACCCGCCGGATTGCTCCATAAATGTTAACAGTGGCAACAAACTCAGTCGACAGGTAAGTGTACAAGGTCAGCTGAACCTACACCAACAGTCAGGAAAACAAAAACCATCACACCTGAATTGCAGCACTTCAGACAACTGAATTCTTATGTTTCATCTATCAAAATGTCTTAAAGAAATAGATTTTCTCTGCATAGTCTTAAAACCTCTGCAAACTGATGAAAAATTTCATTACATTTCTCAAACTGTACAGTGCTGGTAAGAAGGTTTCAGCTGGCAAGTTTTGATCAAAGTTGTTCACTGTCAGAAAACAGAGATTCACCAAAACAAAAATACTCACTTTCAATTTATATCAAGACTTAAGATCTGACAACAAGGATAATTTCCTCTTCAAAAATTGCTGATTTTTTCCCAACTAATCCATCCAAACATCCCTCCCACTCTGGGTCAAAAGTCACAACTCTGGTCTGCAGAACACTGCAAGTTTCCCAACTCCCAGAAAACCCTGGGAATCTGCAACACTTATCAACTATATGCAGAGTCTGTAGATAATTCTTGGATGACTTCTGCTGTGGAGCCAGAACTCATAATTCTTTGGACTCAATGGTTAGTTTTAACACTCCTAAATCAATCAACTATAAGACACCTTATTGATAAGAATAAGCAGTTTTACCTGTGCTGGGATATGAATCCATATTGCAGGATTCAGGAGAACATGATCACACAGCTGCTTTAGCAGGGGCACCCCATTGTGTAAATTGCTCAGGTATTTCGAGAAGGCAAGGCAAAGTTCTAGCACAGCTCTGGTAACGTGGGCTTTGGAAGACTGCAAAAGATGATCTGATTACGGAGAGCCCTGCAACAGCCTAGGAAAAGTATTTAACTCAAAAAAAATTTCAACATTAATGTAAGACATCAAAGAAGACCTACCTTTTCTAGGCTGTATCCTATCACAAGGAAGCCTTTACAGGAAAGCATCTGTTCTTGCATAGCAATAGAGTTCTTCAACAACTCCATAATGAATGCCAATAAAGTAGAACTGGAAAACATGGTTTAGAGTAAAGGAAAACGTGCTAAAGGGTTACAAAAAGACAAGCTATTTCCAAATTAATACTCCCAACACACAACCCAGAGATATATGTTATGTAAATGTTCTGTTACATAAATCAGAATTTTTAAAACAAAAAACAAGACTAAATTTTGAATGCTTGCTTCAAAAAGCTTCTTTACCTTATTTCTCTAACTTGAAATTCTGGACTCTAAGATAAGATATAAAAGCAAAATCCTTCTGAATTCTTGCAAAAAGGCAACAGTTAAGTTTGCACTACTCTCTGCTACATGTGTCAATTACAAACTTCTGCAAGATCAAGTACAATTGCCATTCTACTTCTTAAACTATCAGATTAGCAAATATTTTTCTAGACACAGCTTTGCTGTTGTGCTGCTGTCAGAGGGAACATTCCTGTCAAGGCACTAGTGCCTGTTGATCAAGACTTCAACCAGTAGAAAACCCCTGTATTGCTGGGCCAATTTGCAACTGCAGCAAATCCCCAACTTACCACAGAGCTGCCCAAGCCTGAGCCAGCTCAGGAGACACCCAGACACAAATAGATGACCTGAAGGAATATTGTGACCATCCCTTCTATGCAACAATATGGATACAGATCATCTTTAACCAGTCATGAAACTACAAATGCAATGAATCAGAGCAAATTACACCAGAATTCTAAAAAGCAATCCCTCTGCTTTTACTGCTGCCCTTTAATTTAGGAGCTTTGTAGCTCCATCAGCTTCTGTGGCTGGACGTTCATAAGCTGGATGGTGTTGAAACAGAGCTCAAACCAGAGGAAAAGCCTAGCAGCAACAATAAGTAACAGTATCTTCCAAAAATCTGAAGGTTAAAAAAAAAAAAAAAAACTAAGAAAAATTCCAAGGAATGACTTCATGTAGCTGAAAAATTCACCCTTCCTGGAGTTTCTCTTGAAACCTTCCCCAGTGAATTCTCTCCATTACAGGAATAAGCTAAAGAGAATTATCCATAATTCTGTTACACAAAAAAAAAAAAAATTGTCAAGTATAAAGTATGTGTACATTCTGATTCTCTGTGAGCTTTCACAGAACACTTGGTGCAAAGAAGTACATCACTTTGAGGTCCTGCATGTAACCTTTTGGTTGTTAGACATAATTCATTGCTGCACAAGACAATGCAAACTACTATGCCATCTGATAAAGCAATAGGTAATTTAGTTCAAAGGAACAAAGCCCAGGACACTGCAAGTACATGCACTCACCAAACAGTTGTATCAATGTGGTCTGAGGAATATTGCCTATAGTCCAACTGTGCAAAGAGAGGGAAAAGCACCTGAACTCCTCCAATGGAGTGCAGGGCACTTTGGATGGAGTGTGTCAAGACTGCTTTCACATCCTGACAAAGAAGAAAAAAGAAATTTTGAAATCTCCTTCAGAATCTGATACACAGCTCGTTAAAATACTTTTTAATTTCTTCAATATAAAAACTGTATTAATACCAAATAAAAAGAAACAGCAGGAACAAACTGGCTGCCACAGTCACAGTAAATGCACAGTATGCCTGACCTACTGCTTTAGATACAGATCTAGAGTGCAGATCCTCAGGTGAATCTACAGGAGACAGCGTTCAAAGCAAATGGAAGAAAAGGATTTCATAACAGGGCAAAGGATGGGAGATAGGGAACATCTGTATGGGAGTGAACATGTTAGAAATGAGGAAGTAGGATTTTTTTTTCAAAGCTAACACAGCCTTTGTATTTATTCACAGAATAAATCTTTTTCTTGCGATTCTTTTGTGTCCTCTTCAGTTCAAGAAACAGTGGCAGGGCCAACCCAAAAAACCCCAAGCTGTATGCAATTCCATATCAAAATCCCTATAAAACTGGATTTTAGGTTTTCAAACAGAAAACATTTTTACCCTCGAAATCAATGAAAATGTTGATTTACCTGCAGCATGAGGGCATGTGGTGAATGAACAAAAATAGAAGGGTTATCCTTAGGGGATGACTCTAAACACAGCTGTGCATCTGTAGCCCTTGGATTGTACATAAAAGCAATAGCACTGGAGAGTTTGCCATCATATAGCAACAATTTGTGATGTTCATCAAGGAAGAGATCACTTTCTGCCTTGAACTTGAACGTTCCCTGGATTGGGGAGCAGAGTTTTAGGAAGGAAAGGAGAAAAAAATTAGACTAAGTGCCCTGACAATACAGATCAGAACAATTATTGCAGAAAGTGATTAAAATATTGCTTCTTTAATCAAGCATATTTCATAAAGAAAGGTTCACTAAACACCAAAGGCTCATAAGACTCAAAGTCAATTTTACAGCATTACAATGGCAGAATTTTTTTGGCTCCTGAAGAGTGTCATTGCCAGGATAGCGGGAAATGTAAAAGAACCACATCAGCCTGGAAACAGCAGGACTGTCAGCAATGTTCACTCAGAAGGAACTAATAATTGAGGAGCAGACAGAAAAGGAACCATCTTTCTTAGCTTATGTTTGTACAGCTGCTGGGGAATAACAGCCTTCAATTAGTGCCCCTCAGGCTATGACAAAACAAATAATAAATCATTGCAACAAAACTAATCCTCAACACTGACTTCACGCATTAAAAAAACCCCACTAGCACAAGCAACTATAAAGCCACATTTCTAAAACAAATACATTATAACTGATCTAAAGTTTTCAGCCGCAGTGAAAAAGAGAACCCCGTCAGAGATAACAGTTGTGTTCTCCCTCTCCCAACCACCAACATGGAAATTCTGAGAAGCAAACAGAAGAACCATTCTTTTTGTTTTATAAGAAATCAAGACTGAATTAACGCTTACTTGTAGCTTGTAAGGCCCTACTTAGGCTTATAGAAGAAACATGGAACCAAGTTTAATAAAAATATTACACTGTAGGATAATTTTTTTACGACACAGAGGTGTCACAACACTCTTAACACCTACCATAAAAAGCTTGAGCATAATTAAACTAAGGAAAGTCAATTCTAAGGTACCTTATATCCCAGGCCAAGCTGATAAATGGCAAAGATCTGAGCAGCATTGAGAGCCTCACTAAAAAGGTAAACAGATGTCATCTGCCCACAAAACACTCGATTGGCATCTGCTGTTTCTGAAGAGCCCAGGAAACATTTGTCAAATGTCTGAAAACAGAAAACAGAACCCAGTAACAGGGTTTAATCCATGCTACACAAGCAAATC
Source organism: Parus major (assembly GCF_001522545.3). Classification (NCBI taxonomy): domain Eukaryota; kingdom Metazoa; phylum Chordata; class Aves; order Passeriformes; family Paridae; genus Parus; species Parus major. The sequence continues at coordinate 10,494,923 of NC_031771.1, read as the reverse complement.
ATGCAAAAAATATGCATTTCATCAGGGAATATTTTTACATAAACAAGTACTTGAGGGTCTCAGCAGAAACAAATATTAAGTTCTGAGATGCACAAAACCACAATTTATTCCCCTACCAAAATGTAACCATTTTTATTTCAACATTTTTTAAAAATGCATAAAATGTTTATGGGGGGAGGTTTATGAATAAAATGGCAAAGAATATCTATGCAATGCATCAAGATGATCAGCTATAGACATTTGTGTCCAGGGATTACTCACATCACTGGTGTTGACAAACCACGTTATTTCCCCATAAGATGCCAGTTCCCCGTTAACGTAACACCGGAGTTCACTGTTCTTCCAGCGGTTATAGATGTGCACAATAGTCACCATGTACCACTAAACAATAAAAAAACAATTGATATAACTCCATAAACACTTGGGACTAGCTTAAGCATTCAAGAGGAGCTTGGAAGAACAAATTCAACTCTATGTGAATTAATTTAAGACTGAAAGATGTATTTTAAGTAGGAAAGATTAATAAGTCACTGGTGAGTTTTCTTGCATTGCTATGTCAAAGGATAGTATGCCACTTTTTCCACACATGAGCTTAAAAGGTATTTATGGCATACAACCCCGAAAATCTTTATGACATTGCTGAAACAAATTTATACTTAAACTATTTTGTAAAGTTCTGAACTGGGTTACTCTTAGCATGATGGACTACTACAAATGCCATTCCAAAGAGCAAGGATGGCTCCAGACTAAAGCCTCTCAAAGGCTGTGGATGTCAAATTATCACAAACAGAATCCATATTTACAGCAAGGGATTACTGATAAGGAATTCCTGAGGAGGCCTGTTCTCCCACAAGATGTTTACACCAGTTGTTCCAGAAACATTAGCAGGACATCTATGTGAAAAAGGGAACATTCAACATCACACAACAAGGCAAGCCAGCCTTGAACAGCAGTAGTAAAATCAACTCATGTTTTAGTTGTAAAAGTAAAAAGAAATAAGAATTCAGAACACAAATTTGTTTTGCTCATTCCAGTGTAACTGTTTTTCTACAGAAAGATGAGACTAAGCAACAGCTACAACACAGTTTCCCAGGCTACAATTTTAGATTCATGAAAAGTGTTTGAAAGATTTTATTATTTTTACTCACCTTTTGTGGCTTGAAATCAAATTTTACACAGTGCTGGAAACCTTTTCCCTTTGATTTTATGGACGTTACAATCAAGCAGCCTCCAACAAAGTGAGCAGAATAACCAAGTCCTTTGTTTGTTCGAAAACTGACAAATCAGAACAAAATCAGCACATACATGGATGGATGCAGAAATCACTGAACAATTAATAGAAACTGAGCTTCAGCAATATCAGCTTTATTTAATACTTACCAATATAAATAAGGCTTATCCTTATCCACATTAATATTATTTACAGGATCCATTCTTAGCCAAGTGTGGAAAGTAAATCCATTCTGGTATGGCCACTTGGCTATAGGAGGTAAGGCAATAGCCTGAAGAAAGGAAGAAGTTATTCATGTAGAAAGATCAACACAACAGTAAAAGCATGAAGCTTAAGATACACTCTACAAATAAATGCTGATAAACAGAGACACACTACAAATGTATACAGCTCCTCTATACTAAAGAAAAAAAAAACCTGGCCTAGGTTCTGTTCTCTTTATACTTGATTGTTACAATATTTAATTAACCTAAATATTTTAAAACTGACCTTTATATCTCAAAAGAGATTATTAATACTAATCTATGCTTTAAAATTTAAATGCTTTAGAGAGGGCCTTATGGAATAACAACTTCTCAAAATGCAAATTCAGATTGGCTTGGTTTTAGGATAACCTGACAGAATAATCTGTTGCGTTTTCACAGTGTTGGTATTCAGGAAAATAACTGATCATGAAGGGAAAGCTGCCCACATTTCATTTCATAAATTATTTTTTCTCCTGAAATCCATATCTATGTAGGCTTCCAGTGAGAATAACACAGAATTACAAACTTCCTCAAAAGAAGCACAATACAATCTCCACCAGACAAAATCTTCATATCAAATATTGCGTTTTTAGTGCAAAGTCCTTGAGTTACAAAGCATGTGGTGGAACCCTTTGTTTCAAACAGTTGGGGTTTATTTTTTTTGAGGTTTTCATTTGTTTGGGTTTTTTTAACATTACTATTAACTTTCTGCTGGTGGACTGCAGCCCAGATTCACAATACAAACTTCAATTAAGATTGCCATAACCTCTGATCAAAGATGCTGCCAGATGATCAACACCAATGAATAAAAAACATCAAAGAACTCAAGTGTCTCCAGACTTGCTATTACATTACCATGCTCCATTCAGCTACTCCTGTCCAAAATGTTATAAGTCCTTCTGTACACTAGCTAACTAACCAGTCCCCATGTCTTCGCACCCGGCTCTTGGGAATTGGTAGCATTATCACTTGACTTAAATCACAATGGAACACTGAATAATTATAATAAATACTTAATTTCTTAAACTTCTAATTTAAATATATATAAAAATAGCTACATAAAGATTACTGAGGCCAATATCATAAAATATAGTTCAAGCATTCAACATAATTAACAGAAGTTAAATACAAACCAGAAGTTAAATAGAAAACCATGAATAACTAAAATGAATGCAAACATGCCTGTCTATTGCTAAGTTCTGTTGCATGTGATAAAACTGCAGGAGCACTTTTCTAGTGGTCTGGATTTTTCAGTCTCAAGTTGTCATTCAAAAAAATAATTCATTATGTCACCAGGTTGGTGAAATTCAATCTCAAGCCACCAAGGCAGAAAGCTAATGGGTTTATGTGAAGAAAACTGGAAAGAGTCATCTGATTTATCTTATTCAATTTGTATTCTGAATTAAGCATGAAATTTTGAACATAATTTTTCATTCTACAATTGTAGAAGCAAAAGTGTTGATGTACTTAAATTCTATCAGAAGATTCTGCACAGGGTTTTCCAACTGCCTATTTAGTTTCAAAGTTTTTTTCAAGTGAACACCACAAAACTTAAAAATTAGTCACAAGAACAATTACAAAAAGACTAATCATTGCTAAATGTAATTCTTTTCAGTATTATTCAGCTTATAAATGTCTAAGATCAATGCTTTCTCAAAGATTTCTCATAAACATCTAGACTGAAAAGCAGGTATTTTCTCCTTGCAACAAGATTTAACTGAACCAGTCTGAAAAAAATCAGCAAAATACAAAAAAGCAGCCTCATTTGTATCCATTCTTTATGTAATAGTATTTGTCCTTCTGTAGTGATATTGCACACCTATTATAAAAACATGATTTATTCAGGCACTAGTATAAGTGTCAGGCAGAGAAAAAAAAATTGGTTAAAACTTTGTAACAATGACAGATGAGACAAAGAACACCACGAATGAAAATAACCAAGGGCCTTAATAGAACAATGAACAAACAAACAGGAAATTAAAAGTATCTACATACTGCAGCACTTTTTCCTGGAAAGTTGAAGAAGGCATCAGGTCCATACTTCTGAGGCATGTGTTTTAACACAGACAATAACTTCCCAGCATGTGGTGGCTGACAAAGAGAATTACTACATTTGTAAATAAATAAAACAAACCTCTAAGAAAGGAAAGACTATAGACACAAAAAGCAAATTCTAACAACACCTTTTAAAACTTTGCACATGGTTGAATAACACCCTGCTAAGACACCAAGCACTTTCAATCAAACAATATTAGCAGTCATGAATACCTTCACACAATATGCAGTAGGTGCACTGAATTACTGTTCATTAGGTAAGTTCACTAAGGACTTGAAGGCCAGAGCTGGCAAACTAAACTAACTGAATGCTGATTCCTCCCTCCGTCTGTTCATTCTGAACAGCTCTCTGTATGATTTTGCAGTAAGCTAAAGAAAATTAACTGGTCCAGGTGAAAAATAACTTAGGGAAAATAAATGAAAACCAATTTTTAATTACAGCTGTTCTGGCTGAGTGAAAGCTGTGCCAGCAGAAGGGAGATGGGGAATACCCAGCCAAAGGGAGAGGGAAGATTAGCAGAAGGATTATTTTCATCAGGACTACAGCCATATATTAGATTAAACTGATTTGGTTTATACTTTCACATATGTCCATGGAGAAAGCTTTAAGTCCCAAGGGCAATTTGGAGCACCTAAACTGAGTGCTCAGTGTGAATACTTAAAACTTCACCACCACCCATATCCTGATGATTTTCTTGTAATAGTCTGCAACTACAAACTCCAAATCAAGTATATGAGCTCCCAACAACAGAGGAATAGCAAATACTGATCATAGTGACAGGACAATTTTGTGTGTTGTCTTTCAACACACCGTATCTTTCTGGCAGATTTGTTTTTAAACTACGATTTTATAATCCTGATATTTTCCTGAAAGTGTCCTTTTTCACCCTGCTGTTAACAGCAACCCTCTGAAAACTATGCATGATGCTGGAGCACTGCATGATCCATTACAAGTATTTCAAATGTACCAAAGGTGCAGTCAGCTAAGTAGTGCTTCAAGAATCTGAGTTAAAACTGAGGAGGAAATGCTGAGAGCTGCTTAGATGTCTGCAGTGCTATAGAATTTGAACAGGTAAATTGTTTTGCAGCAAAATTCTTTTTATCTTTACAGTTCTGCTGATTTTAAGATTTATGGAGTTCCACAACTCCTTGGCAATCCAACTGTGGCGTTTTTCTCCTGCTTTCCCCTGTATTTGGTCTTTAATAAGGAAAGGAAATTAAATGCAAATAGCAGGGAGACAGGAAATGAAAAAGTTAATGTTACAGAGACAACTTTAATTCACCTACAGTTACATATACTCTCTATGTTCAATAATTAAGTTTAAACCATCTATAAAGTTTAGAGTATTTTTATTTAAGCAGGTTAAGATCTCCAAAGCTGTTTATTTCAAAAGGCCTTTTAAAATCTGCAGTATTATGTGTGCGTATTTGCTTTTATATTGTATACTTTTTTTTTTAATTATTTGAACTCAAGAGAGACAATGCTACCTTTTCCCTACATGAGTCATAGTATCTAGAAATAACAGGAGCTGAATTAAAATTCAAAGCAGGTAAAATTATTGTTCCCAAATCCAGTGAAACAACAACTTTATTGGGTAGCCTCTACAACATATATATTTTTACTTTTGGGAAGGTGGCTTCTCAGCTGTAAAAAGGTCCCTTTCTATTCCACGCAGGAACAAGAGATATATTGTACAATTTTTCATTGGGACTTAGTTCCTACAGTTCAATTTCTGCTGAAATTCTCACTTCCCTAACTGGATCATTTTTTTTTAATCTTCAGGTAAAGTACAGCAATGTGAAAATGGGAGCAAACAGCACTGCCTATGTAGGCATTTTTTATTTCTTTCTGTCTAGTAATTTTTTTAAATATTAAGCTTTTTTCCTTCAATTTCACATATCTGGAATCAAAAATTAAAATCATGTGCATAAAATACTTAAGAATGACCTTATTATTCCTGGGTGTTTTAAAAGACTAATATAGTCCACAGGTTCAGGAAGGAATTTACCTTCACCACCATTCTACTCCCTTTATTTTAATTGCTTTCTGGTAAAAAGATTCTTTATATAATATGAGAAAGTTTCCTACATTTTTTGGTATATTCAAAATTTGTTTTTCATGAAGTTTATGGAACAGTCTTAACTAGTGAAAATTAGGAAAAATAAAAGCAACACAATAAAAATTGTTTCTGTTTTGTGTTTTCCTTTACCCATCTCCCTTTTTCTCCTTGCAGCTTGCTGAAGAATAACTTCAGCTCTCGAACTGTCAGGTTATAGCTAGCCAACACACCCAGCATGTCCACTAAGAGATCTGAAAAGCAAAAAGAACAGCAGTGTAAGTGCTTAATAGAAGGCAGTGTCATATTTTTATCATCTAATTAATAACTGTGTCCATGAGATTTTGTGTAAAAGCAGCACAGTTTGAGTTCCACAGTGGGGGAGGCTGTACCTGCAATCATGTTTTCAGCTCTATCAATCCTCCTGAGCACTTGTTCTACAAGCCCCACTTCCGTGCAGACCTGGAGATTCCGTATGCTTTTCTTCAGGATTGCTGTAAACATGCTCCAAACCTCAGCCTGGCAGGTGATGTCACACTTATCCAGTAAGTCCACCATGGAGGTGATGCCCTCTCCTTCTTGGATGATAAAGTTCATTTCCAAGTCAAATTGGCCCCCAACGAGCTTTTAAAGAAAAATATTTACAAAAAAAAAGCTTAAGGCAACAGCATCAAAGTATTACTCCATGCCTAAAGTTACTCATTCTTAAAGTGTATTATTGTATATGTTTAAAATTCTCATAAAGTGAGAAGAAAACTGTCAAAGGTGTAAGGGAAACAAATATAATAATGAGGCCAACATCAATGTACCATCTTATTTTTCTTCTGCTTTAAGTTCTGTTGAGTAATAAAGGTGCTCATAAGGTGTCACCTACTATCAATCGCTGTAGAAAAACATTTGGGTAGTTTAAGATAGAGGTGTCCCAAGTTGAGCTGAAAAGTGAAGACACCAAATGATTGTTCTAAAACAGGTGAGCCCAACAAAGCAATCAAGATATCTTAAATGTCCTGGAGTGACCCTAAAAGCTTGCTTTCACATTTTCTAAACAAATCTCCATTAAGAGGGCAATTTTAGCCAAAAGGAGCTGATGCACATCAGAAACATTGCCACTTATGAACACTTACGAGACATTCCTGAGACAGTGACTAAGCAGGTTAAGAATTAACTCCCAGGTTCATTAGCAGTCCCAGGTACTCAAAGGAAGTAAAGGCTTGCTCTCTTTGCTGGAATGTGGAACAGCACTGTTCCAAGCCTTTGGCTGTGATTTGGCTATGAGACTTAAATCCTGTAATATTTCAGGTCTCCTAGGCAAGTTTTGTTTGAACATACACTGAGTAACTAGCCACATAAACCTGTAGAGAGGAGGTAGGGAGGGGGGGGAAGGAAATAACCTCCTCCACTCTCACTTGAATACTTAATAATTCCAGCTGATGGCAAAATGCATTATACTAAGTTAACTTCCTTATACCAACTCCCTCCATCCACTCTTTAAAGTTCCTTTCAACCTTAGAGCTGTATTAACCTTAAAAACATACCATGCTTACCAAAATACCCATTATATGCCAGCGTACAAACAGGAAATCAGATAGCATTGACTCAAATTATCAAAGTGGACTCATGAGAAGAAATATTGTAGCTCGTTCTCACTTCTCAAGTTTGTGGCATTATTTCAGTCCTACATGGTGGTGTTCCTTCCACAGGCTTTGACCATTAACAGCTTCAGTAACATCACCTGCTAAAGTCACACCATGTTGAAATTGCCCCAAATCCATACACTAACTTCCTTCCATATTCGCTCCAACAGCTTTTCTCATCTAGTCAGGATCCAAAGAACAACTTAACCATGGAACAGAATACATGCTCTTCATTAACCACTGAAATTACCATACATTTTCCTCAAGTGTCTAAACCTTGTCACTTTGAAGAAGCAATCTTTGGACTTCTGGGAATAAATCAGTAATGCCAAACACTACAGGAAGCAGAGAAACTTACTGCTTTTATGACAGAATAGACAATGTCTCATGGAACAATTTCTAAACAGTAATTTACACTTTTCCATTTTCTCCTCTCTGGGTCACAAAAAATAATTATGCAATTTACTATCAGATGCTTCCATAATATCTTGGAAAACAGCAAGAACTGAATAGGATTACTTGAGTTATATTCCCAGCTTCTCTATATCAACTCATGCTGTCAACTCAAACAAATCTATCAAATCATTACCACCCTCCTAGCCTTACTCTTCCCCTTCCAAAAGATAGAGCAGAGGCCGAACTCAAGAAAGCTCTGCAGGGTATGCTACGCAGAACAAATTAACACAATTATCTCAAAACAAATGCAAAGAAAAATACACACTCCAACTTAAAAAAAAATAAATCTCAGAGTATTTGAAAATATTAAATACATAATCAGTGTTATACTTCATTTCACACTGAATTTATCCTCTACAAAACTGAATATTCCTCAAGCAGCTGCTCTTCTTAAAATCAAGATAAGAAACAAAGAAAATACTGTATTCTATGTAGAGACAGAACAGCTGAATGTTAAAAATTCTGGCCACAAACTACCCGCTAATTCTTAATAAGAAATTCAACTCTTTATGCATTTGGTTTTAACTATCAGCCAACCATCAATTATCACACCAAAACCATATACAGCTACTAGAGGTGACCTTACCTTCACCCTATAGTCTACAACCCCAATCTTTCATTTTTGGCTACATATACTATTACCAGAACCCACCCATCCAGGAAGCTGTCGAATTAGGTTTCCAATCTCATCTGCAAACATAAGCATTTCAGCAAGTATGTTCTAGGAATAATATGCTATGGTAAAAAATAATTACCATTTTAACACTTCCTATGAGGGAAATGAGGACAAAAAAAAATTGTCAGGGAAAGCAGAATACCCAAGGCAGGGTGCAGGTGATGTACAATATGTATGCATACCCATTAGATACACACAGGCGCACACACACCCCCCACACTATGTCATATTAACCCTTTCTAATGGTGATTTGAAACTGATCAACCTTCAAAACACAAATTTGTTTCCAATGACAGGGATCATAATCCAGGTCCATGCATTGGCTAGTTATTATCTGAGCTGCAGTAATGGCTGTGCACAGCAAAATGTAATCTTCCCAAATGTCACAGTAAGTTATGAATATCTGAGCAGCTTAATGCACCTTACTAGCCATGAAGTGTGAGAATGTAATCTTATTACCTTTTTTATGGTTGTATTTTTTTGAATAATGTAGCCTTTGAACTGATGTATAGTCTTTCCTTGCACTTTAGCATGATTTGGTCTCCTGTGTCGCACAGTACATTTTTCAAAATTCTCCAATTCAACGTATTTTAAGTACTATGCTGAGCTGCATAAACAATCTTTATAGCAACCCACAGGGTGGCATAACGTTTTCTTTCTTCAGCATGTAAAATTAAGTACAAGCTTAAAGGAATGGTTTTAAAGGGCAGCATTCAAATACATCCTCACAAATTTCAGATTTTGCCAGTTATATCCACTTTCAAAAATATATATAAACTAAACCAATAGCTCAAGCTTCTCAGTAAAATGGTTCTACATTTAGCTGATTGAGAACTGGGAGAATACAGCAATTTTTTAATACACATGCAAAGAGTGTACTTTCCCCCCTTAGAGAATTAAACAAATGAGAAGTCAACATAGTAGTGCTAATTTTTAGTATAAAACAGCACTACAACACTTCTAAATAAAACCAAAGACAATTTAAACACACTGAACTTTTCTTTGCAGTGAAGTGATGTGAGATATGAAATAAATGGTTCACTGTTTGGGTGAACATCTACCAAATTACTGCATGCAGAAAACAGCTCAGAAAAGAATAAACAGTCAAGCACCACTTTCCTGAAAGATCTAGATTATTAATCTAATTTAAATTATTTCTCCCACTAACAGATATAAAATATTTAGAATGCTTGCAAGACAACACAAGAAAAAATATTTCAATGACCTATAACACAAAAAGAAGAAACCAAGTCCAAAATCAGCATTTCTCCTGCAAAAGCCAAATTTGCTACACTTGGGAGAACCACAGGGCTGGATCTTCACATTTTTATCTCAAACCTCCAAAAATGTCTTCACTTCTATCATTTCCTCATCCTTCTGGTTGTTAGTTAAGTGACACATCAAGTAATTGCTTTGTTCCCCAAAGCCAGAACGAAGGACTATTAACCAAACTGTGACCTCCCTTTTCCTCAGGATGATGACTTTGTAATATCAGAATTGTTTCTTTATTATGTCCAAAACAAGGAGTATGAACACCTATCCCATGAGGGGAAAAAAAAAAACAAAAAAAAACCAAAAACATTCAAACAGGCTGTTTCAATCTCAGTGAATTTTTTTTTTTAAGTCTATGCTTAATAAGAACCTGCAAAGCTGTACGTTTATAATAGTGTTTGCCTATGTTTATTCTTATTTTCCACCAAAGAAATAAACCACCTCCCTGACTCCATCCACTATCATATACTCAGAAATATATTTCAAATATTCAGAAACCCATTGAATTTAGCTGATTGAAATTTCTTGATTATCAAAAATAAATGCCAAAGATACGGGAAGCATAAGAATTAAAATCTCTTTGGGGTAAGAGACTCATAGGAACATGGATGATTCCAAGCTGGTCAGATTCCAAGGGTACACAATAAACAGGAAAATGCAGCATCATGATACACATTCATGATGTGATAAAAAGATGGCTGTGATTTGGAAAGGCTTCTACACAACAGAAGAAAAACATTGGGAAAGAGAGTAATTCAGACATACTAACTTCCATGCATTCTCTTCCATCTCTAACACTCCACCTAGAGTGGAGAACATTAAAATCTGAGCCCTGAGAAGATTTAGCAGGAAAGCCTGTTGATAGTTTGGATAAGTACATCAAATAGTGATGTTAGCATGAATGTCAAGTCAATCAAACAGGGCTTGGGCCCAGAGAGGTTAATAGGGAGGGCAAGAAAGGGGCAGAAAAAGCCTGGATATTAACTTTTTTCTTCATTATATTGTTACTGTATCAACCATAATGCACTAGAAAAACTAGAAAAAACAAAAAATGCTTTAAGTTAAATGATTGGCAAAGTTAAATTCTATCCTACAGAAACAAACTGGGGGGACAGGAGAAATCTACATTTGTTCTATCCAACAATTTCAATTTCTTGCCCATGTAGGTACATACATCAGGTGTATGGGCTTCTCCTTCCCAATAGAATGAGGTGGGGAGGGAAAAACAATTTTAAAATACAATTATGCTGTAATCAATGATTCCTTATTTACCCTAGCTAATAAGCTAGTATTTTCACTCTACTTGCAAGCTTTTTTATGTCAAATTAGTTCATTAACATTAGATCAGTTTCTAGTGTGCAGCTGAAGGCCCAGTGAAAACAAAGTAATGCAAGGAAGAATTCTCTCTACACAATGTTTTTTACACATGGGGGCTGGGGAACAGCTCTATTTTCATACTTTTTGTGTTTAATGTACTTTGTAAAGAGCCATTAAATATCTTTTAAGTACATACCAAAAACTGCAAATCAGTATCTTATAAACTCTCCAAACAGTGGCTAAAGGTGTATTTACAACACATGGCAGTTTCCCTTTTTTGATCTGTATTATATATTTCAGTAGATGTTACCATAGAAAATATCTAATTCCAGCTGCAATTCCCATCTTCCCAGTATTAACAGCATTAAATTCTCCTTTTGTTTTAATTGGTTTTTTTTCAGTTTGCCTTAACCTGTGATCCTGTTTAAGACATACAAGATATGACTATGAGAGATCATTTAATAACATGCAAATTTGTAGCTCCATACAGGAAATGAAATATCCTAAATCTTTAAATCACATCAGATTCATATGTGCATTGAAAGCAAATAAATCATTTAAACCATGATACAGAGAACCTTTTTAAATTTGCATTTATCTACAGTAAATACTGCCATGTTCTTTAATAGCTTGCTAGTGCAATCTTAGCAAACTAATGATTTATGGTTTTGACATTTTAAAAATCAGAAATCTGTCATTTTATGACACCCAGTAGAAAGTCTCCTGGAGTTAGAGTTACATTACTCTGAATTCAAACTCAGATACATGAAACATACAGTTATCAAGAGTCCATTTCATTATTCCAGTACTTCTCTCCCTAGCTGCATGTCTTAAAGTTATCTAATGTTTTTCTTGAAATAATAATAGGTTTGTTGGTTGTATTTTTTTTTTAATTTTCATCAAGCAAGATACCTTTTACATCACTTCTGGAAATATCACCCATCAGCAAACAAATCCAATCTGCTGTACACTACCAAGCTGCACAGATCTGCCTCATGTGCTACCTTAAGGTACCTTTCCTCAAGGAAAGGGCCCAAAAGATACCATTTCTAATACCACATTAATCAACAAGTCCAGAGTGGGAAACAAACCCTACAGTCAGAACAGCTTTACAAGGAATTATACCCTGCTTGCATCCACTCCCATCAGTCAGGGCATTTATGCTATAAGCAATTTCTTTCTGCCTATAGGTTAAATCAGGGAAAAAAAACCCACTGCCCACCACTGACAGCACACCTGAGCAAATGTAGTTACACTTTATGTATACTTGAAAATAAGGATCCACAGAGAATTTAGACAAGTAGGTTAAAAAGATCAAAGAGGACTGATTTCTACTGCCAGAGAAGTGTCTTCTCTGCCAATGGATAGTAACAGAAAAAAAACTTCAACCCTGATAATACATTTAGAGACACCTATAAAAACAAAAAAACAATTACCTGAAGCAACTTGACCAAGCTTTCTTGCAATTAAATATTATCTAACATTCTCTAACATGCTTAGTGTTGAACATCTAAAAAAGGTAACAGCCTTCTGCTTTTTTGTTACTTAAATGTAAAAAATTAAAAAAATATATGCCTTCTTTCAACCAAGCTGGTGTGCTAAGACAGCCAGTATATTTCAACAAGAAAACATTTTGGGATACTTCATTTAAACATTTATTTTACTTATGATTATATGAAATATGGTATTTATTTCAATTTGGCAAGGGAAATCGCTGGTGTAGTAAACCATTTCCAGTTATAAAGAAACACAAACAATTACAGAATTTTTCTTGTGTACACCACTTACACTGAACAGAAATACTTCTAAATATACACAGAGCTATATATCCATATTGAGTAAATAATGTACAAAACACAGTATTTGAGCTTCTGAAAATTGCAGCTTCCTAAGCTAAGAAAACTAGAAAGAATGTAAATAATTCTCAAAGAGTCTCCCAGTACATCCAAAGCAAGGTATGAGCACCTCTGGAACACAGAATGAAAATACTTCTTGAATCTTTACTAAAAAAAAATAAAATTAAAAAGGTTTTATTTTCTCTTTAACCCTTTTTAATTCCTTTTTCTTTATTTGTTATGATATACTAATACAGAAGCATGGATACAATTTATAAATAATAGTATGTATTTATTGGGGGTGAATGATCACCACTTTTTTTTAACTAATCGTTTGTGCAATCAAAATCCCTAGATGCCAGAGAACATGTCTGTATCCCCTTGTTTTTCCCCAGATTAGAACACCTGTCTGGTATTTAACAGTGGGTTGAGGGAAGGAAGCAATCAGTTTTTACAGAATCTGAGGTTCGTATCCTGCAAGTCTCATACAAACGATTCTTCACAGAACTTTACAACTTTTGACTTAAATTCAATATCCACTTTGTGATACTTACAAAGTACATTATTTCAAAAGTGTTTAACAACAGAAGACTACAAGTAAAAATAAGGCTATGAGCTCATTCTAGAAAACATGTTTGAAAGTGTTTTGCTGGCCTGTAGAAACTAGGGGATAACAGCTACAAGTAAAGGAGAAAGGTGAAAGAAACAAAGGAAATAGAAGGAAAATAACAAAACAGAAGATATTCCAGACATGGAACTGCATATCAACAGCAAATAAACTAACAAGGGAAACAAGCCAAAGCTCAAAAGCCAAGAAAGAATACAAGATGAAGAGATGAATCCATTTACTTATAAAGCTCTGGCAGATTTTATCAGATTTAACAACCATAATGTTAAACACTTCCTCTCCTCCTGGAACATGCAGACCCCCTCCCCTGTAGCTCCTCCACTGCCATCACCTTTCACAGCTCAGCAGGCAAATTGCTGGGAATTTCAGCACAACTAAAGGCAGCAGGTTACAAATTCCAGCAGAAAGCAAGAACCAGCACATCTATTTCCATATTTTCTGGCACTGCCTCTATCCAGAGCAGCTGTAAAACACCCACCACAGTCACATGCTCAGAACTGGCAGAGTTTGCTGCCATGGCTGCAGCACACACAGTGATGAGCTGGGATGTAAGGAACACTAAATTGACATGCTACAGGAAATGTAACACTCAGCTTGCCCTCTTGGCATTTTTAAAATTTTCTGTAGTTGCAGTCAACATGGGAAAAAAAAAGCAGACAACCCTGGCTAGAATAGAGGGTGCTTACAATACGTAACAGCCTTTTGTTTATTCTTACCAAGTAATAACTTTTTTTTTTTCTTTCAGATTCTGCCATTCCTTTGTTTAGAGTTAAAAAAAAAAAAAAAACAACGGATTACTGGAAAGCAGTATATGGAAATATTGCTAAACCAAAGATTTCTATTAACCAGGAAAAAAAAGTGCCTTTGTGAGAACAGGTACATCAGTAAAGCCTCCACAACTAGACCATTTTTACTTCTATTTCTTTCAATGTCCACAAGGCATTACTGAAAGCATGAACAGAACTGTGACCCTGACATTTAATGTTTGTCACAAGTGGCTTACATTTCTATATTTGCAAAAACATCTTAAAGCTTTCCCTCCTCCCTGATTTGCCACAACACTGTTTTTTGGTTGGTTGGGGCTTTTTTCCTCATGGTATAGAAACTACTATTAGTCTAAGGCTCTACCCCACCCTGATTTCACTCATCCCTTTTCTCAGCATACAGGCAATGACTGAAACAAATTGTCTCCAAGGAGCAGGCACAACAGTAAAGGAGAGAAAAAAAATCTCACAAAACCACAAAGAAACAAGGAAGACAAAGACTAAGTGTTGCATACATTATCACTATCACACTATCACCTACAAACAGTTTCCTGTTTACAGTGTTGTGACCAAGGTAATTTTAATTGTTGACCAGAGCTGCAATTAAAATTTGCCCTAAAAAGGCAAAAGCAGCCTCAATTAATACAAATTCAAACTACATTCTGTTTCTTTAATTTGGCAATCAAATTAGCAACTGCATATTGTTCAGCAAACCTGGCAAGTCCCTTACATTCCCTGTGACCAACTGGAGGAAAGTAACAACTGTTCAATAAAATGGGGTTGAATTACATTTTGAGGCAAGCATTTAGCCAGTAAAGCCAGCATTTGCTTAGGCTTGACCTCCGCTATTTTTAACTTTAAAAAGAATTTTTTTAAAACACCAAATCCAACAGATTTATTAAAAATTCTGATAAAGACACAACATTAATGGAGTTCTTACCATTTTTTCATCAACACTGTCACATGTATCTGCACTTCTAAGGCAAAAAGGCTTTTTCTGGAATTACTACACTTGCAAGGACTCGAGAATTTAGAAGGATGCTTAAACCCTGTCCCACACAAAAAACTGTGAATCAAAACTCATTTATTACCTGCAAGTGATAATGCATATAAGCTGAAAAAGGCTACATCCAAACAATATTCATGAGTTCATGAAGAAACACAGTGTTTCTTACAATACTTTTTTCCCTGTGAAAAGTGTGATTAAGTGAAGACTAAATCTTGCTTCAGGGAGACAGTGAGGGAAAGAACATCTGCTACTATGAAAGGCTACTCAACTTGAACACAAAGTATCATTATCAATGGAGAGATTAATGCCATCAAAACAACAGTATAATCTTTTCAAGAAAAATCTACTCTCTTGTTCCATATCCAAATAATTTTCCCTTATTCTTTAGTGTTAACAGCCACTGTGTTCCTAATAATTCCCATCAAATTCTGAAAGTAGCAAAGCTCCATAATAACAAAATAAAAAGTAATCATCCTCCTAGTTTCTTAACTTCTTTATCTCTCTGCTATATGAATTGCATTTTCAAAGAAAATATAAAGTATCTATCATAGATGTGGATTCTGGGGCTACAAAGGTAACTACAGATTTTACAGATAAAAGAACCTTTGGAAATCACAGAGGACTTCTATATTTTTCATTTAAACAAATAAAATAGAAAAATAACTTCATCTTTAAGTAAATAATTTTAATTTAAATTCAAAACCCAGAGATTTAGTGGAGCTTCACTCAGAGGAGCTATTTTGTTCTCTTTCCTTTAGTGGCATGTTATCTCTTGCAATAGTTTTGCCAAGCAGATTTGGCACTATGGAGAACCACAGATGTATTCCTCAAGGTTTATCAAATCAAGCTCTTAGAAACAGCATTTCCTGCAGCCTTCAGTGCACATAAATATTTACTTATACAAGAAAGATTTCCCAATACAACAACAGAAGAAGCCACAAAAACCATGAAACAAGAAACAAGTTTCAAGACAACAACCCAATCAACAGTATAAACTGTGGTCTCTAAGGTGTGAAGCCAGAGACCAGCACCAGTATCTGATATTTGCAGTGGGATACGGGAGTATATCATGAAATTCATGGATACATATGCCTTTAAGAGGAAGACAGAAAAAAAATAACCCTAACAACAACAACAAAAGCCTTTAATCTTTGGGTTTCCTTTTCCTTTAAGCCTACACATTGCCCTTTGTTCCAGTGTAACTTGGAGAACAAAGCCCAAAGAGCATTACTATCTACCACCTGCCCCAGCACTAACACTGGTGGGTACACACACAACCCTCTGCATAGCTTACCACACTTTTCTGAGCAGAAAAACAACTTTAAATTGGCAGCTACAGCTTGGTGAGATTAAACAACCATTAACATTACACCAACTTTATACACTGAGCTTTAAAGCTGGTCTTTTTTTGTCAAAGATTAAGTCATATGGCTCGGTTCCAAAGCTCTGGTGTCCTCAGAGTGTGCACATTTCTGTGTAAGGCCACCAGTTACTCTCTGTAGTGGGCTGACCCTGGCTGGATACCAGACACACACAAAAGCCTCTCCATCACTCCCCTCCACGGCAGGACAGGGGAGGGAAAATATAACTAAGGGTTCATAAGTTGAGATAAGGACAGAGGGAGATAATTCACCAAACTGTCACAGGCAAAGTAGACTCAAATTTAAGACATTAATTGAATTTATTACTAACAAAATCAGAGCACTAGAATGAGAATTAAAATAAGAACTCGAAAACACTTTCCCTCCATCCTTCTCTCCTTCCTAGCTCTACCTGCTCCCCGCCAGGAGGCAGAGGGAGACAAGGAATGGGGTCCTTCTTCACCACTGTAGTCCCCCCAGCTATCAAAACCTGCCCACACAAACACAGTACATTCTCACACATCACATTCTTCCAATTTATATTTCTCTACCCCCCCCTTAATTTTGCAACCACGTATACAGCTCACAGTAGCAGTAGTTTTTCCACTTATTCTGTTTCTGCACAGAAAATGTATGTTAAAAGAAAATAATTTCATCAGTAATATTTCTGTTGCTGTTTGAAATTCAGAAAACTCTTCCTCAAGCCAAGATAAATGCAAAAGGAAGCTTCCTGAAACTTCTAGTTCCTAGGTTTTTACGTCACTAGGGATCACAGAACAGTTAGGGTTGGAAAGGAGCTCTGGAGATCATCCAGTCCAACCCCTGCGAAGGGTCACCTGGAGCAAGTGACACAGGAATACATCCAGCTGGGTTTGGAAAGTCTCCAGAGAGGGAGAGTCTATGACCTCTGTGGGCAGCTTGTTCCAGTGCTCTTCTACCCTCAGTGTAAGGAAGTTTTTCCTTGTGTGACTTCTGAGTTTATGGCCACTGCTCCTCATCCTGCCGCTGGACACAACTGAAAAGAGCCTGGCACCATCCTCTTGGCACCTGCCTTTGTGACATTTATATACATTGAAGAGATCCCCTCCCAGCCTTCTCTTCTCCAGACTAAACAGGCTCAGCTTCTGCAGTATCTCCTCATAAGAGAGATGCTCTGGACCCTTCATCATCATCATCTTCATCCACCCATCAGATAAGTTAGCACAAAACCACAAATATTTGATGACAGTGGTAAACCTGTCAGATTGTCGGCACACATTTTTTCTACGCAGAATAAAACAGGGATAGTTTAAAATGGTTACAAACAAACCTACATCAAACTTGGGATATTCTGCACACAAAATAAAGTCAAGTACACCTATCCAGCTCTGCTGCCTATGCTGGTTCTTCCACACAAGTGAACAGCTCAAGCTCATATGCAGTTAGTTTGCAATGTGACAGCAACCACAGTAATGGAATAAAGCAATCACTTCATACATCACATGTGGTGAAATCCACAAAGATCTTTTTTCCTTTTTTAAAAATACTGAAAAAAGAGCACTGTACTAGCAGGGAGGGGTACAGATTGCAGAAAACAGGTTCAAAGAAATAAATGTGAACTTCATTCACTTACATACTGTTTGAGTAAGCAAAACTACGAGGTCTTTAAGCAGGTGTCCTAAAAAGAGAGTCAACTTCATTTATACGGATGACGTAAACAGGATGTAGTACATGAAAACTGATATTACCACTATACTATGAAACTCCTGACTTAATATTCATGTTTGTTTTCCCCATTATAATGATTTATTCAAACTTTAATATGAAAAAAAATTATCCAGCGGACTACAACAAAAAGGACACTCACTCCAACTTCACACATTGCTCAGAACTCAGTCAGTCGTGAGGCTGCAGCCTCAGGCAGGGGTAGGTCTCTTCTCCCAAGTTACAAGCAATGGTCCTAAGTTGTGCCAGAGGAGGTTTATATTGGGTATTAGGAAAAATTACTTCCAAAAAGGGTTGTAAAGCACAGGAACAGACTGCCCAGGGCAGTGGTTGAATCTCCAGCCCTGGAGGAATTTAAAAGATGGGGCACCTGGTACATGGTGGACTTGGCAGCACTAGGTTAACAGTTGAACTTAATGATTTTAACGGTCTTTTATAACCTTAATGATTCTGTGTATTTTAAACAGTCAGAAAATTCTGCCATTTGATTTTTTTTTTTTTACTCTTCAAACTCATGAAAAGCATTCTTTAATTGCCAGTGAAAGATTCCAAATCACTTACTCTACGCCTGCTTAACGTGATCCCTCCAAAAACTAAATAGGCTTGAAGTCAAACACAAGTCTGATGCCTTCTCTGCTTGTCAAGACAAGAAGCCTTTAATGCTGACTGCTGAGTACAGGTAGGGTGCTTGGAATAGCTGATAGCTGCTGTGTCAAGGAGTAACAAAATATTAAATTTCAGGATACTGCCTTCAAAAGTTAGCTATTTTACTACAGTAATAATTAATTTTAAACAGTTGATTAAGAAAATAATGATAATTTAATGTAACTGGGATAACACTTTTACAACCGATGAACAGGATATGACTGCTTACTCCAAAACCTACTTTCATCTCAACTACAAGGTATTATATGCATTGTTTGTTTCAAATCACAGAACCACAGTAGAAGAAACAGGTCTTAGTGTAAAGCAAAACTCACACAAGTCCTTTAGCAATCATTTTCGTGAAGAGCAGTTTTCTTAATGTAAAACAAACAGCAAGTGCAAAGTATGTGTTTTGATCCTGACAAAACTTTGTAGTTTAAGATTTATTCTTAACAAATTTAAGACTTGTACCAGCAGCTCAGTTAAGAGTGGTTTATTCAGAAAATCTGTTTATTCATTATGGACCCACAAGATTACATACAGGAAGCTTTTTGCTTGTTTGTTTCACATTTTTCTTTTTTCCATTTGTATGAAAATGCACATACAAACAATCTTGTTTCTAAGCTGTATGGTATTCCAAGCTGTAAAACATTCATTTCCTCAGAAACAATACTACTGTCTTTTTAGAATTATTACAAAACCTCTAGCTTTCTTTACACTCTCCTATGAGAAGGAAAATACTGATTCCTGGGGAACTGTACTTAAACTTAATTCTCTGAAAATGTACTCTCTTTGAATTGTTCAATATGAGCACAGTATCTGATGAGAAATAAGTTTGTCTGGGCCATGAAATAAAAACACTTTTTGGAATGAAACAACTCTTAGAGACATCACTTTTAAGAATTGTCAAAGGTTCAAAATTTGTGTTCTTGTTGTATGAGTTGTAGGCCCACATTCTCCTCATTTATACTGGCCCTACTTTCAGCTGAGC
The DNA here is from genome assembly GCF_001522545.3 of Parus major. Lineage (NCBI taxonomy): Eukaryota > Metazoa > Chordata > Aves > Passeriformes > Paridae > Parus > Parus major. The sequence goes on along the minus strand of NC_031771.1, from coordinate 10,475,043 downwards.
TATTTTTTCTGACAACAACACAACAATCTCCAGGATTTATTCCATAGTCTATCTTGACTTCTTCCATAATCAGCAACTTCCCTGAAGCAATTGCAACATTATTTCTTGTTAAATGAAACATTCCAAAACACGGCAGGAAAACGTGCAAAGAAGTGAAGGAGAAAACAACAGATCTGAAGGCTCAAAGAAAAAGGAATTCTTTTAAAAGGATAACGAATAGACTAAGAGTTACAGACTATCATCTCAGTGAAACAGTATGGTGAGAAGACTGAATCTGAAAGCAAATTCCCCAGGTTCCTCAGAAAGAGGGAAAGGTTATGGGACACAATGGGGTTTCAAGTGAGCAATGCTGGAGTCTGAAAAGGAAAAACAAATACTGTTTTTGTACTATATTATCCTGTATTGTAGAAATATGTTCAAAAAACATACTCTGCTTGTACCTGTCCCTTCTGCATACTGGTACTTGCTTCTCCTTGTTTCATTCAGCTTTTCCATAAATATTCTTAGAGCCAAAATCTCCTTTAACTAGGTTTTCTTGCACAGTGTGAACTAGAGATAGAAAACTATTTGTTGTTACCTTGCCTTTTCATCCTTAAACCTCACCTGATCTTCAATTACTCAAATATATTATCACAGAATGTCAGAATGGTTTAGGTTGAAAGGAATTCTTAAGATCATTTGGTTCCAAGCCCCCTGCCATGGGCAGGGACACCATCTGCTAGCCACATTGCTCAACTGAGACCCTATCCAACCTGCCTTTGAACACTTTCAGGGATGGGGCTTCCACTATTTCTCTGAGCAACGTCCTCCAGTGCCTCAAAGATGGTCACAATTAAGAATTTCCTCCTAATATCGAATCTAAACCTTCTCTCTTTCCGTTTAGAGCCCTGGTAGAACCCATTCTTCTACCAGTAAAGTTTTGCACGAAGTCCCTCTCCAGTTCTCTCACAGCCCCTTTGGTACTGAATAAAGGGCTGCACTGAGGTCTCTCAAAGCCTTCCCTTCTCCAAGCTGAACAATCCCAACTGCCCCAGCCTTTCCCCAAGGCAAAGGTGCTCCATCCCTGACCATCCCAACACAGATGACTCAGCATCAATAAGCAAATGACAGAGCTCTCTCCTTCACCATAACCACCAATTCAAAAATTAGCCAAGAAGATTTTCAGAATCCTCCTTGCTCATCTCTCTCAGCCTCCAGTAGCTACTATACAATGATGCCAAATTACAGTCCAAAATAATTCTAAAATGTTTGTCCTGTTCATTTCAGTACATCCAGAACACATGCAAATCCTTTTGTTCCAAGTGAAATTAAATATTACAAAATGAAAACTTATAATTCCATTTTCTCTTAGGAAATTCAGCCAAAACTTCCTTTTATTTTTTTTCTCTTTCACCTGAAACCAGAAGAAACCCTGTTTTTCAATAAATACTTATCTTCTACTTACTCTGGTTTTACTTTTGTCTTTATTGTACTTCTGGTTTTGCCACTATTTTTTCATCAAGGTGCTCTTCTCAACCACATTCTATGCTGTTCTAACACTGCTTTCAGCTATCACTGATGGAAATGAACACACAGGCAATTGTAACTCAAGTTGCTTACTCGATCAAAGCTATACTGATTTGAGAAAGAAAAAAAAAGGAAAAAAGCCTATAAAAAACACAGAAGAACCATTGATCATAGCACCATTCACAGAATTTAGAAGGGAGCAAAAGATTCCAGAGGAAATAGATTTTTTCCTATGTCCTCTTGGTCTGATTTAATTTGAGCAGCCTGTACAAAGATTGTCTTTCTACAGACCAATCCTCGAATACCTCCCTTAGCTCAAGTCATCAGGTTTAAAGCTGCCTTCATTTTCAGAGGCCTGTAATCTCTGCTAATAATACTTAGCAGGTACTTTCCTTGAGTGTCATCTTAGTCAATTAGTGCTGGGCACTTCATTCTACTTCTCATACAAACAACTCTTGCTCTCACACCCATCTATCAATATTGACAACTCCTTCCTTGGGAGTTCATCTCTGTCACTTGTGTCCTCTTCCAGATCCCCTTCCAGGTTCCCCAGATCATTCAGGTCACAACCTTCAAATTAACAATAAAAACAGTCTGAAACAATCAATGTAAAATAACTCATTTGGTTCTACTGTGCTGCAGTCCACTGCAACTATTTCTGTAATCTTACTTCAAATAGAAGACTCTCCTAACTTCTGTCTCTTATTTTGCTGGGTTTCTCCCCATCCTGCATCTAAAATTACATGGTACACTTTCTGAAAACAGCACTGGGCCTTCTAACAATCAGTCCAGCTCAAAGAAATGCTGGATGAGGATTCGAGCAGCCTGGTCTAATGAAAGGTGTCCCTGGCCATGGCAGGGACTTGGAACCATAAGAACTTTAAAGTCCTTTCCAACCCAAACCATTCTATGATCCTTTCTACCTTAGTTGACAGAAGATGAACATTTCTCTCTTCTCTCCTTGTTACAGGCTATCTGCATAACTCAGGGAAAAAACAAATCAAACAAATCAACCTCCCCCAGAAAGATTACAAAACAGAACACACTAGCATAAATTAGTAGCAGAATGTTTTCTGAATAATAAAGAAAACTTGCACACATCTTAGAAAAAAAATAAAAAACAAATGTGAAAAAGAAAAAGGAAATAGAGCAGCATAAAAAGGATAGATGTCTAAACACTTTCCCATCCTTTGGCTATTTAGAAACACCATTTTTACCAAAAAAAATTATCATTTGTGCAAACTAGCATCAATTCCATCTGTCCAAAGACAATCAGATATCAAGACTGGTTTTACACACACTTCAAAATAGCATAGTAATGGGTGTTTTTTCAATTAATTTGAAGTATTGTCAGTTGCTTTTTGTTCTTTTTCTTTCTCTTAGGCAACAATGCCAATCACTGCATCCTTACTGGAAAGTCAGAACTATGCACAGATCTGCTGCTACACAGAAACAAGACTGATGAGCACCATCTCATGGGCATTTCAGGTAACAGATGTGAAACAGAAAAAAATAACTTTGTGAATTCTCCAGTATATGGATCTATTTTCCAAAATTAATACACTGAAACTGAGCAACACACAAGCAGAATTTCAAATTTTCAGATGCTCAGATATAAAAATGTGGCTCAAATTAAGGATTTTCCTAAAAATCATTCACTGCAAGTATATCTGAAGTATTTAGCCATAAAAAAAGTATTTATAAGCAGTTAGGGACATAAAATTAACACCACACCCATCCCAAAGAATCTAGTTTCTGACAGAGGAATTCTAAAATAAGTTCTTATAAAGTAAAATAAGAGCAGTACCAACAGAACACTCATTTTCCTTTTATGCATGCACATAATTTTAAAAATAACTTTAAAAGCATGATTACACACTTGTATGTTTTCTTTTCAGCTGTATAATAATTAATGAGGTTCTAAGAGATTGCTTACATCCACTGTAGCAGATCCTAGAATGACTAAAACATGACTCTTTAAAAACAGTCTTGTCTTGAGGGCCACATTACTTGGGAGTACTTGACATTCAACAATACAGTTCCTCTATGGCCTGAAATTTTACCCAGCAACAGCAATACCTCAGAGAGAACAATCCCTTTCACTTGTCTACTAGTTCAGGTTACAAAGACACTCCTGTTGTAGCTCATGATTTTTATCTTTCTTCAGTTAATTGGAAAGTTTAATACCAAATAAATTTCTAGACAACTAACTTTGCTAAGCACACTTCTGATAAAATTTTGCTCACTATGGTTTCTGTAAGCTTTATTGGTAAACTGTCTTGTAATAGTCACTGTCAAACTAGTTTTACTCCTTTGAGTGCTAAATTTTACCAGCCCTGCACATCAAATGAAACTTTACTGTCTTTATTTATTGGACACCAGTTAACTAACAAACCAAGGACCAAAACAAAAGATTAATCACAGCACTTCAAGCACCACTGCAGAAATTAGAGAGAATGCAGATTCTGCCAGCACAGGCAAAGCTGCTCCAGGCTAAGCACTCCACTACAAAAACCAGACTGTTAATTCTAGAGCAGCATAATTTTCTGAAAGATATGAATCACAGTTGTGTTCCCCCTGCCCTGAACATACTCTAGTTCTGGGAAAGGCATGCAATAGAACAGCATGGCTGGCACCTGGAAGAGGAGGCCACAGTTCTCCAGCCACTGTGTCATCTGCCCGCACCACCTTTGCAATCATTCCACCCCAGATGAGGGTCAAGCCAGATCTAATATTTCAGGTGCAGATCAAGATGACTCTGAGTAAACCTTCCAAGCAAACCTGACAGTGTTTCCTTGGCTTCCTTCCAAAACTCACTCCAGTGATCCCTCTGCATGGCCTCCCCAGCACAGAGGCTCTTCCAGCTCCCCTCTCATAATGTATTAGCAAATTTGCCAGTCTAGAGCTTCCCCAGATAATAATATGTTATAAATTCCTGATACACAATTGTCATGTCACAACATGAATCTCCATGAAACTATCAGGATCAAAACAGATGCTTTTTCCCAAGTTTACTTTTACCAGAACAAGTATATCAATTCTCAATCAGCTGAAATAATTCTCCTAGTTATGACAGGAAGCAGTAACCCACCTGCAGAAATTCACCACAGAAGATAGTACATTTGGTTATCAGCCCTGCCAGCTAACAAGGGTGTCCTGTCTGGTAGCAAATATTTCAGCTCCATCCCACAAATCCCATCTCACATCAAAAAATTAACAATAGGGCAAGACACATTTTGCATGAAGCAGAATATAATTATCACAGCCCAGATGTTTCAACATCTTTCCATTTGTTACTCAGGCAGGTCTATACCAACTCAAATATCTTACTCAGGTTTCAAGATTTCTCTAATAAAGATGAGAGATTTCTGCAAGACCAAACACACAAAGTTCCACCCCATGTATCAAGCCAATTTCATCATCTTTGGATGGGCTTTCATTACAGCAGTGAAATTTCTTCCCTTTACAATCAAAAAGTTTATGCATCATTTATTGTAATAAATAATAATAATAAAAGCCATGCTTTTTTAGTCTACAAGGACGATCTGCATTCCACAAGACTCCATGAACTAATTTTATTACAGTGTTTCAAACATCTTCAGATCTCTAGCAGAACACCTCATATAAGAAACAATCAGCTGTTTTTAAGTTTTTGCACTGTTAAACTTACTGCCACTCAAACCTAAATGACTACAGGCTTATTGGCAATTGTTCTAAGATGTCCCCTAATCCACTTTGCCAAGATTTATTATTACACTTAGTCTGCTGACTAACTGCATAAAATGTTAGTTGGCCTTATGGTTGATGTTATGCAGGAGGTCACATTAACACATTGATCCGTGGGTCTTGTAATCTATACTTGACACTCTTTCAAGGGATGCTTTTATTGGCAACTGTACACTTTTAAGTGCTATTCCAAGATAAGCCTTTCAGTATCTGAATCTTAGGAGAAATGTTGCTCTTCTCTCAAACATTTGTATCTTTTTTAACACTTGTACTTCCATTATTACAAAACAGTCCCGGCCTTCTAAATGTTTATTTCAGCCACCACAATTATGGCAGAGTACTACATTTCTAAAGTTGGATTGCTCTACTTCAATGGAATTCTAGTAACTGGTTTTGTTAAACCATATTACAGTTATCTTCTATTTCTGTGGTGTACAACAATTTTTTTAAAAAATACATAAGCGTATCATATCATATACATGTGTATAACACTATAGAGACTAAGACAGCATCATGTGCAGGTGAACTTCAATAAAAAACTAAAAAAGGTCTGCAAAACATTTTTATCTTAAATTCAAAGGGCCTGAAAATAAATACTTTTCAGGTGTAAATTGCTATGTCTTAATGTACTAAGTACATCGCAAACAGCTTTACACACTTCCCTGTAAACCTAACTCGGGCTGGTCTCCAAATGTAAACATCCCCACTGTTATCCTGACCAAGTTAATATAAAAACCCAAAGTAAACCTCTCCTCTCTTCCTACTTGCATGACAGGTGAGCACACAATCTGTATTACAGAACACTTCACTTTCTGTAACTGAAAACCAAAGCAAGAAATACAAATACAGGTTTTGGCTTGGCAACCACATCATTTCAGCTCTATCAATTGTCAAGTTACGAAGAGTAAGAAAGAAAAACTGTCTTTATTTACTCAAACACTTGCAGTAAGAGCAATGAGGTCTTGGAAATCCAACTAAACTTACAAACCCTAAGTTTTCTGCACTACCCTTAAGATGTTTGCAAAGTATGGGATTTTCCACCCAGCAAAGTCTCAATTTTCCTTCTAAGATTTATGATACATCTTTTTTATTCAGTATTTACTTAAGACTGAATTATACAGTGTGAGTGAAGCAGATTAACATTTTATCCACGTTAATCCCTCTTCAAGGGAATAAGTCTGTGGAAGCACATGGGTGCCTCATGTATGACTACTTAGCCATATTGTATTATAGCATTTTTATTTCATAGAATGACATCACTATTGAAGTACATTTATCCTGAGAAATTGTAGCATTACATACTTCCAAAAAATCATGTTTGTTGTGGTATTTCATACATGTAAACTGAAATACTGAAAAAAAAAAATACAGAGGAAATGCATGGAAGGTAAAAGGAAAAAAGAAATTTTCATGTATAACTTAAGAAAGGGACGGGATTGTTCAGTTTTTATTTATTATTGGACACTTTTTGCAAAGCATTCAGCATAGAATATCATTCTTAAAAAAACATTCTTATTTCAAAATGAACCCAAAATTTATTTCATCATTGTTGCCATTCACCTGCTTTCTTTTATGCTTTCTTTTAAAATTTGCCAAAATTTTTACCTGAAAACAGGTAGTCAGTGACAGATCTGGAATACAAAAGGTCTCTGTGATACAAATATTATTCAGAAGTTGAAGAATACTTCAATATAAAATTTTCAAGTTTGTTCCTTCCTCTCATGCAAATTTCAAGACAACAGGGAAGTGACATGTGAAACACATTTATAGTCAGCCCAACCAAATACTAATGAAACACTTTAGCAAACGTTCAGGAAGTAAAAGTTACAGAAGAAGAAATTCAAGTTACACTTATCTGTAACCTTATCAAGGTATAAAGCTAGTCAATCATGCTCTGACAAAATACTGCCAGCTACAGTTTTGAACCTTTGCACAAAGCAATTTACAGACAAGCCAGAAAAAAGAACAGCTTTCAGCACCTAAAAAGATTCTAACAAATAAGCATCTAACTGCAACACCAAGAAAACACACTCAATAACAATGCTATTCCAGAGATTCTATCAACTCAAAGATCCCTTTTTTCAAAAACAAGGTAAACAAAGCTTTAAAAAGAAATCAGCATTACTTACAATGTAATTGCCATTACATTCACTACATAACTGAATCACAAGCATCTTCATGAATGTCAGTACCCTTCCAAATCAAAAGGTCATGAAGCAAGGTTCTATTTCTGATTTAGACACTTCCCATTAAGACAACTAACCAGAGTGCTGAGCACCGTATCCACCTGTTTCTTGAGCAGTCCATGGAAAGTTTGCAACAGTTTGGAGGTAATTTAGCTGCATAATTCTGGAGACTGATACAAATCCTGATGCCATTAAAGAACAATCATTACAGTGCTTCTCTGCCTTCCTGCATGTGGGCAAGAGGAGAGGCTGCAGCAAATATAGGGTAAAGCACAAATACAGTTCTAGACTGTGCAGAAAATACAGGAGAAATAGACAGTAACATCATCCTCTCTGAGAAAAATTATCAGTGGCAAGTACTTCATTGCCATCAAAGCTCTGCACTGAGAGGACCAGCAGGGAAAGAAGAGGGTTATGAAAGATAAAGCTACAGATAAAAACCCCTCTCCATGGTAGACACTTAAATTCCTAAAATATTACGTACTCATTTGCTTGGCAACCATTTTTAATTTAACTGTGTTTATCCTATTATACTACTTTAACTATGTTACACATGGCACTCATGGCACTACAGATGGTGCTAAATGACTCCAGGTAATCAGAAGAATGCTCTTGTGAGATAACATTTAAGAAGAGATAAAATTAGATTTCTTTTTCTCATTACGTTCCAGACCTATTTCTCACTGTGTTTAATACAAAACTAATTTCAGCTTTATAGCACAGTAACATTTTTGGAATCCAAAAATATGTGAATGAAGTCAGTCATGCAAAAACCAAGACTTTGTTAGAATGTCATAAATAATGTGAGAGATGCAACCATTTAAGGGAGAACATTAAAGAGTCCGGTAGGGAAACAGGAGGAAATTTCTCTGTTTATGCCTCCTATTACTCCAAAAATTAGGAATAGCTTTTATTCACAATACATGAAGCTACATTTATGAAATAATCCAATTTACATATTTCCATATTTAATATGCATTCAGTTCACAAATCACCCTACTAGCCTTAATTTTTTCCATCAAATCCACAATTAGAGTCTCATAAATTCAAAAGCATCATCCTAGTGGACGAGGGATCTTAAAATTTTTCAAATTACACTAGTCCAGTTACCAGTTTAAAAAGTTTTCCACACTGTGAATATAAAAGTTCTTGCTTCTAATCTTGGATGGTTATTGGCAGTAACCATGATTACAGCCATCTGCAATAATGGCAGTGACAACAGCTGCAGCCAAAGCAAATCAAGTCAGATACTTCAAATTATATCTGTCCTTCCTCAGACATCATCCTCCACATCTGCCATTTGCTGCACAAAACCAGGCAACTCAAAAGATTTGTCCACAATGTATCTGCTTCATATGACATACAGGAAGTCCAAACTTTAGCTGCTAACAGTTACACATTTCTGACTTCAGATTTGAAAACCTGAGAAATTTCACTTCCTCCATTCAAACATGCTTCTTCAGTACACACACTCCAGAGAATTAACAGTTAATTAAGAGTTTAAACAGAAAAACAACTCCCAGTGTCACTTTTAGCATGAGCAAACAGGACCGCCTCTGTATTTTCAACTTGCTTTCTTTGGTAACTATTTTTCAGTACAAAGAGCAAATATTACTTCTACCAATACATGTTAATACAAACAGCAACTATTACTCTTCCTGATAGGTGTTATCCTTCAAAGGAAAATAGAAGAAGTATTTTGAATTCACACCACTATTATGTGGGTTTGGTTTCAAGCAAGCATCACACAAGTTCTAGCATGACTTCAGGTTTTAGGACATCCTGCTTTAGGAGCCTGTTTGCACATTACGGCCTGTCCACTGCCTTTACAGCAACAAGCCTCTCACTGCACTGTCAGTCACCAAGAACAGCTTTTGTGTTCAGTTCCCCTTGCATAACAAAACACAATGTAAAGTACTGGTTGTCAATAAGATTCTCAACACAAAGATGATAAAATCTTCTAATATCTCCCTGCAGTTAGCAGAAGACTAACTTTAGGGACAAATTGAGTGTTTCAAGAAAACACACAAGTTTGTAATTTTTCCCAACAGATATTTAAAAAAAAAAAACCCACAAAAAAAACCCCTATAACTCCTCAGGCCCAAGTCTACCAGAGGACGCGAGTGTTTACAAATTTTCTTATCCCAAACAACAGTTTCATATTCCACTGCCCAAGTTGTAGTGATACCATCCTTGCTAAAGCTTCAATCTACAAAACCTCATTTTGGGTCTTAGGTCATCCCTTTCTGAGGAGCTTCAGTCACAGTCAACAGGTTAAAAACAGATAAAAAAATACCTGAATGGCAAGTTACATGCTTTAAAAACTAGACTTCCCACTTTCTATTTTTAATATTGGGCAACTACAGAATTAGCACAGCAATATCTTACTCATAAACTGGCTTTTCAGGATTATTGTTCTTATGGTATTCACAAAGCGATTAATAGACACCCACATTGTCTTAGAACACTAAAGTTTAGCTCATTTGACAGTTTCCCAATTTATAGGAATTTTTCTTGTCTCATTTGACAATTTCACTTGTTACTTTCTTGTTTTTAAACAGGTTTTTACTTTTTGCCATATACTCCATCTCAGGAATTAGAAAACAAGTATCTAAATGGCAATCTACAGATATCAAGTACCCCTCAGAAGATGTTTCATGACTTTAGCTAACGGCAGTGGAATCTTGCAGTACATCCTGATATTGTGGTACGTCCACAGACTCACCCTGTTTAAAACACAGGGAGATGAGAAGGAAAAATCAGCCCTTGATAAGAAAGACAGCTTGTTACACCTTCAGAATGAGAACCCAGCTTCAGCATTCCAGCTGCCCTAACAACAGAATTAGCAGATGAACCAGAACCAGTTCTGTGTAGACAAAGTAGAAGAACAATGGGTGCTGCTGAAACTGCAATATTTCATTCCAGTTTGTAAAGGCTGTGTGGCTATTTATTGGAAAAGTCACATTCTGAGTTACAACAAACAGAACAAATGTTTTCCTTTCTTCCTTTTAAATGCAAAAATAATTCAGACTTCACATAAAACCACAATGCAACAAGCATAATGACCAGGTACATAGACTCAATACTCCTTGATTATCAAGGAGGAAGCATACCTGTGCCAAGCAGCGGGAAGCCCAACATGACTGTCCTCCTTTTGTAGGTTCCAACTCCACTTCCTTGACCCCTGGCTGCACCCAGCAGAAAACACAGATTTGCTGCTGCTTTGAAAGCACAGAACCACAGCAGGGTTTGAGCTGGGAGGGGCCTTAAACATCACCCATTTCCAAAGTCTCCACCATGCACATGCATGCCACCCACTAGATCAGGTTGCTCAGGGCCCCGTGCAACCTGGCCTTGAACATTCCCAGCAGTGGGGCACCCACAGTCTCTCTGGGCAGCCTGTGCCAGTGCCTCACCACCCACTGAGTAAAGACATTCTTCTTGATATCTACTCTAAACCTGCCTGCTTTCAGTGCTGTCTGTGCAGCAGGAGTGTGTGTGTTAGAACATCTGTTGTTATCAAAGGTTGAACCCACACATCTCTGGAGCACAGTATCACACAGTGCCTGCAAAAAAAGGGTAGAACTTCAGGGAAAATCCTTGAAGATTGCTTAAATCAGAAGATATTGCATAATCTTAGTGTATGAACCACTAACTCTTCAGAGCAACTTCTCAATTACCTTAACATCAATAATCAGTGTTCAATACACCTGATTGTATACATACCTTACAGGGTCACAGCACCAGAACATGGAAACACCTTACAGAGATCACAACTATGTCACACCTAACAATAACTGCTTGAAGATTAAAAAAAAAATATGCTTGGATAACAAATACTTGATCGTTATAGTTGCCATCCATACATTTGATTATTCTGTTTTCTTTGATGCCATGGTTAATTTAACCAGAGAGACTTAGCATGCATGTTCATAATGGACAGTAATTCCTCTTGGCCAAATTATTAACCCCCCCTAAACAAAGGCACCCTTGCCCTCAAAATTCTGGATATTAAGACTGAGGTTCAGGCACCTTTTAATATAGAAATTGGCACTGCAATTACTGTAATTGAAAAATCCTTTACTCTGCATCAATTCCATTGTTATTATGATCAATACCTGTTAAGAATCCATACATGCATTCAAGTATTTCTAATTTGCACAGTAAGGTCACAGGTAAAACCCATTTAGAAGTACCCTTGGTGAACTAAACTCTTTAAGAGTTGAGAAACTAACTACACTAACTAACTACTTCTACTAAGAGTTAGAATTCTAACTACAATTTTAGCTTGGTATATGTGAGCAATAGAGCTGTAAGAAATATTAAAGCCTCTTTAACTCTTTGACTCTTCAAAGTTGAGAAGTTGAACATTCAACTGGAAAACTACTACAAATGAGTATTTAAAGCTGTTCATCTCCTTCCACATATACCTACTTTAACAGAAAACTGAAGCATCAATATCACTCAGCACTACAGAACCCAAGTGCACTGCCAACCCACAGAAGACACACTGTAAGTGTATTTCAAAGTTAAAGAGCTATTCTGCGCAGTATATATCATGCATGGTGCAAAATGGTCACTAAGCCTATGTCTGACCAGCCCCATTGTCAGTAACATGCAGCTTTACTAAACTGAAATGCACAGAAATATCCTGTTCAGGGTGATACTGGAATTCAGCTACCAGTGCAAGAATGAGTCATGAAACATTCATTAAACCTGTGTCAGCAATAGTTACAGGACAGTGTAACACTACAGAGCAAATGAAAACACAGCCACTAAACAATGTGACAGAGATGGCACAAGTCAAAAGCCACTGAAATAACTCTCCCTCCCCTGCCACCACATGTAAGTTAAGTTTAAACTTCTGGCGCTCTTGTGTACTTGAAAGTGGGTATCCTATAGAGCTTAACAAAGAATCATCAAATCACAAAATCACCAAAATGGTTTGGGTGGGAAAGGACCTTAAAGATCATCTAGTTCCATCCCATCTGCCATGGGCAGGGACACCTTCCACTAGACCAGGCTGCTCAAAACCCCTTCCAATCTGGCCTTGAACACTTCCAGGTGTTATCCTGTGAGTGGTCCATCCATCAAATCCACGCCTCTCCAGTTTATCGACAAGGATGTTGTGCCAAATGCTTTGCAAAGTCCAGACAGATTACATCAGCTGTTCTTCCCTCACCCACCACTGCTGCAACCCCATCACTGAAGGCAACCAAATTTGTCAGGCCCTTTGCCATTAGTGACACCTTGTTGGCTGCCACCAATCACCACCTTATTTTCTATATAAAATATTGTGCCTGAGCACAATATCCAGGAGCATCTGCTCCATGATCCTGTAAGGCACAGAGGTGAAACTGAACAGTATGGAATTTCCTGGGTTCCTCCTTTTTTTCCCCCTCTTTTAACACTGGGAGTTATGTTTTCCCTTTTCCAGGCATTGGTAACTTCACCAGTCTGCCACAACTTTCCTAATAGGACAGATGGTGACAAAATTGTGATATTTAGGTAGTCGGGATTTGAATCTAGAAGCTTGGATTTGAAACAAATGGTTTATAATCAAGTTTTATAGAGCACAATTACAGTGATTAAACTAAACTGCTCATGTGTTGTGTTATTTTATGGCAATTTCTTTGGGCAGCTTGGCTGCTCCTCTAAACTCTTACCTCTACTTCTATTCACGTGTCTAGAAAGAGCTATCAACAACCCCTTGCATACCTAATTAAAGAATGTCTACAGACACATCCATCTTTAAAGAACAGCAACAAAGACATCAAAGACTAACTCAGCACTCAAGTGAAATTTGAGTATAAGTGACAAGAAGACCTTATTCAAACGCCTTAACCACAAGGTCTGCTTGCTTCTTTCTGTGCCTTCACCCCATACTCATTGATCTGGCAATTTTTGCTGTTTGTGAGCCTGGTCTTTGCAGAAGAGGTGATACAAGTGCTCCTTTACAAGTTGCTCACAGCACCCTCAATCCTGACAAATGGCAATATGATTCTCCTCCAGCTAAGGAGAGAAATCAGGGTGGCTTTCACTTCCTGCAGAGGTGAGACTTTACCAAACCAGCAAAACTCCCAAAGAGCCATATACATTCTGCTTTAAAAGCAGTACATAGGAAGGGCAGAAGTCTTCAGCACCGGGTCTCAGATGAGTCATGGAATAAACATCTCCCCAAGGCAATGCTCCTGCCAATCAGTTGATCCACAGCAACTGCAGCACACAGGGGCATTCACAGATTCTCAGCCTGCTACAGATTCCACTGAGTGCTCAGGACTCACTTCTGCAGCCAAGGATGAAGGCAGCAGGTGCCAGGTCATGGAAGATGAGGCGAGGGGGCACAGAAAGGACAAAGCAGTATTCTGGTGTGAGGTTAGGTAGTAGGAAATCTAGAGTGGCACAAGATTGGGGCCTTATTTTTAAGTAATAAATGGCAATTTTTCATGGCAATGAAATACGGCAATAATTTCCTCATAAGCATTTACTGATTTATATAAAGATGGGAAACCACTGGTACAGTTTCCGATCCTGAGAACTCTTTTCAATACACTCTACTGTTCAGTTTGGCACGACTGCCTGTTTAAAATGAGGACATTTGAAGTGTTAAAGACATAGCTTCAGAAAGTGACCCTTAGCTACAGATTACAAATTGGACAGAGAATCTTTTCCAATCCCAATTGAAATATCGATTCCCAGCATCTCAGGTGTTCTCCCATTGTATAACAGCAGCAATATATTAAACACATACATCTCCCCACCTCAGGCTTGATGGTTCAAAATACATTCTAAAAAATGTAAGCCCAGTTACTCAATTTTATACTCCATATCAGATACCTAAAAGCCAGGCATTAGGGGCACCTAAATTACATACTGGAACCAAATTCCACAGTATAAGTAAGCTCCCATTACACAGAGAGAAAAAAAAAAAAAGCTTGCAAGTTCTTTTCAATCAAGTTCACAACCACAACTAGAGACAAATCACATGCTTGGTTTCAACAAAAACATTAGCAGGAGGCAGATGCTGACTGGACTGATAGTTTCCATTCATTTATTTAACAGTCATACAACATTAGTCATTTGGTTCTTATCCTCCCCTCAATGGCATTGTTTTAAGGCTCATCAGCAATTCTACTTCTGTATCACTAGCCATATTTTGTAACTGAAGTCTGTAATTCCACATAAACTTTTTGGGTTTGGTTTCATGGACGGGGGCGGAGAGTATGTCGTTTTTCAGGTTGGTTTGGGGGGTTTTTGCAGGGAGGGGGATTGTGGTTTAGGTTTTTTGGGGCTTTTTTTGGCGGTGGTAGCTTTTGGTTGTTTTTTTTAAGCACCGATTGATTCCAAGGTCCACCTGGTTCATTAATAAACACACAAAAACAATTGACCTTAGCAACACTGTTTTAAACCCAAGAAGTGCAAACAGCACAACCTAAAAGTTTTCCTAATAACAGACTACTAAAACTTAAAATTTTCAGGATCTGCAAAGCTTTTATTCAACAGTTCTACAACTACAGGGTTTACCTCATTCCTCACCTTCCCCCAGCTGAATCACATTTGGGAAAGCAGCCAGTACAATTCTCACCCAAACCTACAGTTTGATAAAGGAGCCACTTTGTGAGGGGTTTATCAACCAATCACTCAGCATCCTGGACTCCATAATCACACATTTCCCAGTTCACTGAGAGATGCTACTGGCATTAATAAAAGACATAAAATGTCTTTTATTACAGAAATTGCCCTGCTGCTGCAGTTCCCATCTTACCTGCTGCTTCCTGGTGCCTCCTGTCTTTCAGCATTCCCAAGGAGAGAATAAATAAGCTATAGGTCATCCTATGCATTCTTACTGTTTTACAGGGCTAGTCCAGGACAAACCTAGAAATCTGGAGTATCTAAGTGGGGCAAATAGAATATACTCCATTTAGTGAATTTATCTCTGCAATTTCTGTCCACACCCCAGAGTACAACTGTTGATGGCAGAAGGGGAAATGCTGACACACACATAACACACTTTCATAGAACAGATGAGTCCTACACAGTTATTCTGGTTTTGATTTCCAATTGCAAAAGAAAGATAACCCAGAAGCTCTTCAAGCCTTGATTTCTTCAGTTGCCTCAAAAAGGAGGTGTTTTCCTGAACAATTCCATTCCAGCTTTTCAGTCTCACAAAAAAATAATCTGAATTTTCTGTACTGATGCATATGGAATTTTTTTCCTAGATATATGTAGAATACAAAAGCAACAAAATTATTCATATGCAGGCTGCAGTAAAGAGACTTGCAGCTCAAACTCAAGGAACTTTCACCAGAGGCAACAGAGCACATCCTATTCCCACTAGCAATTCTCATTTAAATATCTTCTCAAGGCAGCTATTAACAAGAAAATCATGCCTGGGACATAGCTGCTCCCAGCTCTCCAGTTACTACTAGGGAAATCCAGTGCAACAGAAGGCAATAGATTTTTCCTCCCCACAAATTAGTTTCTATTTGGAAACTACTTATGCCTATTTGTGAAGCTCTGGAATGTAAAGTACTGTGGCAACACAAGTTCTTCACAAATTATTCCAGGCTCCCAGTGTCAGCACAAAGCCTCCAGTGGCTCAGGAAAAGGTACAATTGCAATTCCTGCAGTATCACCATTTGGTGAGTTTGATTACAGCAGTTGTGCAAGGATGCATCTCGATTGCTATCTGCCCTAAGCACAGAGCACTGCAGGCTGGAAACTGCTGTCTCCACTGGCCACGCAGAACATTCACAAAGCAGGTGGCAATAGTATCCTGTTTTACCATATTCATGGAGCCTCAGACTCCTGGCAAACAGCCAAAGCTCACAGACAAAGCCTGAGGGTTTCCCAGAGTCAAATAAAAATGGTCAGACTAGCTTTCAAATGAGCAGTAATGTGCTCTAGTCCGATATCAAGTCCACCAGAAAAATACAGCATTAGTTAAAGCAGAAACATAATCTAAATTAGGACATTAGTAATTAGGTCAAGCTAATACCAAAAACCATTATGCAAAACGTTGTGAAGGGGCCAGCAAGGCCTCCAGGGGCTGGGGAAGACACTTGAACAGCAGAAAGTTAGCTAACTGTAATTAGTGATTATGAACAAAAACTTTCTGCCAGATTGACCCATTTAAAATAAATAGAAGTTCTTTAAAAAGATATGCATAAATTTAATGCACGAAGACTGAATTTGACAGAATAGATTTTTAAAGAAGACAGAAAAAGACAGAAACACCAAAGGTAGCAAGAAGCTATTCCACATTCCAGCGACTAAACTGCAGAGCTTATTTCATCTGTGCAATGGATTAAAGCTTCTTCCTTAAGGCTCATAAAGAACTTGATGACTGCATGAAGACAGAAGCTATCAGTGCTTTAAGCTGCCAACTTATCTAGCAAAAAAAAAAGGTCAGAGCACTGAGCACCACATCAAGCGACAGACTGCTCAGAATGAGCACAGGTTCACCAGGAGGTGGTAAAGCAAATATACAGATACTGAATGAAACCACAGACAAAGCTCATTTTTATCTTTCATCAGACTTCAGTCTATAACATATGCCAAAAAAAAATCAGACTTGATGATTTTCAGAAGACTGGTACCTCTTACCAAACTTCAGCATCTGAATGTACACCTGACCAGCCACTGAGTACTGAACACTGTACCAAACCAACACTACTTCAAAAAGAATTCAGCAAACACTTCATCTTTGATTAGGCTCAACCTCCAATGTTCAGCCAATACAGCAACTTCAAAAGCCTTCTCTTCACTCACACTCATCTCCAAAAAGATTATTGGAGGAGTGAACCAAAGCATGCTGATTCAACATGCATTTGTAATTATCCATTTTTTGTATCACTCTGCAATGTTCAGCCTTTGTGGCAACCTTGACATGCCATCCACCTGCTTCCCTGATGCTTTTGACTAATTTCATTCTATTCCCTAATCCACAGATGCTTTTCCTGAGCCAGTCCATATGGCCCCTAGGTTTCTGTGCTCTCTGCACTGCTGGGTCAGGCCCACGGTCCATCCAGCTCAGGACTGACTGGCAGAAGCAGCACAAAACACTGTCCAGAAACAGCAAAGCAACTGCAATAGAAACCTGACTCCCTCTCCTCTGTTACCAGACACCACCTAGAAAAATCTGTCATTCAACTGATGTGTTCCCCTCTAAAGGCAGCTTCTAAGCCATGCTATGGACACATTTCGACCAGGCTTCCTTGTAGAACAAACTGCTAATTAAAAAAATTATCTAACAGATATTGCACAATTAAGACATGATATATGTAATATAGACGATACACACTTCAGCTTTGCTTTTTTGGCTTTATTTTATGTTTGTACAGAGTCTATTAATGTCAGTACAGGATGCCAACACTACTGGAAAACAAAGAGCATGTTCCCAGGCCTTCACAGACACTTGAAATCCCAGATTGGACACGAGGAGCTACAAAAGTCTGTCAACTTAGTGGAAGAGTAAGCAAAACTGAAAACTTTCCCATGCAGTCTTTAAAAATTTGTCCTCAATATTTTGTTGTCCTACACTGTGTTTTAAGTTGCAGTTACAGAAGTGAGTCAATACTACAACCGAAGTACAAACCAGCTCCTCTTCAGAGCCTAGACAATTTTCTTCTAAATTCTTGCATGCCTAATTAAAGACTGCCATTACCGCCTCTCTACATTCCATACCTTTCTCAGCCAACCACAAAATTTCCCTCAACTCCTGCACGTATTACATAGGGTGATGTATCCACTAACTACAAAGTCATGTCCAAGTTGCATCGACACCTGAAAAAACCCCAATACGCAGCACTTCAATAAGTAAAAACCATGCATGACCTCTAAGACAGCTGTTAATTTACTATGATATCTTATTTTCATAAACCCTTCAAGTCTGACCCAGCTAAAGCCACAAACTTACCTTATCATCTGTACTGTAAGTGGACAGAAGTGACTGAACTAGGATAACTGTAGCCAGAGGTATATTTACTGGGAAACTACTAAGGAGGACTGCATCTATTAAGAAATACACAATATTCAGTGATATTCTAGGAGCTACTTGGTTACTCTCACTTGTCATCAGCATTGATAAGTTTATGTAGAAAATAAAGTCTCTAAAAACATACAGTAATGTAATAAAAGGAATGCATTGTTATAAAGACATTTGCTGTGGATTTTTCTACTGCAATACATTTAATTCTATCAGCATTAGCTTTGGGGGTTTCTATAACATGATACATGCAAAGTAAGTCTGTGACAAGAGATAAGAAAAGGGGAATTCAGACTTCATAAAAACCATTACAAGTTACAGTGTTCTAGCTGCATTAGTGTGCCAAAACCATCCAAATTAGATTATCTGATGTATCAGCAGGAAAATATCTGTAAGATTTTTTTTAAGTTAGGTTGATTTTTTGTATGTGGTTTTAGTAAAGTCTGGCAGAAGTGAAAGGGCTGGCAAATTAAATTTACAAAGCAATTTTAGCCTCTGCTTCTCAGATCTCATTATTTTTCCTCCAAAGGTGATGAAAACCTGTGTTTCTTTCTCATTTGCACTTTGTCACTCTTGGTAAGGAAAAAAAAAGTCTTTGCAACACAGACTGAGGGGAAAAATTGAGCCAAACCAAGTATCAATCTATACTATATTCAATGAAACAATTAGAAGCACTAAAGCTTTTTAAAGCAAAACTGGTTTAGAGTTATTTTAAGTTAGTAACAGATTCCATTGTAAGTAACTTATTTTTCAATTCTATCATCTTCTTCAACCAGAAGAGTTTTTATTTTAATAAACTAAGGGGGGGCAAATATGAGGTAATGAATTTGTATGCAAAGGAAATTCAAGGGGTTATTTCTGCCCAAAGGCAATTAAAACTAAAATTCACAATGCATGAGGAATACATATCCATAGTTTAGCTTAGTCTGTCAAAAAAATAAGAAGTAACAGAACAGATTAATACTAGAACAAGAACTTGCTTTCACAGTTTTCTACAGAATAATCAGTGTCTTGAAAGTCTCTATTTCCCTCTTCACTTTTAAGAGGTGCTGAAATACACAAAGATACATTCAACTTGGGCTGGGAAACTGTGCTCTTGAGAAAACTGACCAAAACAAAGCAGATCAACTTGTATATTTCTAGGAGTAGAATTTCCAAAGACAACTAAACAAGACTAGTAGAGTTTTGATGATAGAAGTGAGCTCACTAAGCTCTGTGTTACACTGCTGGACAGAGAAAATGTCAGAGGTGGGTCTCCAAGATCTAACACTGCTGAAGTGAACAACTTATTTGCCTGAGTAATCAGAACTACAGAGGCTTAAATTTCTTTAGTAAGCAGCAGATCAATTTAGACCTGTAATAGCAGATCTGTGCACTTTAGATTTTTGACCTCCTGAGTCTTTCACATATAGAATGTGACCATCTCTTAAATACTTAAAGATGAGAAACATCAAGACAGCACTTTGGTCTTCTCCTGATAACCTCCATATGCTACAGCAAGTTGGAAGGACATAACTAAGAGCAACATGTTTTCTCATGAAAGTAAAATCAGGGCACTTAACATCCCTGTTAAAAAATAATCTCTGCCCAAAATCCTGAAGGTGGTTATGCCATAAAGAATAAATATGCTAAGCCACCTTTCCACCCAGATTTTCCCAGCCCTCCTTGTACTCTGATCTAAAGATGCCTCAACTTAGTGACTAAACAAACCCCAGATAGTGCAGGTGTCCTCTTTCCAAATAATAAGAAGCAGGCTAGCAGATCTCTGCTCCCAGCCCTGGTGACTGCAGCTGTGAGTCACCACACAGAATGAAACCAAACAGGAAGGGACACTCGGGGCTTAACCCCATCAGGCAACAGCAGATCAGGGTGTGATTGTCACACCCCCAGTTCAACCTGCACACACCAAAGCCATTGGGAAACAAACTACCAGAAAAGCCAGAGCTAAGTCACCTTTTCAGATAAAAGTTACAGATTTTCTGTATGTCACACAGAGAAAAACAAGTACATCACTGCTAACCAGTACTTGACACACCTTAAATTCAGGTCAGCATGATTTCAGAGGTATTAATTGACAAAATGGTCACAGGTAACAAACAGAGACAGAACTGTGATAGATGAATAAGAATTGCTTAGAAGGGAGACTTTATATCCCTCATATCCCAAAAAGCTACATTAAAAAGTCTGTTTCACAGCTTTTATTAAAAAAAAAAAAATCTAGAAAATAATGGCTTTCTGCAACAAAAACTACAAGTTTGTTGGCTGGTTTGATTTTTTCATGCATTTCAGTTTTAATAAAACCACTTAACCTTGAGACATCTTCTTCCAAAATATCTGGTTTGGCAGCTAGTTGATGTTTTTCTCAAACTCAGAGACATCCAGGGGCCAACAGTTTTTGCTACTGCTCCAAAATTTGGATTTTGTTCTAACATATCCAGGCAAAGAGTCCTTACTACCAAACTGTTGGTTGTGTCATGACACCCATCAGCTGATAAAATAACATGGGGAAAGAGCATGACCTTTAGCCTCCCACATGTGTGCTGAAATGGTCGAGGAATCTTCTCAGAGAGGTCAAGGATGCTGTTTCACTTGCAGAAAACGTGAGAACACAGTTTCAAAGATTTCCAATGCCAGAAACTCCCCCTTATCTATCTGGGAAATGAAGATACAGGAAAATGCAGTCCACAGTTCAAATTCTCCAGACCTCTTAAATCTAAAATCAAGGGTACTCTTAAATCACTCTGAAGTTTTTGCTCTTCTCTTGTCCCAAATGGAGCAGAACAGGAATCAAGGAGCTTTTACATTTTTAATTATTCTGCTGAACCTCTTTACACTGCTGCCATAAAATACATGTCCAGCACATCACTCAAAAGACCACACTAGAAACAAAGTAAAATTTAACATGCTCAGGAACAATTTCCCCACGCACAACTGCTCTAAATTCTAAATTCTTCTCCAGAATTTCCTTTTGAATGTCATGTCCATGCACGTGAGCACTGGGTTTAGCCCAGGACATTGTCAAGTGGACACCAAGTAACTTAAATCACTTCCTCATACTTTAAGCATCCATGAAACCACTGATCTGCACTTTATTTTTGTCACTACTGCCATTCCCCTGTATTGAGACTTTCATCCAAACAATCCAGGGCACTACACTGTTAATACAAAAATATTCCAAAATAAATATTTATCACAACCCAAGATAACACCAAGAAACATGAAACAGACACTGCCCACAAATACTTAGTGTTCATTAAAAGTTGCATGTAGCGAAGAATACTAATAACAAAATAAATGAAATGCAAGCAGCATAAAAAAACAGTATGACTTCTGCCTTAACTTTCCTTGATACTGAGCCTTATATTATTAAATGCTCTTACTTCCTGGTTTGTCAGAAACCACATTGTTTTAGAGCCAGAGCTGCTCACTCAAAGGAAGAAGGAGGGACGATAATTGTTTTTAGAGATGTTTTAAGGCCTCTGGTAATAACAGAATATCTTTGTAAACTT
Organism: Parus major; assembly: GCF_001522545.3. NCBI lineage: Eukaryota > Metazoa > Chordata > Aves > Passeriformes > Paridae > Parus > Parus major. The sequence goes on along the minus strand of NC_031771.1, from coordinate 10,453,129 downwards.
GAGAGTTTTTCTCCTAATGTTTGACATCCTGCATCAAGGAAACATTATTAACTAGTCCAATCACTTTAAATTACACAATTTAAAGGACCTGGCCCAAAAAGTTCAATGGTATATATTAGGTTTCAACAAGGAAAAGTTGTATGCTCAATGTTTACTGAGATCTGTTATGAAACATATAAATATAGCCCCAAAGCATTCAAAAAATAGCAGCTGAGTCCCTAATTCATTAATTTAAAAAAAGGACACTGAAACAATATTCTACTCTTTCCAAAAAGCAGACTATTTAAAATATCTTTGAATTTACTGTTTTCTGACACCCTCACCCCCTGCACACAGAACATGAAAGTTCTACCTATTTCCAAAGCCAACGGGAAGCAAGAAGGAATCCAAACATCTTTGAAAAACCGCTTTGATTTAAAACTGTACGTGTGCTCTGAAGACAGTTTGAGTTACTAAATTAACATTTAACTTTCTTGTTAAGTACACCTGCTAAATGTTTAAACTTAACAATATGCTTCTCAGTTCTAAATAAAGCAACAATTTCAGTGAGGAAAACAAAGGAGGAGGATGCTTCCAGTTGTTTCAAGTATAAGAGTGTATACAAAGAAGCTCATATGCTTTTTTCTCAGCTTCTGTGATAAGTAAAAAAAAACATGGTTGAAATCCAGCATGGTGAAAGTGTAAATACATAAAAAATTATTGGGAGAAAAATAGCATCAAAAAACCTGCAGATTCTTCTGCACACCTATGCTGTTCTTTCCCCTCATCCAGGCAATCGACTTACCAGGTTAAACACAGTGTCAACTATGTCTCTGTTGGACACTTCACCAACTTCCACCAGTCCTGTCAGCACAGCGAATTTCATCTTGATGCCTCGGATGGGGACTCCTGGATTCAAAGGCTGCAGCACACTTCCCCCTTCAGAAGCATTTCCTTCTTTTCCCGCTCCTCCTCCATCATCACCTGTTGGCTGAACAACTTGTCTGCCTTCACTCGCCATGGCCACTTCACCGCAGGCTACGGCTTCCAGCGCCAGCTCCACACGCTCGCCACTCCGGGAAGACCTGGTCAGCCGGGAAGGTGAGCGGCGGCCCTCTGCTTCCTTCCCTTGGGCTCCGGCTCCCGAGGAAAGCGGCGTCCGGCGGGGGAGGGTGTCAGGCGGGCGGGAAGGACGCGCCCTCGGAATCGCGGCTCTCCCCTCGGCAGGAGGCGTCTGTCACAGCGCTGCCCTCGGGCAGGTATTCGCAGCCCTGAAGGACAACCCGAGGTGTGTTTCAGCCCGAGCTCCGTCAGGCGCTGCCCACAGCCCGCACGTCCCGGCCCCTGCCCCGCGCCCGGCGGGAGCCGCCCCGGGAGCGCTCACGCCTCTCCCCGCGGAAATGCTCCCGGATCCGCCGCGTTCCGAGCCCCCACCTCAAGGGTTTAATCTGCTCTTTTTTTGCTTTTTTTTTCCTTTTTTTTTTTTTTTCTTTTTTTAGCCTAGAAGGAACACGCTCTTCCTTCCCGCCCGGCTGCTGCCCGCGGCAGCCCCGGCTCCGCTGGGGCAGGGCCGGGGCAGGTGCAGCGCCCCGCCAAGTTCGTACTCACCGCGGGCTGCGGAGGGGGCGCGGGCTGCCCGACGCGCGGCTCCGGGG
>NC_031771.1:10224581-10450415 GCF_001522545.3 Parus major | reverse complement strand
TTTTTTTTTTTTTTTTTTTTGAAGAATCAAAAAAACCCAACACGAGCAGCGGGCCTCCAGCTGGGTGCCCCATGTTTGCAGACATTCCCCAGAGGAAAACCATGGCTATGTGGGAGAAGAGAATGTTTGGATTGCCCAGCTCCAGCTCCTGCCATCATCAGAGCGATCCTGGGGAGGCAGGTGAGTCCAAACCTCCAGCATGGGAGAGTGTGCTGTCGTTCTTCCTCCTCCTCCTCCTGCTGCTCCCTGGAGAGCACAAGGGGTGCAAATGTGGGTCATGAGAGATGCCACCCAGATGTGATGAGCTGAGGAAAAAAGGGAGCAGGATGGGGGAAGGAAAACTCGCTCTCTTCCTTCAGGTGAAAAGTCTGTGAAAGTGGCACCGGTTGTTTTGGTTTCTCAGAGCCAAAGTCACAGCCTCTCCCCAGCCCCTAAAGGTGTCCCCAGAGCAGTGGCAGTGCCAAAACCCAGTGCTCCAAAGCCCCCACCAAGCCCCAGGCTGGGTGGCAGAACCTCCACATACATCTGGGATAAAGCACAAGAGCTGCTGCCCTTTTTGTGCTCTCTCCTAGGGTGATGGGAGCTACAAATAAGCATCTGTCCTATCCTATCTCTTTTGTTCCATCTTTTACGTTAATTTATTTGATATTAATCTGAGTATCTGTTCATAAAGAAGTGGGAATGTCTGCGCCTCTGAACTCTTCTTTCAAGGAGTCTTCAACCGTGCATTTTCAAGGAGATTGCCTGTGTTAATAAGGATTAGACACACTCCTAAAGGCCATAGGGTCTTGTACCAGCTGTTTTAGCACAGACAAGTGTTTGAGGTTTATTAACAAAGTATCTATCACAGCCAACATGGCAGCATCAAAGATTTCCAAAGGAAAGATCATTTCAGGAATGTGAACATAACCTGCAGACAGACAGATATAGAAAACAAATATAAGCACGTATACATTTTAACACTTCACATCCTCTGTGATATAAAAAGTTGTCGCTTATGTAATTCTATGAAGGGAAAGGGAATGATTCTTAAAACTGGTAAAAATTTCTCTGTTTTGAAATCTGGCATTAAAGAATTTCCAAGAACGACAGCTGGCATTTTTATGGGAAATAAAAATTTCTCCTTATATTTGATACTGCACCATATTGGGGTGTACCCCTCCCTGACTGTGTTTACACTGAAAAATAAAAGGTAGAAGGAAACTCAAACTACAGTTTTTCTGGAAAATGCTTTTCTGAAGTGATCTGCAATGTTCCTTATAAGCATACCAAATATTATTGCAATTTTTAATATTAATTATTATACTAACTGTATTATTACTATTAATATTCATATTATTGTCAACATCATATAAAATTTTAACAGTGGCCCGTTTTGAGAATGCCATACTTAGTATGTGTAGGTATCAAATTTCCCATGGTTTTGGGGCAAAAAGTACAAGGCAGTCAAGACAAAACACATTCCATTGTAATGCCTTTTCCATTCCCTTCCTACATAATTTTCTCACATTATTACTTTTATCTATAGAGTGCATGTCAAGACTAGAACATTTCATAGCTGCTCTCCTGTTTGAATTTACAAGTCCTGAAAAAAGACTAAGCTGCTTTTTTAGCTTGCTTTTCTCATTTTCCTTGGTTACATACATACATAGACATTATTAGGGAGGGATGGTAATCTCTAATTTGAGCGGCAAACATCTGCAGTTTCTTCCTCAGAATGAGAAGTGTTTAGAACTGTAATGTTGACACAATCAGTCTCTGCAAAGCTACAGTGATCTTATGTGGCTACACACACGCTGAAATTTTAATCTTAGTTCTTGCTGCTGCCAGCATTTTCCATGAATGTTTTGGATTCCTTACAGATGTAGGGAAGCTCACTGCTTGAGCCTCCCTGTCTTTCCGAGTCACCTGTAGTTTGCAAAAGTATTATCTTCCCTCTTGTAAGGAAGATAGAACTTTTATTTGAGCCTTTAAACTGGCTAAGTACACAAACACATCAGTTTTATCTGTCTGGTTTTAAGTATTTCCCTCTCTCCATGGCTGCCCCTAAACTTCCATCAGGCTATTCACCACCAGGCAAAAGCAGAAATGAAATAACGTTTGGGGTTTTTTAAATACCTAGTGGCTTGGAGTACGTGTTCTGTTTGTGGCCTCTCCTGTTATCCAGAGAGTATAACATTTGTTGTTAATATTTCTCTGCTTTCTTCTTTTTTTAACATCTCACTAAAAAGAAAATAAATACAATAATTGCAAAAATCCAGGTTAATGGATTTCAGATGTTTTCATCTAAACTGCATACTCCAATAGCCAGCAAATCCAGCTTGCCAGGGAAAGCAGCATTGTCACATTGAATCCTGTCAGATCTTCCTTTATTTCCTTAGAGATAAATAAATACTCCCTGACTGGCCTTGATTGTTAAAGGCAGTGGACTATGTGCATTAGTCAAGGCTAGTAAAGTTCAGCAGACTGCCAGTTTAGAGTTCCATAGACAATTGTTTAAATTTGATTTTTCAACCAGGTAGAATCAGTGTTAAGCTCTTCAGCTGACCTGTTGATCTCAGTTTGGGCTGGGTTCTTGTTCAAGCAACCATGCCAAAAACACATCACCAAAGATCTGGAGAAACAGACTAGATTAGATTAAATAAAAAATATTTAAAAGATAGCTGAGTGTTGGAAGTAAACCCTGTCATCCTGAGCTTCCCAAGTGTGGTTACAAGCCCAGTGCTGGTTCTGCCTCTCAAAAGCAAATTCAAAGTGTTGCACTAAGGGAATAAAAAAAGAGAAATTTTCTGTAAGCCTTACACCACAAAAGAAAAATCAGAAAACATGGATTAAAAATTAACTTAAACCCCATTTGGGAATGAAATCCACAAGATCTTATGGAAAGTACTAGTAAAGTCTCTAAGCCTCATTTTAAGAAAAATTAGACTTTCTCTTTAAATAGCCTTTAAAGTATTACCATGGGTGCTGGTTTAGAAGCTTTATTCAAATCTTCTGAATCCTGTGTTTATCACTGGTCAGACCCCTTTGGGAATGCTGTGTCCAGTTCTGGGCTCCTCAGTTTAGAGGGCACGTGGGCACACTGGAGCAGGTCCTGGAATAGGCCCCAGAGATGGTGAAGAGACACAAGCATCTGGTGTAGGAGGAGAGCCTGAGGGAGCTCGGAAGAGAAGCCTTGGGGGTCTTTCCAGTGAGTTTTTCATTGTGCATTAATATCTGGTGGGGAAGTGAAGTTCATCAGTTGAGGAGCAGACCCACTGCCATCTCCATTGCATCTGTTTTAAGAGTAATTTTTGGCAGCTGAAGTCATTACCCTTTACATTGCTGCAGATAAATCTGAGCAGTGCTCAGGGATCAGATCTTTTTACTTAAAAGCTTCCATTTAGTGCATACAGGATAAGAAAGCAAGGGTCCACGATAACTCATAACTTTCTTCTGCTTTCACAGTGCAACAAAATTGGTGTTCAGTTTTGTCAGGGTCTGAGAGGGCTTCATGACACCTAGCAATGTCAGAAAAAGTTTTAGGTACATTTAAGCAACTAAATACTCTGCCTTTAAGCAAAATGAGGGAAGAGAAGTAATGCATCATTTTATAACATTTTATGACCAAATAGTTCTTAATCTTGAGCAATGGATGAGAAGAAATGGCCACAGGTTGTGCCAGAGAGATTCAGATTGAGTATTGGGATCAAAGGGTTATAAAGCATTGGAACAGGCTGACTACAGAAGCGGTAGAGTCACCATCCCTGGAGGGATATGTGTAAATGTGGCACTTGGAGACATGGTTTAAGGGTGGGATTAGTAGTGCTTGGTTAATGGTTGGACTCCATTATTTAAGAGCAATTTTTCCAACCTAAATGATTCAATGATTCTATGATTTATAGCTTCTTTAAAAATCCTTGACTGGATATTAAAATTCAAATTAAAAACCTGCTTTTAAATACTGTTCACCTTAAATATGAGAGGTCCTCTCAGTTTCTGTTTCTACAGAGAGCATAGGTACTTCAAGAGAGCAATGTCATCCCAAAACAAAGATCAGCCTTGCCTAAAGAGGAAGCTTGCTTTCTTTTTGATTAGATATGAAGGGTTTTGTATGTGTTAGATGGTGTTATTTCATTTTTTAGATGTACTTTGGTACATTTTTATAATGCAGGATCTTATGTTTTTATAATGTACTTTTAAAAATGCATATGATTTTTTTTCTCATTTTTCTTTACAAGTATGATCAGTATAACTCTTCATTTGTCTCCATCATGAGTTCATGATTGGTAGATTGCTGCTATCAGTGTTCTTAAAAGTACTGAATTAATAAATACATGTCTAGTGAGTCTCAGCTAGGTGGCATTGGAAAATGCATTTCCATTCTCTAAGGAATTTATGCAAGCACTGAGCTGAAGAAACTGCTTTACCTCATTTCTTTGGTTCTCTTAACCTTGAAGGAGTCCCAAAATGCCAGTGTAATTCCTTACACTATGCAGGTTATATCAGGAAATACGTCAGGAACTTTTACCACAGCAAATTCTGAATAAATTTATGAAACACCTCATTGTTGCACTACTCTTAATGAGCAGTCTTTACTTTTCCTTTTGATTCTGCACCCTTGTTTTTTTAGCCTTTTTTTTCCACTCCCACGTTTGTACTAAAAGATGTGGTTGTTGTTGTTGTTGTTGTTGTTGTTGTAGTCCTGTTAAGAATCCAGCTTCTGGCAGCACTGCCAGACACGTTTGCATGTTTTCTGCTTTGGTAATAAACCCTACATTGGTTTTGGGCAAAACAAAGGTGCCTGACATGAGCAAACAGAAGACACTATAAATTATGTTTCTTCACTTAGGCCCTGTTCACTGAAAGACAAGTTTAAATTCATGAGGTCAGATATCTGTGCACTTGCAGAGTGTGCTGGAGGGAGGTGTTTTGCACCTGTGCTCACCTGTTTTGCTGTGCTGCACCCAAAGGATTCAGTGAACTTGTGGGAGCAGCTGCTCCCAGCCCTTCTCTTATCACATTCAGCTTGCCCTGCAATTGTTTTTCATGTACTGTTCAAACTCTCCAGCCAAGCCTGGTCCATCCAAAAGAAGCATAAGATCCAGAAATAGCTCCATATTAGAGTTTTGAGAGGGATTATGAGAGGTTTTCTACATAAAACTCTAGTATGATCTCAGAGGATGTTTTGAAATCCCCAACAAATTGCTTCTCACAGAGGCTGGATTAAGATCTGTGGAGTAAATGCAGTTACAGGCCTGTGCTACATCACAGCAAGGAATGAGTAACAAAAACTTGAATTATTACAATTATTATTATAAAAATAGCTCACAGTTGGTAGGTATTGTGATGCTTCAGTCTTTCAGTTTTATTGTACTGTTTGAACTACAAAAATTAGAGATGCTCCAGTAGTGGACACGGGAGCTGTGTAATCTCCCTCTGGCTTTTAGTACTTCTCTGGATCACAACACTGAAGCAAAACCAGAAGAGAACAGACAAGCCTAAGGATTTTGGCAGTCATTGTTTCCCAGAGACTACGTAGCAACTGGTGGCTACACAAAAAGGAAAAAAAAATAAGGAGGAGGGCATGTCTCTGAAAATTCTTGCTGTATTTGCTTGTTTGTTGCTTTAATAGTTTATGTACATTTTGGATGCTGTTTTCATTTTGGTTCACCTGAAACCTTTCTAGTAGAGCTACTAATTCCTTATATTTTTTCTGACACACATTTTTTTTGCTACCTCATTTTCTTTTCAATATAGCTCTTCCTGAACTGATGATTTTCTAGGATTCAGAGGGAGGAGGCTCTGTGGGAGGGAGGAAATTTAATAGAGCTTTGTGTAGGAGGATGAGCAGGTCAAGGAAGAGAAGGTGATCTTCATATTTTAGAAGGAAGGAGAAGGACAATATCAAAATAATTAGGTGAATTAATCAGAGGATAGAACAGCAGAAAGTGAAAGGAATGGGAAGTAAGAGCCTGTTTTAGAGAAAAATAATCAGTGGCAAGGAAATGCCCAGGGAGACAGTCCATACAGAGCAGTAATGAATGTGTTCCTGCTTTAGGAACAGCATGAAAACAGGAATAAAACATTTAGAAGATTGCAGATTTTACCGACCTGCAGCATCTTTCATTAGATTATTAGAAGTCATGCACCAAGGAACATTCTTTTACTTATCTCCCTGAGGAGTCACAAAGTGATCAAGATTGTCTGACTGGATTAGCTGTGGTATTTTGCATATCAAGGCACTCAAACTGACTACTTTCCAAAGCAGCCAGGTGCTGTAAGACAGTAGCTTATTGTTAAGCATCAGGCACTGTGGAAGCCAGTATTTTCTGAAGATATAAATCTTTCACATAATCCTTTCTGTATTATCCCCTACATCCTATCCCCACTAAATTTATGAAACCAGCAATCCACCACTGATCCGATTACTCAAGTTAGCACCAACTGAAAACAAAAAAAAAGTACTTCCACCTCAAAATGCTCTGAACATCTAGCTAACTCGGGAAATAGGAGATCTGAAGGAAATCTGCAATCTGGTAGCAGGGACCCTATATTAGGACATAGAATTAAGGTGAAATGAGGAGATAGAATTAAGGAATTAATTGAGCAAAGGTAGATCTAAACAATCTCCATTGCGTCACGTCCATCTTGGTTTGGTAACACTTGACCAGATGGTAATACATTGATGAGAGGTGCTACTGATGTTACAGCAATTCATCTGTGGAAGTACTGACAAGGGACGTGAAGCCAGTCCCAGCTGTTAACTCAATGAATGCTCTGTGTGAAATTCATCTTCTTTATGTTGATAAGAGGTGACTTGTGGGATAAGTTGATATAATTTTGTGGTGACTTCAGTATGATGTCAAATGATCCCCCCAAATGTTATTGGTAAAAGCAAGACCATTGTTATCTCTGCAGCTGCCAGCCACATACTCACCTGCCTAAGGGATAAGCTGATCCATTTCTGTTAATGAGGATTAGACACTATTGTGGGAACTACTGATTTACACATGGCCAGATAAATGAAATTAAACTTGTGATACATTGTTGCACTTTCATAAAAAAACTCCAACAGTATCCTAGCACTTGAAAACATTGCAAAAATTCTGATCCAGACTATGAGGCACTCCAGCCACATTATCCTGTCTAGAATTACCTTCATTACTGCTATCTGCTGCAGAGTTTCACAAAGGTACTTAAGTATTATTTCACTCTGGCTCTAGTGCTACAATCCTAATACATTCAAAAAGGCCCCAAAGATCCAGAGGTTTTTTTTAAACTTATTCTAGTAGTTCTCATAAATCCTAAATTCACGGAGAAAATTTCAAGAGAAAACATTCCTGGGGGACTTTGGTTTTCTCACATTCATTCACAGAAGATGAATGGAGAGATGTTCAATAGGATTGTTTTGATCAATGATTTGCATCAGATGATGAAACTCTACACTTCAGATCAGTGAAAAATGCCAAAGGAGAAGGAAAAGAGAAGGTTAGCAATGCATATCATATTTTCTTAATTTTTGGTCTATTTAGGAATGGACTTCTTTTCATACAGGTAAAGAAGAGAGATGGGAGAATACTGCAGAAATAATTGCATGATGGTGATTATCTAACAGCCAGGTAGGCATTGGGAATCCTTAGACAGAGCTTCCCAAATCATGGCACATGCCAATGGCGGCACACAGACCACTGCCAAGTGCTGTTCAGGAAAGAGCCAAGAACTACTGCTGCCTCAGGGGCTTTCAATAGATATATCAGGTGTTGCACATCCTCCCCTTAAGGCCTGCCCAGGGATCCCAGAGCACACAGGCAGAGGCCTCTGTGAAAACCTGGTGAATCCTCCTTCAGTTATCACGGTTTGAGTGATTCTCCTCCAGTCACCTTGTAAATCTGAGGGAAGATGAACAGTCTACATTATTGCACATCTTACACTTTGATCATTCTGAGTGCCCTGGTAGGTATTATTACTTTTTTTAAGTACAGCTAATTTTGCATTATAACAACTTTTTAAATTATACTTAATTCTCTTTTTTTAAAACCATGCAATTTTTAATTACTTTGCCAAATTCATCGCTAATGGGTTCCCTATACATTAAAAAGCTAGCTATTTTCTGCATGTTTCCATTTCTTTGTCATGTTCTTATGAGCTTGCAAATCTGTAAGCACTTTTCTCCATTTGCAGGCCGACGAGGGGAGGTCAGGATGTTTATAAAGACCCGGAATTCAAAAAAATTCATTTTGTATTTTAGTTTTGATTACTGCCACTTAAGCGTAATGACAACATCCATCCAGTTAAAAGTTTAGTTTCATTGGAAATTGTTGGGTTTTTTTCCAGTGAAACACTGCTAATCAAAAATGTATGAGCAATGCTTTCATAAGTAAAAGAAAAAAAAAGGTAAAATAATCTCATAAAATAAAATAAAAAATGGAGAGTGAACAACTTTCTGTTCTAACACAGCCATCTGTCATTTATAAAGACATCACCCCATTAACCTGTCTAATCAACTCCATTCTTTTTTCAAAGTCGTTTAGGTAAGTTTATGAGGAGATGTAGATGTTCTCTTCATTAAATCTGTTGTAAAATGGCCTCCTTGGTGTTCTGCTTTGTGTGCATTTACACATATACAGGTAATTACAAGTACATATCACTACTGTAAATTCCATGCTTGTCATGTTACAGTACATGACATTTTCATTTCCTCCTGGTGAAAATGAAATCTGATATTTTCTGTTCAAGCAATAATGACCAATTAGAATTTGTTATTATTAATGTTTATCCAAAAGTACTCCAAGTCATGAGGTGGTTTCCTCCAAGGCAGCTGAATTTATAATGTGGAAAAAAGGGGGTTGACATGTTGCTATACCACCTTCAGCCATTTCCTCTCAAGCCTGGTTATTCCTTCAGCAAACAGGGCGATCCTTATGGAAAACCCACAATGTAAGGAAGAATATTACTGAGTTCAAGTTTAGAAATGAAAACCCTGAGATGAGCTCAGCTGGTCAGAGCCTGGTGTTAATAATGCCAAGGTTTTGGGTTTGACCCCTGTATGGGACATTCACTGAAGAGCTGGATTCCATGATCCTTGTGGGAGCCTTCCAACTCAGAATATTCTGTGAAACCATTCCTTTATTTCTGTGAAACCATTCTCCTCGCAGAAATTTCTGAATTTGTCTGTCTCTGACCTTTCCTCCCTGGCATTTTGCTTTTATCGCAGGAAGCAGGGCTCAGCTGTCATACGACAGCTGAGGCAGTTGAGTCGCACCAGTCCTGGTGCAATGTGGTCAAGTTATCTACACCAGGATTGCTTCAGTGCCCCAGGGTGCCACCAGCAATTGGGGGAAATATTGCAAACTGTCCCTCAGAAGAACTGCCCAAGAATGAATCCAAACAACTGCGCTGCACCTGGGAGCAGAACAGGAAGGCTTCTCTAGATGTGGCCAAAGTTTATGGAGACAGCTCAGATACTGAGTATGTTTTAAATACTTAACGCTTAGGGAAGTCCCAAATAGGTTGTATTTGACAAAATGCCAGTGTTTTCACTGCAAAATTCAGCATTTGGATTATTTTTTTAATTGCCTGCTTCTTTTGTTTACAATAAAATACACATCCTCAAATCCTGAGATGTGTAGATTTACACATGTAGAGAACTATCTAAAATATCCTTCAATGGTGATGGAAAACACCTTTATTTTCAGAGGGGTTTGAATCTGAGAATGAAAACTTGTTATATTTTAGATCTTCCCTCTAGAAACTTTCCTCTCTAGAGGTAACCTGAGAGATGGACAACACACAAACCCACAGTGAAGAGAGGAGGAAAACCAGTTCTATATTCTATGTAGAGAGAGGTTAAAAGACAGCAAGCAGTTGGAATTATGTTGAAGCATATCATAGGGCAGAAAGAAGATGATAACTTTTGGGGTGCTCCATTTGGAAAATGGAAGCAGATCTGCTCTACTCTCACTGAAATTCAGTGGAGGAAGCTGGCTGGGGAGTGTTACAACTCAAGAAATGGCCAGCACATCTCTTGACATCTCTTAGGGTATTATAAATTCAAAGGCAGCCTAAAAATATTCAGACATAAATTAAATACCCATAACCTTGTCTCAAGCATAAAGACAGAAGAATGAAGAATCTGACTGGCTATTTTTTCCTCTCTCATCTTTCTCAGGTCATAAGCACCAATGTCACAATCACAGACATAATTTGGCAGCTGTTTCATTACCGTTTTCTCTCTGATGGAAACTGATGCATGGAAAAACAAGGAGTAAACTTATACCACCTTTATGGTCAGAAAACAACATGATACCATGCAGCAGCTATTTTTAAAAATTTCAGAATTGCTGGGTTTTGAATGATTTGTGCTTTACTGGCTCTTCCCTTAATACTGTTTTTTTCTCAAAAATGAAGGAGATAGTATCAGAAGCAGAGGGTAGAAGTAACAGTGGCATTGGTGGCTTGTTCTGGCAGCCAGCAGACAGGATGAGAACTTCATGAGAAGTTGTGGATGCCCCATCCCTGGAAGTTTTCAAAGCCAGGCTGGATGGGGTTTTGAGCAGTCTGGTTTAGTGGGAGGTGTCTCTGCACATGGCAGGCAGGTTGGAATGAGATGATCCTTAAGGGCCCTCCTGACCCAAATCACTCTGTGATTCATGGCAGGGTGCTCTGAAGGGCAAAGGGCCACAGTCTTGGATGCCAGCCTCCTGAAAGCACAAGGACCATCCACCCAGAACCACAGGAAAATGGGTGTACAGAGCAGGCAGCCAGACTGGTTGAACAGGAAACTCCTAACTCATTTCAAATCTGAAAAGGAAGTGTGTGGGGCTGGAAGTGAGGATGGGCTGAACAGTAGAAACAGAAGTTTTGTGGCTCTGCAGGGATGGAGTTGGGTGTTGCTGCTGCATGTTGCCAGACCTTAGAAATTAAAAAAAAACAATTTATCCACAACCTTAGAAATTAAAAAAAACTTGAATGCAGAAAACCCTGAGCAACCAGACTGAACTTTCCAACATAAATTACTCAATGATTCTATGTTCTTTACAGGAATCAGAGTTGAACAGGCCAGGCTAGACCGCTTCCCTCAGGACACTGTCCATCTTAGTTTTTACTCAGAAAGGCTACTTGCCATTTTAACTTAGTCATATGAAATGAACCTAACTTAATCCTTACATTTCTGGCAGACTTAATTTGTATAACATGTATGTACGACTGTATGCATTTCTTTCTTGAAGGGGATGTTGGTTTTCAAATCAGGATCTGCATTGTTATGAAGATTTAAAGATGGAACCAACTAACATCTGGATTTAATGTAAGGTAGAATTGTTCTTTTCTAAAGAAATACAGGCTGAAGTCTACCTTTTCGTTGTATCTTCCTATGTGCACAGGCAGTTTATAAATATATGATGTGCTATTTTGTAATGAGAGGTACTTCAAGTTCTTGTTAAAAATTGTCTCATTTTGAAGAATAAGATAATGATTCATTTTGAACATTTGTAGTTATTTAAAAAAGAGTTTTACAAATGTTTTCTGATAGCCAGTCACATCAGAAGAAAAAAAATTCCATGTGTTGTTAGCATGATGAAAAATAAAGAATACAAGAGTAGCAGAAATTTTCTACAATAATCACTGCACTTTTTATACAACATTTTATATAAATGAATGTATCTAAAATATTTATAGTAGGGAAGTGAACTAGATGACTTCTTAATGGCACTTCCTGTAAAATATTTCTGTGATTTCTTTGTCAGGATATCTCATTATTACAGACATAAGCCCAGGGTTGAGAAGTATTTCTGCATAAGCTCATGCATATTGAAATATGCTGAGGTCTCTTTAATTAGATCATTGTATTTAGCTGAAAAAGATCCAATAAAGAAGGCCTAAGTGTTGAAATAAATGTTTACATGATCTGGTAGTGCAGCTGGACTGATTTTGATGAAAATGTCATGGGTGAATTTTTGCCCCTTTTATATTTTGAGTACACTTCCAGTAGAATGGCAAGGGTATTTATACATTTCAGAAAAATCTCTATTTCAACTTAAACTTGTATCTTAAAAGGATACAGAATCAAAATAGGTGTTATCAGATGTTAACATGTAACCTCATTGTTTAAATGTAATAAAAATAGCATACTGGAGATTTGCTTAAAGAAAGAATCAAAAACTGAGCAAAGGATTTGAGATTCAGATGTAAAAAATAACTCTAAATATCCACATGTTTTTAAAGGCTTGAATTCCAGCATTACAGGAGTGTGAATGTTGTTTGGGACTGGATATAATATTATTCTAGTGATAAGTGTATTTGCTGCTTTTTGAAAAAGGATTTTCCACTAAAATCATGTCTGCCAGATTTCCTACATCCCTTGCTTCCCTCAAGTATTTTGGAGGCTCCCATCATCTTAATGTAAGCTGTAAAAGGGATGATTTGGCCCTGGGACCACATATGCAGCAGTTCCTATGACACTTCAGACAGCTGGTAGTCTGAAAAGCACAATTTGAAATCACTTATGTGAGCAAATAATCATTTTCTCCACTTAATAAATTAATTTAAAGAGCCACATTGTAAAATTATACTGCAAGCCATTCCTGATCCTTGAGATGAAACATGCTACTCTTCAAATAATGTTGTACAGTGAAATACTTATTCCTTGGAAGGAAAAAAAAAAATAAAATCAAAGAAATACCTTAATTTAGCTGTGGTATCTGATATTTCATGTTTTTAACATATAGACCCAGTATGTGATGATTGGGTAAATAGACATTCAGGCATATATGCCTTTTAGAAAAAAACTTTTAAAGTCTCATTTTCTTAATTTGAAGTGGGTGCTGGATAATATGCATGAGGAAAGCCAGAATTTTTTTGCCATCTACAGCATAGTGGTAATCTTCTTGCATAATGAAGTGCTAACTAAGTCATGCTTTTGGAGAATGATATAAAGTGTGATTCCAGCACCAAGAGACTGTGAAAAAGCAGGACACCATGGTGTCTCAGTAATTTCAGCATAGGATATGCTGAGTTTGCAAGGAAAAAAAGGTGGGAATGTTTGGTTTGGGATTTTTTTCCCCTTCCTAATTTCCAGCTTCCCAAACTCCTCCTTGGGGATTTTTACGTCTCATGTATGATTAGTTGGAATAAATTATCACCAGACTAAATTGCATGATTGACTGTAGCTGAGTTGGCAGAGAGAAGGGGAGATTTTAAGCTGCACTATGGGCAAATTTGATGGGCAATAACTGACAAAGAAAGTTTTCAACCACTTCAGTATAGCTTTTTTACAAAATAATACCTTATAGGAGAATCAGAGCTTTCAGAATAGCATAATAATGAGCTAAAACTAGTTTGTATAAAAAGATTCATGATATCCCAGTTACAGGAAAACTCACTAGCAATTTTATGAATGAATTCCATATTGTTCTAACAAACATCAAGAAAAAATCCCAGGGAATTGAGAAGCATAGAAATAAACTTTTGCTAATCAATCCTTGGCTTAAAAAATGGGAAAAATAAAAGAGAATACACAAAAATGCCCTAAAATAGGTAAATCTGAACAATCAACTGAAGCATAACCTAAAAGAGTAGAGAATTATGGAGCACAGCATTATCTGTCCCCCCACACTGTCTAATTTGCAAAAGTAAATTATTAGGAGGCAGCATATAACATCTGGCCTCTATTCCCTACAGAGGCCACATTTAATTTTACTAAGAGACCATTATTTTGTCTACACAGCTTTCTGCTCTTTCAACCAGAGAACTCTTAGGACTCTGGCTCTGCCAGTGTCCTCCAAAGCAGCAGCAGAAAGAAATGGATGGAGATTCTGGGGAAGAGGGCAGGAGTGGCCGCTTCCAGGGAAGGGAGTAATACGAGAACTGAGAGGGGCTGGAAATTCACTGTGCTCCCTGTTATTACAAATGCTGGGAAGTGATCCATGCCAGAAGTAGTTTTTTATTTGTAATTTATGTCTTATTCCATGATGTTTTGCTACAGTGGGATCCAAACTATTCCAAGTATTTTTAGTTAACAAGGATGCAAAAAAGAATAATTATACATCCATTCAAGAAAATAGGACAGCAGCGAGATTCTCATGTGAGCCAGGGCTCTAAAGAAAATGTTGCCAATGAGGCATAAGGCTGCCTGGATCTGGACTTACACTGTGCTGTAAATACTTTGGGTGAGTTAAATAATGTAAATTTGAAGCAAAAGCAAAAGCAGAGCATTAAATAGGCTGTAGAAATGCTATAGAAAAGGATATCCTCACCACAAAAATGAACACTGCATGACAAAGTCCTTGGACCTTGATTTTTTATGCCTAAATTACACCTGAAGTGTTGGCTAATGTTACTCCCAATGAAATTCAGGTTTGACTAATCTATTCCTTAATACCTGCTTGTTGTAGACAAAAAAAAAAGTGTAATATGTATCAAAATGAAATATTTTTTCCTAAATTAGAGTATTTTAATATAAAGTTAACTGAAGTGAATTTGCCATGGAAGTGGGCCATCGGGATCTGGCTGTGCTGAGGTGCAGAGCTGGCTTGGCTTTTTTGGTATGCAAGTTATTTCTGTAGATATACCCTGCCTGTAAGTTTTGCTAAACTAGAAGTGCAAAAACAGTTGTAGGAGTTATCTGAGAAGGGGAGAGGAGGATTTAAAACAAAGAGGTTGTGTTTTACTTTGCTTGTAAAAAGCAAAGGGAAATTTGGGGATAATGTGTATTATATATGCTTTTTAACAACTAGAATAAAAGAGAAGATACATTTTACGTCTGGAAAGAATAATTTTCTTGATTCAGATGCTAAATAAAATGATGATAATTCCTCCCTCAAACATGAAGTGCATAAATAACTTACTCAAGAGTACTGATTTTGTTGTGCAGTATATTCATAAATATTAGATAAAAGAAGAATCTTAGTTACAGAAAGAAACAAAGGCTAGTGCCCAAGTGTCTTGGGTTTTCCTTTTATTAAAATAGATTAGTAGTCTTGCTTGGATTCTTAAAAATAATTTCTGTCCAGAAGTTAAACATGTTTAAATAAATGGATTGCATATATTTCCAAAGAAAGAAGGACCCAACACTGCTATCAGATTTATGGAGAAAGTTCCTTGTTTTTATTCTGGTAGATTAAAAAATATATTTTAAATAAAGTACAGTTTCTCTTGGATACTTAATAATAGTTTGTATGTTCGATGTATTAAAAAAAAATGTTTTCTAGAAAAGAGTCTGTTTTGGTAGGAACTGGAAGTTTTCACTGTTGTTTTAAAAAAAAGATACCACGAGGTTACATTTCTTAGGAACATTTAAAAATACCTTTGACATGTGTAGCAATACAAAGTGTTATTCAAAGCTTGATCATTTAAAGAGAATTAATAGAAATCCATTTTGTTCAGACCTGAAATCTGAAAGGACAAGACTGAACAAGACGTTCGTGCCCCTTTTTTAAAAAAAAGAACAAACAGTCATATCCTGAAGTGTTGACTGAGCTGTTCACTCATAGTTCTCCTTGGTTTTAAAGGTGCCCTTCTCCTTGTCTGCAGCATATGATAAGGGAAGTGACTTCTCCTTTTGTAAACCTGCATAATGATTCTTGGGACTGATTCAATTTGATTTGATTTGGGGAAGCTGAGAACAGGAAAGTTTCTGGCACTTCTATTGTCCTTATCTTGCATCATAATTATTAGCAAAGGGCACTACAGAGAAAACTGTTCACAAAGGCCACTGATTTTGGGTAGTATAGACAAGACCTCAAAACAGTTAAGCAGTTTCATGGAAATGGACAAAGCTAGAGGGGAAGGAAGGCTTTGTTTCCTCTGTGTTTCCAAATATTTACAGGGAACTACATAAAACATCCTGGCTTCTGAACTAGGAAATCACATTTATTTCCTTCATAAGGAGAAGGAAAAATAAGGAAAATCCTATTCCCACAAAGGCATTCAGCTAGAAATAGAAATGAAATAGACTTTAGCATTTAAAGTGAGAACTTATTTATACCTTAATTTTTATCTTTATGCATATCTTTTAAACCAAGTTCTAGTGTAGACGTGTATTTCATAACTAGTTCTGACCACAGAAAATAATTTTGTCTGACATGATGGCTATAAAAACCACATTTCATGGCTTACCTTCACTTCTGCCTCCTGCCAGTCAACATGAGTACTCATGGTCCAGTCTGGTGGGACAGTGAAGAGGAACACCTCCACTGCTTACAGCCTCTGGTGAAGCCAGTGTTTTTTAGAGAAGTACCAAAACCTAACTCAGCACACTTGGAGAGCTGTGAATGCCCAGGTGGCCAAGAAGGCCAATGGCTTCCTGGCCTGGATCAGCAATAGTGTGGCCAGCAGAACCAGGCCAGGGATCATCTCTCTGTGCTCGGCACTGCTGAGGCTGCACCCCAAATCCTGTGTCCAGTTCTGGATCCCTCATTACAAGAAAGACATTGAGGTGCTGGAATGAACCCAGAGAAAGGAAACGGAGCCTGGGAAGGGTCCAGAGCAGAATTCTGATAAGGCAGATAAGGGTGTTTAGTCTGGAGAAGTCTCAGGGGAGCCCTTAGTGCTCTCTAAAACCACTTGAGAGGAGACTGTAGCCAGACAGGGTCTCTTCTCCCAGGTAATAAATGACAGGACAAGAGGAAACAGCCTCAACTTGAGCCAGGGGAGGTTGAGATTGGATAATTAGGAAAAATGTGGTCACTGAAAGGGTTGTCAAGCTGTGGAACAGGCTGTGTGGAGAAGTGGTGGAGTCACCATCCCTGGAGGCGTGCATAACCCAATATGCACTCCATTTGCTTTTGCAATTTAGATGTGGCACTTGGGGACACGGTCTAGCGGTGGGCTCGGCAGTGCTGGGTTACCAGTTGTTCTCGATGATCTTAACCCCTGAAGGTCCTTTCCAAGTTGCAGGACTCCGTGACTGTGCATCCCAGCACAGGGACCGGATGAGGCTCGCCAGGTCCGTGCCGCAGTGCCCGCGTTGTGCCACCAGGCGGCGGCAGTGAGGGCGGCGCTGCTGCCGTGCCGCGCTCCGGGCGCCGGGCGGCGCTGGGCGGGAGCGGCACCGCGCTCACAGCCCCCACCGCATCCCGGTGATCCGCAGCCTCTGGATCGCTCTGCTCTCACCGGATCCTGGTGCTACACAGCCACTGGACTACCCTGCACTTATCCCGCTGGGAGATCTGCGCTATTGCGGAGAACTGACGCGGGCAGCTCGTCCCGGCGCGGGACGTTTCATCACAACTGACGCTGTTCCATCGCCCCCTCCGGGCAGGAAAAACTCCCAATGCCAAGAGAGGGGGAAAGGAATGAAGCACCTTGAGGCACAAGTTTCACGGTGGTCACTTGACTCAAGTGCACTACAGGTACTTTTGCTGGACGTCTTTATAGTAAATAAATACAAACAAACGTACATCCTAGTCTCTGAGGAGGAAATATGCTGCTTTTTGTCCCACTTTAACAGGCTCCCGATAAAGTTTGCTCTGAGGCACTGGGCAGACCCTGCAGTAAAGCACCCTCCAAGTCATTCCATTCCTTTAGCCAGGCAGACCAAGTGTTGAAGGGAGTTCTAACCTGGCAATTACTCTGAGATACTTAAATCTCAACTTACTATTACCCTTGAGAGGGATGATGGGTTTGTCTTTACAAAGAAGCAGTGGGTCTGCTGATAAGATGCAGCTATCACTGAGAGACAACAGAAACAATAGGATAGATTCCACTGAAAGATGAAAGAGGCACTGAAAGAGCACCATGGATTCCACAAGAGTTAAGAATTAAGAAATGATTATGCATTGTGGAGGGGGAAGGTATCCCAGGTATGAGGCGTTCCGGGAAGCCTGTACCTCTCAAGTACTTCAGCCAATGGGGAAAGAGAGAAGGGACAAGCGGCCGGGAATTAGGATAAAAAGGAGGCTGCGCCCTCCAAAATTTTGAGAGACCCCAGGGGAATGCCCCATGGCCTCTCCCTTTATTTGAATAAAGTAAAAGGACTCCTCTGTCTCCTTTTTGGACATAAACCTCTGGTGTTTGTGAATTAATTTTCCTGACACCATCTTGGTCCCTCTCCCAGCTAAGGAGTTGAAAAATTCCCATTTCTGCTAGAACTTTTTTCCCATGCACAGATGGAGACCTGATGCACATGATTTGCCATGGCAGAGTTTACTGGGAGTGGGATATCCTGGGAACCCAGACACCTGAACTACTCCTGCCTGCAGGCACCACCCTGCAGGTTTCCCTCAGGGACCAAACCGAAGCAAGGAATTTAAAATGTGTTTTCCAGCTCTTGGCTCCTGTGACACTGTGCAGACAATCCCTGTGGGAGATACTTCTGGGGGAAACCACAGCCCTGGCCAGACACAGGATGCAACAGCAAAGATCTCATCTGTCACCCACAGGCTGCAGAGTCTCAGCTGGACTTGGCTCATACTTGTGCTTTGTGCTCCTCTTCTTTGTGGAGCTGGCACTCACAGTGTCATTTCAAGGAAAGGGAAATACTCACAAAACAGTGCAGTAGGAATTGCAATGCTCCTTCTTTGACTGGCATGAGGGTCATGTTTCGTGATTTATTTCTGTACCAGAGACCAAGGTTATATTTAAAGTGCCCTTTGTATGCTTGCTGGGGATGGGGGAGGCAGATGAGCAGACACAGGTCTCAGAAGAACTGCTGATTTCAGAGCTGGTCCTGATGATGAGCAGCAAGACACAGATATAATTTTGTCAGTGAGCAATGCATTTACAGATATATTGCATTTCCAATGGAGCAGGTGATGACTGCCCTGTGCAGACACAGACACAAGGAAATAGCTCTGTGGGGAGACAGATTTTTGCCCATGCGAAGATTTGAGGAAAGGGCATTAGAATAACTTTGCAGCTTACCTGCCATCTCACCCCCAGCTTTTGCTGTTGCCCAAGATGTCAATGAGCATTTTGGTAGGAAGGGACATGATGAAAAGCCACTGTGGTCCTGCATTTGTTAATTCTGTGTCATGGTTTAACCTCAGCCAGCACTTCAGTCCCACAAGGCTCCTCACTCACTCCTCTTCCCTGGTTAAAGGGGAGAGAATCATAAATGTGAGAAAACTCATGGGTTAAGAGAAAGACAGTTTAATAGGTAAAGCAAAAGCTCCACACACAAGCAAAGGGAAATGAGGAATTCAGTCACTACTTCCCATGGGCAGATGTTCAGTGACCCCCCCAGGAGAGCAGGTGACTTGGGAAGACAAACACCATCACTCTGAATGTCCTTCCCTTCTGCCTTTTTCCCTCACCTTTACATGCTGAGTGTGACTCCATATGCTATGGGATATTGCTTGGGTTATTTGGAATCGCCTGTCCTGGCTGTGTCCCCTCCCAGCTCCTTGTGCACCCCTAGCCACCTCACTGCTGGGGGGGGGTGAGAAAAGGCTTGGCTCTGTGTAAGCCCTGTCAGCAATAACAAAAGCATCCCTGTGTTACAAACACTATTTCCAGCACAAACCCAAAACACAGCTCATGCCAGTTATTGTGAAGAAAAGTAACTCTACCCCAGCCAAAAGCAGCACAGCCTGGTTCTATGAGAGGCCTCAGTTATTAAAAAGGAGATACAAGGAAGTTCCCTAACCACAATGTCCTAACCAATCCATTTTCTTTAGCACCCAAGAGAGACACAATCAAAAGCCCACATCTTTACCCAGCAATGTTGCAAATGAAACCAAATGGGTTTTATTCATTTACTTCAAAATCTCCTTAGCAATATATTCATGCCAGATAAACACCTGCACAGCTTGAAAGACAGATTTTCTTGGTGTCAGACAATTAAACTTTTATCAAGGTACAAATCAAAACACCAGGTTACAAATCATTGTCATCAAACACTGCTGGAGGTTATGTTTGCCTGATTCTTTACAACAGCTTACTAACCATATCTTTCTGGAATATACTCTTTTAGATTTGTCAGAGAGTAATGCAGAACTTGAATTCAGGTATATGTATGAGCCTTAAAATATTGGAAATAACATTGTGAACATTTGTTAACGCTGTTTGTGCCTTCATTCATTGGCTGTTATATTCTCTTGAACCCATGTCATGTTATTAGGGAGACTATGAACAGATATAAAGCTGTCAGATGTGTCACAGCTAACTGTGTTGGACTCCAAAGAGCCTGAGGGTCTGTCCTGTCAGCTGGATTGTGTACCTGTAACTGATACCCACCTCCCCAGTTTATGCATGTTGGGAGGTTGCCCAACAAGAAGCTGGGCCATCTGTCAGCTTGCTGATTTCTGAGTGTCACAGACTGAGGTCTGTGAAATTTGACTGTGCTGTACTACACAATTACTTAAGTGCATTACCTGCCCTATGAGACAAATCAAATTTACTGCTGCTGCTGTGCACTGTGTTGTACTAGGTACTGTGCCTTTCCTTTATTCCAGCCTTACAGCATCAAAGCTTTCATTGAAAGACGTAAAATGGAAAGCAACAAACTGTCTGCATAAAGTGACATTTTACTGTGCAGGTCATGCTGGATGGAGTCCTGTTTATCTCCTCTCTGTTGCTCAAAGTCAGATCTTTTATAAAGGAGAATATTTTGCATGGCCTTATCAAGCATTTTGAATGTAGTTCATGCTAAGGTCAAGTGTTCCTATGTGGTCAATAAGTGATAAGCAATGCTTAATAACCATTTAAAATGCATCAGCCAAAAGGCAATCTAAAAGTGCTGCTTTTCCAAAGGGTCATGCAGAATTCAGAACATGCTGAACTCAGAAACAACAGGTACATCACAACTGCTGTGGGAAGTGGAGGCCAAGCAAAAAGAACAAGGTGCCTGTGGAGAAGAAGAGGTCTAAATCTTGCAGGAACAACAGCCAACTCCACTCACCTTTCACAGGATGTTAATGCTGACCCTAACAGCTGGCCTTGACTCCCCTAAAATAAGGCACAGGGCCTGTGTCTCTCCATGTCTCCTGTGTGCCAGAGTGCTGCTTTTCAGCCCCTGCAGTGGTATCTTGGAGAACAGCTGGGGCTCCTCAGCTGCCCAGGGTCTGCTTACGGACACTGCATGTGGAAAGGATCCTCCACTCCAGCTCTGCAGTTTGGGCCCAGATGTAAAGCAGCATTTTGGAAAAGATGGACTCTAGCATCTCATTGGTTGTTCACGCTGTGATTTAGGTTAACAGCTGATAGTACAGAAGAAGCACGTACACGTTTTTGTTTGTCACAAGGGTGTTTAAAACCAGACCTTGTAAATCTGCAGTGGTGTTGGCAACACACTGTGCTCTCTGCAAGGGAGAGCTCAGGCCAACCATAGCTGGAGCATGATAGGGAGGAAGGGAATGGGGCCAGAGAAGGGAGAGATTCAGTAAGTTAGATGTGCTCTCGCAAAGCATTTTTCTGGCTCTGTGCTACAGGAAAAATTTTTCTTCTTTGTGGCACCAAGCATAAAATGTGGTTTTGCTGATTTCAATGCATGGATCAAAAAGCATTGGAAAAACAGTCATTTCGCAGTGGTGTAGAAAAAGATGAAAACTTATTCACAGGCTGGGAGCAACCTGAATCCCCAGCTGAGAGAAATGGAATATAATCATGCCCAGATGCAACTGTGCAAAGTGACTCACCTGAAAGGTAAAAGGCTGAACGGCTCACAAGAGTCTCCAGGAGCAGAGACTGAAGGCACATGGAGATGGGACCCACGAGAACCTGTGAGGGAATACTTATTTTTACTGAAGTTTCCCCAGCTGATGATGGGATAACCTTATAGTGTTTTCATTCAGGACTATAGCGGAGCCAGGCTTCCCCAGAGTTAGAATACAGTAGATGAATCAGAATATTGTTGGGGTTGATAGGAACTCAGGCAGAAGCCTGTGGGAAAATCTGTCATACTTATGGAGAGCAGACTATTATCCACAGTGCCCCCTGTTCAATTTTATGTAAACATTACCAGAAAGTTCTTTGTTTCCCCTGCTATTGTTGGTTCATGTTTGGTGCAATGTTTTACATATTTGTAATCACCCTTTCCTGTTGGATCCTTACCCTCAGATTCCATCCCAACCTATTGGTTTATACAAGTTACTGTATCCCCTTGACCCTTGTTTTTTGGTGCACCTTTTATGCTATTTGGATTGTCTCTTTGTCTTTTTCGTATTAAAGTTCATTATTTTTCAGGTCACTAAATCGAGCCCATCCTTCATTATCTCGCCACATTGTCCCCAGCTGGTCTAATCTCAAGGTTGTGGGTCCTCCACTGTGACAGGATATGGCTATCTGTTAAAAAATTGCCATTCCTTTAGCTAGGTTCAAAAAACAGGTAGGCTTTGCCATATCCTGTCACAGAAAAGCCAAGAATTCAGGCCATTCTTCATTTTTGTTTCATCAATATTTCCTATAATTTCCTTCAAAGCAATTCTTTTCAAATCAGGCTTCTGAACTACCCTATAGTTGGTCTTGAAAACATTCAAATAACATTCCTAAATATCAGACTAGGTAGTTAATCCTGCTCAGGTGGATTAAGCACAGTGTGACATTTAACAGTGTGACCATCATACCTTCACCCTGTGAATGAATCTAAATGCAAATATTACTTCTTTCCTCTCCCTGTATTAAGCTGTCCTGAGAACTAAGCAGGCTTTTCCTTCAAATACTGACAATACAATTTGTTTAATTCAATCAGCACAAATGTTGAGTTTTGAAATAATCAGAAATGGAAGAAGATGATGGTAGCAGATATTCTGCAAGTGCAGAATCACAGTACCCTAGATTCCCAGTGCCTGTAATGGGCCTGTACAGAAGGTAGATGGCAAAGCAGCTCAGATCACACACAGAACATGTTTCTGCATGACACTCTCATGCGAAAAACCAAGATTACACGCAGCTGAAGCTTCCATTGAATGCTGGACATGATTTTGAATGCATCCATCTTCCTGTGGACCCAGTGCCATCCATGCTAAGTCAACATGAGGATTCTCCAAAATTTCCATATGCTTTGGCTAGGACCTGCAAGTTCCCAGGCTCACTTGTAAACACAAGATTTCATGAAATTGTTTGCATTTCAAAATTATGTTTCATGATTTCATTTTGCATGTGGGCCCTGTTTTTTCTGGTTTTATACAAACATGTAATTTATTATGAATATTGCTTCAGTTTTGGTCTTACAGAAGTGGCAGGACAACACTGAATGCTTATTATTCTACTCTTATTTGCTCTTAGGATAAAGCAGTAACCCTTCCCATAACAGCAGGCAGTGGTTGGATTACCAACTGGTAAGCAAAGACGAGTAGGAAATAAAAACGGCTATTAAGTACAATAATGCCACAGACTGGGTCATGCATGAGCTGTCTTCCGCTTGATTTCTACTTTAAGGAATTTGTGCTGATTTCTGCCTTCAAATCCATGAATAGAAGGTAGCAACTGCTTTCAGAATGCACTCTCTTTTTCTGCATCAGTTCTAGAAAAGCCTGTCTCTTGAGAGTTCCAGAAAGCAAAGCACGGCCAAGCAAGAAGCTACTCCTACACATCAGGCTTACCTAAAGAAGCACAAGTATGAGAATCTCTTAAAGGATACTTGTCAGCAGTTATCTCACTTCACCAACCCTATTTTCCAAGTCTGCCCCGAGAGACCCCAGCACTGCTGAGGCATCCGATGAGGCTCCCACAGGACTGATGACAAACACCAGGCAAGTGCCCTCCATTAGGATCACTGTTTAGCACACTTCCCCTAAACACTTCTTTTCTTCAACATGCTCAGCTCAGTTCTGCTAAAGCTGCCTTAAATCCCAGATGTCCACAGCAAATAAGGAAGCCAATCCAAATCAGAATGAATACATAACTGGAAAATTTGGAGAAGGGCAGGAGATGTTCTTCTTTACGTTAATGACGTCTCCAGGATTCTCCATCATTAATGGCTTTACATTCCTATTGATCATAAATACTGATTATGGGGTTGAAAGGTAAGATATGTGATGCCGCAGACAGACGAGATATAAGACAAAAAAAAAAATAATAATAATAATTGCAGGCTGTGCAGCTGTGCAGCAGCTGTGCTTGCTATCTCTTTTAAAGGGGAACCACAAGTCACAAGCATTGTCTTGCGGGGGAGAGGGGTGGCGAAGCGTGGATGAATGAGAAATAAACTCCCCATTCCTCCGGGCTGCTGGATAACACAGCCAATGTGAGCTCGGCCAGCTCCTCCACCCCTCGGGATGCCTACGCCAGCTCACTACCAAGAGGTGTGTCCTTGCTCGTCTGCGAAAAAGCCTGGCAGGCAGCGAGCTTCCCTCTGAGCTCCAGGACTGCTGGACAGTGAGGAACTGCGCATGACCTGGCAGTGTTGGAAACAACTATCTTTAATATTGCAAGGCTGATCCAAGTCCAGCAGGATACTTAATAGCATGCGTCGATCTCTAAAGAGTTGGTTGCCAAGGAAACCATTTAAAAGCCTGCTTTAAAATATTTGCTACATATTCAAAAGCCACAATCATTTCCTGCTGTCAAATTACAACAGCTCTTCACAGATCATTAGGAGTATTCTTTAATCATCAAGGCAAAAATAGTGGTTCTTCTCAGCAGGCAGATGACTGAATTCTGATCTGAATCTTTATCTTCATAAAACCTAAGTTATGACACTGAAACAAAATCAGCTGTGCTACTGTGCAGCCATCCCAAAAATCAGATCTTTCAGTTGCATTTTCCTAATACAAAGTTATCATGCAAAGTTATAATTTTGAAATATCACAACTTCTAACTTATAATACTTCTTAATAGACTTATATAATCATTTAAGTTGTAAAAGTTCAAGGAGAAATTCAATTTACACAGCTAACATGCTGTAATTGGAGAATGCCAAAGGCACAATGTGAAGGGCTAGGAACATTCTGTTCTAAATCACTTTTCCCTGCATTTAAGAAGACATATTCTTCACTAGGGGCACAAAAAGCTCAGCCAAACCATTTTTTTTCTGTTTCCAAATAAACTGCTTGAGTACTCCAAAGCCATTTAAAGTGTCAGGATAAGCAATTCAACAATTTTCTTGAACTTTCAGAAAACACAGCGTATTGGGTTAGTTAACTTTCTCATAATAGCCCTCAGTACTGTGGTCTGTATTTGTAGATGGAGTGGTGTTGAAAACACAGCAGTGGTTTGGCTACTGCTGGGCAGTGCTGGCACTGCTCACTGAGGAGGGGAAGTAGCAGTGGCTCCACTTCACTCTTGATCTGACCTTCCCAGCAAAGTGTTTAGATACAGTTCCATCATCACCAGGACAGAAGCAAGCCATGTCATCTGAACTGAGAGGAATCCTGCGGGAAAAGATGTTCATCTGACTCCCACCTTCCCTGTGAGTGAGAACTGGTTCAGAACCTGCAGTTTGATCTGGGCAGTCCTAGAAATGTGCTTAAGCTACTGTTTCAGAATGTCGTCCTGTTTCAGAATGTCTTCTGTGTGTAAACCATGAGTCCCAAATGAAGTAGAAACTTATTGAGTAAGATAACCAGAGAAAACAAGATTACCATGTCCCAAAGTCTGAGCACAGGTTTGTCACATAACCCATGAAAGTACAGAGCATGAGCTTGAGAATTGTTACATGTCATTTGAGCAGTGTCAAAACCAATATTTTTTTATTTCTTGTTTCTAAACAGAATGCCTATTAGCTTGCTTAGTCATGTTTCAGTGTTAACACTGATTATTTATGTAAGGGCAATACCTGGCAAGAGTGCCAAAAAGCACATTTCCCTGGAAGAAGAAAACTGCTTTTCACCCACATCCTGAGGACTGTATGCAGCCCTTGTCAGCAAGGAGAAGCATGGTTGTTCCACCAGGGTTGGGGATAAGGGGGATGGTGAGGCAGGCAGGGACCTCCCTGACAGCTCCATGGCACCTGAAGGAGAGCCAGGCTAGCTGGGAACAGCAACAGGGGCCAGCTGCAATCCAGGGACCACCAAGCCTGACCATAGAGACCAGCCAGGTTGGAAGTCAAGACAGAGGATCCATCAGCCAGGGAAGCACAGGATCAGTGAGGTACAAGGCCAAGCATGGGCACACACACAGCATAGCTAAGGCAAGGGTCTGAACCTAAATTTGGTTCCTCATCCAAGGAAAAGAGATCTCCAATAAGCTTTCCTGCAGTTCTTTTCCTCATCACCAATGTCCATGCTGAGAGCTGGACTATCCAGAGCTGTCCATGAGCACAGGTAGACAAATGGCCATGGCAGGGGTGACCTATCCCAAAGCAGCTCACCTGATTTTTTTAAGTTTTTGAAGCACTTTGAAAAGTGCTGTGAAAAATTACAGTTGTTGCCAGTTTTTTGAAAGTTTGTGTTAAAATAATGGCACTTCACCACAGCCACAGGATGTTTTCTGCTCTCTTCTGACCTGCTGGCAGACTTAGATGGTACAGACAGATAATTAGCCAGGAGGGCTAAGTGCTTTTCTATAAGGAAAAATTCTTCATTTATGAGGATGGAAAGCATGGCATAAAAGTAAATTCTCCAACCTTCAATGTCATGTGCTGGTGAGAAGATCATGGCATCCAGAAACAGCTTGCCCTGAATTTATATCTTGGTTTGAGATCTGATACATGGAGATTACAATAGACATTTCTTTTTCCCCCTCCCAAGAATTCCAACTGCTGTGTGTTCAATTACAGTGCTGGGCAGGACAGCACATAGAAAACCAACCTGCTTCCACTCCTAGGAGCTTGGTTTGTTTTCCAGTCACACAAGACAGTTCCAGATTAAGGGTTTAGAATTTGAAGATGGAAGCATGCAGGAAAGAAAGATGAGTGAAAAAGGGAAGAGGCAGCAGGAGAGAAATAATCACAGAAAAACATGTGCAAATCATGAATGAAAAGGAGAAAAAATAAAGTAGAATAGGCAGCAATGGAGGGAAAGGTCAGGAACATGACGAAGCACCAAAAAGTGAGGCAGTAAGACAGAAGAGAGAAAGAGAGAACTTTGCAGGAGCAGAAATTCCTTGTTAGGAGACTTGGAATTTAGAAAACTTAACTCATCCTTCAGGGAAAAAACTTGTGAGGGGAAAGACCAAATTGTTTGCAGGCAAAACCAAATATTTCATAGTAAAGTTCCTGCCTTTCCTGCTCCTGATTTTTTTTGCCTCCTGTCCTCTAAGTACTATCAGAAGCCCCTCAAAGTACCAAATTCTCCACTGCAGCCCATTCTGCCTGCCCTGTGCCATGACCTGTTCCTCTGTGTGTCCTTGTCATTGTGCCCTGGCCTTGTCTTCAAGCCTTCTGCCTTCTCACAAAGCTATTCTAATGCTCACTGCCTCATTTTTTCCTGCTGCCTCTCCAGATGCCTCCCACTCGCCTTCCAAAGGCTTGTAAAGAGCAGTTCTACTGCACATAAGGGCTCAACATGAAACATTTATCATTTCCATGCTGGCCTTTCACTGCCAACTCAATGGGGCAGAAACTGTCTCCCAGCACTCATGCCTCCATATCATGTAGGACCCTGACACTTCTGGGAAGACCCCACTAGTGCTGCTCTGTAAATAGCAATAACTGTTTTACAGATAATATGCTGGTTTTGTTCTCAGTAATTCACTGTGCTAGCTTGGATACACTCCTGTATGAATCCTTTGTGTTCAGGACAACTGCTGCTCTCTGCTCAGTGCCAGGAGACTTGGCAGGAGAGTTTTGTTTTTCTTGTCTCACTGAGGACAAACGGGAACCAGAGAACAACCTGCAGTTACCGACGACACCCTTGCTATCCCCAAAAGACTCTCAGGATTAAATTCCATTCTAAATGCTGAGTGGGACATCGCACATCTGGAAACCAGAACAATCTGGTACGTGCTGCCATGCTCACCTAAGCTCTTGTTCTACAAGGAGAGCTGTACAATGAGACGTCTGAAAGGTTTCTTTGTTGCTTTTCTGGCCAGAAGTAGCTGGGTTTTGCAGCAACTGAAAACCTTACTCCAACAAAACAATAGCTTCTTTACCTCAAAAATGTATAGGACAAACTTGACAGTGACCTCCTTAAGCTCCTATGGAAATTGTGTTGGCTCTCATTTTTCTCTCAGGTGTCTGTTTTCAAGTACTCTGGTGTCTGGCAGACAGCATGAGGTTGAATGGTAGTGGCACTAAAAGTTTCAAAGGCTTTTGTAATCAGAGTCAACTGATTTGCCGAATTGCATCAAAGGTCAGAGACTGGCAGTAGCACTGCATGGAGCAAATGATCTCTTTAAACTCCTGATCGGACACGGATCATGTCAGGAGGCAGCAGGGCTTTGCTCATGGAAGCAGCTGCCTGAGCGCAGCGCACACAACTCTGCTTTACATCTTTAGGATAGTTGTTCCATGGGGGAATCGCTGCTGCTTCCAGAGGAATCTTGGCACCCGGTGGGCAGCAGCTGCAGCCACAGCCTGGCTGTCCTGGCCCTCGGGCTTCCACCTGCCGAATCCAGTCCTGAAAGGAGGCTGTAGCCAGGTGGGGTCTGGCTTTTCTCCAGGAGACCAGCGTCAGGACGAGGGGACACGGCCTAAAGCTGTGCCAGGGGAGGGTTAGTCTGGACCCGTGCAGGGCCAGGTGTTGGACTCGATGGTCCTTGTGGGCCTCTCCAACTCCCTAAATTCCGTGATTCTGTGAAATTAGGGGGAATTTCTCCACAGAAAGGGTGTTTACAATGGGCTGTCCGGGGAGGTGCTGGAATCACCCTCGCTGGATGTGTTTGAGGAAAGACTGGACGTGGTAGGACTCGACGATCTCTGCGGTCTTTTCCAGCCTAATCGATTCTGTGATTCTGTGAAACCGGGGACTGTGCAGGGTCACCCCGGCCGCAGCCCGGGCCGTCTCGCTGCTCCCGGCCCAGCCGCAGGCCCGTGTGAGGGGCCGGGCGCGGCCGGCGGGTGGGGCGGGGCGGCGGGGGAGGCTCGGCCGAAGCGGCCGCCGCCGCCGGGCCCGATTGGCCGGCGGGGCTCGGGGGTGGGGCCGGGCGGCGGCGGCGGGGCCGCGCTGCAGTCTCGGCCGGGGAGGCGCCGCTCTCGCACCGCTGGGGCGCTGCCGCCGCCGGGCCCGGGAGCGGGAGGAGGTAAGGGCCGCCTGCCCGGGGCACGGGCCGGGGGCGAGGGAGGGCGGGGGGCCGCGCTGACAATCGTTTCCTTCTGTTGCCCCTTCCGATCTCTCCGCCCTCCCTCCTCCTTCAGCCGCGGCTGCTGGGCGGGAAGGTCTGGAAATGTCGGGGAGCGGGTCTGGCACATCACCGAGCGGGGCTGGGCACGGCCGGCGTTCCGCAGGGGCTGCCGCCGGACGCCGCGGCTTTGGTATACACGGAATAAACGCGGCCTGTGGTAATTCGTGATGAGCAAACTGCGGGAGTGACATCTTTAAATTGCTGCTGTCCATGTGCAGTTTGCTGTCCAGGCAGGGAGAGGCGAGACTGGATTGTCACGGATTTTAAAAGAAACAAAAAAACGTACAAAACAACAGCGCACCTGCTTTAAAACGAACTTAACTCTCAGAACCGTAGGGTCCTGCCCACATCCGTGGGGTTGCGAAGGAACGCGAGGCAAGTGCACTTGGAGTTGTACATTCCTTTTTGCATACGTCGGATCCCCTGGGGCAGCAGACATGCCTTCCCTTTCTTCCGGGTTTCCTTTCCTTCCCCTTTTCTTCTGGCAGCCTGGAAAATTTCCATCTGCAGAGCAGCAGCCAGGCTGTAAAACTGCAGTTTTAATCACCTCATCCCACCTTAAGTGCTGTGTTTCCGTGCCTGTCTGTGGCAGCTGACACAGACAGGAAAATGTGCACAGATGAACAGGATCAGATAGATGGAGCACCTCAAAGCAGATTTCCATCCAGAACTGTCCATCTTGGACTTTGTCTCTAACACCAGTTGCCCCCATTTTCATTACCTCATCTTGTTTTGCCCGGATGGGTCTGCTCAGTGTTTGCAGACATATCAGCTGGGAAAGCACAGACTGTTGTGTGTCCAGAGCTGTTTACATAACAAACCAAAGAGCAGGTTCCTACTCCTGACTTGCAGAGACTCTTGGAAAGAAAAACTGTCGTCACTATTTTTACTTGCCTGGTGAGAGCTGAATTTGATAGGGAACAAATACATTAATTAGCTTGTGAGTTTGGATTGATCCTCTGATTCATGCTGTGGATACAGGGTAGTCTAAATATAGCAAGCATTTCATGTTCTCTTCTCAAGCTGACAGAAGTGAAAGCAAGCGTGGGTTTTGCTAATTGGCAGGCTTTCGGTTTGGTCGTGCTGTGTTTCACAGAAGGAAGTTAACGTGCTGTTGTTACGAGACAAGGATAGGAGGAAGGAAAAAGCAGCTCCAGGAAGTAAACCAGGTGTAAAATACCTGTAAGAATGCTAAAAAATAAGGATGTGATATTGCCATCACCTTGCAGTAAATGGAAAAATCTTGAGATTTCAAGTAGTTCCATATTCAGCTGGTGCAACAACAGTGATTTCCAGAACATTCAGCCTTCTATCAAGTCAACAGTCAACCTCTAAGTGCTAAGTAAAGAAACCTTTCCTCTTTTCATGCAACCTAAGAATTGCATGAAAGTTAAACCCACAGTATCTGAAGCAACAAGCTTTGAGCTGGGAACAATGTTTGTTGAAGGCCTCCCAAAGGATCTGTCACTGCCATTTTCTACTAAGGCAACCCCTTGCTAAGTTATGTTTGATTGCATGTTTTTTGTGAGTACACAGATTTTTATCTAGCAATTTTAAAACATAGTTTTAACAAATATTTCAGATACAGAGATGCAGTTGTGATTGGCTTGGGCAAAGGACAACAGCAAGGCACTCCAGTCCAGAATTAAAGTGTCTCTGGGGTACAAGTGTTGCTCTTTGCTGTTCAATTGTGTCAGATCACCCTGCTGTCATTTTTTTTTTTCTTTTTTCTTTTTTCTTTTTTTTTTTCTTTTCATTCGCCATAAGCCTGGGTATTTTTAGATCTTTTGTTACGTCATATAATTCTTCTCACTCATAATTTTGCCCTTAGCAAGCTTGGAGCAATTAAGTTAGAAATCCCTCACTGGGCTTGTATCTTTAGTGTGGTTAGTTACAGTGATCTGTGTGGTCCAGTTCAAATTACTTTGGTGGAACAACATGTAATTATTACAAACTGTATCTCAGCCTGTTGGACTAGGGTCAGGTTGGGTGTTACTCTGCAAAAGGTCAAATAATCCAATCTTCCTACGCTTTTCAGCATGCTAGGGGAATGATCATTAGCAAATTTGTGTCTGTGCTGAGCCAAGTGGTGTGTTTGAATTTATCTGGACTGAAAAAGGGATCTGAGAATCCAGTAGAGGATCTTGCATGTCTGTGTTATCCCATTTCAGGGTTAGGTGGCAGAGAACTTCAAGACAGACAAAACAGGAAATAGGTGCATGGGGTTTTTTGAGGGTCAGGTTTGTGTGTACAGTTGGGGATGTCCATGAATACACTCTGAGTAGTCATTCTTAGCATAAAAAAAAAATTTAAAAAATCACAATTTACTTCACAGCTCTGTGTTAAAAAGTATTGTTCAGGACCTCCATAAATGTCACAGAACCAAATATCACGTGCAGATAAAAAAATTAAAATCTAAGCAAATATATTTCTCCTTTCCCCCTGGGAGTCACAGTGCAGATATCTCAGCTGGTGTTTTCAGAGCATGGAAGATAAACTCGTTTTCACAATCTTATTGGATATTTTCATATGTTAGCATTATCATCACTCCCATTTGTTCCATCTCAGCCCCTTCAACCTTTGAAAATTCGGGATGTCACTCTGCAGGGGGCCAGCAGAAGTGCCTCCCTGCTCAGTGTGCAGAGCCGGGGTTGGATGTGGGCTGCTGCTGAGTGTGGGATAGTTTCTCGATGAGTCACGCAGATCCCGCTGCAGTCGCTCCCAGTGAGTGCGGTGCTCCGCATGATCAGAGGGCTCTCAGGGTGACATTGTTTCCTGAATGATGCAACTGAAAATTCCCTTTCCTGTGCTTCTTGTTTCCTGAACCGTTTTCCCTTTGGTCTCCAAAACATTCCAGCAGCTGCGCATCTTTTGCTCCTGCTCTTTTTTCCCTACGAATCTCTGCGAAGACAAGTTATGTCCACAGCTACTCTGATTAGCTTGGTACGGAATGGAGGGTTCCAGGTGAGAAGGAGAGCCGCGCTCACGTCCCGCTTCCTGCAGGACGAGAAGCGCCCCGCAGCCGCCTGCTCCATCTCCAGCTGCGAGCGCCGCGCCTCCCGCTTCGACCCCGACGGCAGCGGGCGGCCGACCACATGGGACACCTTCGGCATCTGGGACAATCGCATCGATGAACCCATCCTCCTCCCACCCAGCATAAAGTACGGGAAGCCGATCCCAAAAGTGAGCCTGAGCAACGTGGGCTGCGCCAGCCACATCGGGAAGCGAAAGGAAAACGAGGACCGGTTCGATTATGCTCAGCTGACAGAGGATATCCTGTACTTCGCAGTGTACGATGGGCACGGCGGGTCGGCAGCTGCAGACTTCTGTGATAAGTACATGGAAAAATATATTAAGTAAGTGCTCATCGAGGGAATGAATGTGTGTCAAATAAATTCTAACCGAGATTCCTTCCTTAGGTAGCCAGTGGGTTGTACATTGTAGCCAATCTTCCCAGGTTATGTAGCCGCATGTCCTTATGGACAGCAGGAGCGCGGGATGGTACAGACATGCTACAAATTACTGAATCTATGTGGTGCCTGCCCCACTGGGCAAGTCCACAAATACAGGAGAGGAAAGCACGACTGTGCCCCCTTTCTGGGAAAGGTCTTGGAACACGGGGAGAGTGTGGACTGACTGTTTTCACCCAGGGTCTCTGTGTTTGCTTACACTCTTCTGTATCTATCACATCCCCGGATGCTGGATAAGGAGCTTAGATATTTCCAAAATTACAGGATTATGCTTTCAGTTCACACAGTTAAATCACATTACCTTTTCACTCAAGTCCAGCATCATCCAGTGCTTGCAGGGAGGAGATAAGACTGTGAAACAGATTGATCAGGATGTATATTTCTTGGAAAGAAGTTTAATTTCTTTGTTTGCTTGCTTGCTTCCAGGGAATTTCTTGCTGAGGAGGAGAACTTGGAAAATGTTTTGAGCAAAGCTTTTCTAGAAATAGACAAAGCATATGAAAGGCATGCTAATCTCTCAGCAGATGGTAGGTAAAAAATATTCTACTCATACAGGTGCAGAGAAAAAAGTTTGTTTTATTTGCTCAGTAGTTTTGCAGTAAAATGTCCAGAAAAACACTTGAAAACAATTTTACTTAACACAAGATTTTGCTCTGGTCACTTATTGCAAATAAAACAATTATGTTTTATGTCTTAAAAATTAAATAACTACTGTAAGCCTCAGTCAAATTTACTGGAGGAGTTATGAATCTGAATGTTATAATTGAATTTCTCTTAATGTGATTCTGAAAGGGAATATGTTTGTTGAGGTGGCAAAGAGTGATTTAGATTTGCAAAGACCATAATTTTACTGGTAGGAAATGTGGAGGGGGGTATTTTTGATTCCCTTTTTTTTAGGGGGTTGGGGGAATTGGTGTTTTTATATGTTTATTTGTTTGTTTTAAAGCTGTTACTACTGTGGATTTAAAGCAACAGTGTCAAAGTTCCCCTTCCTAACTTGGCTGCTGCACCTGAGGAGGAATGTAAGCCAAAATTAATGCAATCGATATTGCTTCTGTACAAACAGAGTCACAGGAGTAGCTGAGTGGGAAAGGGGAAAAAGCAGTGAAGAAGAAAACAAGTTTGGCTGTGGTAAGGCTGTGGTGAAGCTGGCACCAGCCCTTTTAGACTCCCATTTAATCCTGTTAATGAAGTTCTTGTCTATGTGTCTAGAGGCTAAGTACATCTGAAGTTCCAGTTGCAGCAAGTGGAGCCTATAGGGAGTAACTTAAGAAGGGAGATAGAAGTGCCTGTCCCAGTTCTGTCACAGGAGCTTTCTTGGCCATGAGATACAATTTGAGAGTCAGTTTAGCCAGTCTTAAAAAGAAAACCACCAACACATAGCAGAAAAAAAACCCCAACAAACCAATACAGAAACCCCACAAACAACCAAACAAAAATACCATCCCAGTTTCACTGGCTGTTCTTCTGGAACAACCTCAGTTATTTTGCCAGTCCCCTTGTTCAGGCACTGGCAGAATAACTGAGGTTGTTCTAGAAGACCTGAAACTGTAAAAGTCATGTCTCCAAGAAAGACTGGAAATCAAGAAGCCCTACAGGGACTGAAGTGATACTATATTCTCAAGCTGCTTTTTTGAAGCAGTGGCTGAATACAATCAAGTAATGGAGTGGCTTTCTGGTTTAACTACTAGATGAATCTAAGTAGGCTTAAATGCAGATCAGGTAGCCCTTTACTTTAGCCTGCACCAGGGATGAGGAAAAAAAGTCTTGAATCCTGAGGTGCAGCCCTCAAAAAAGGAGAATTGCATCTATAAAGGTCATTTTCCCGTTGTATTTCGTGTGGAAAAAAGACCAGAGTTTTGACCTATGGGCTGAGTTTTAGCTGAGTTCTTGAGAGACATCAGCAAAGCAGATGTGCTTTTTATTCCAGAGCCTTTTTGCAAATATATTTTCTTACCAACTCAAGTCCAAGACAGCATTTAAGTACTAGTTTGTGTGCTTCCCTGGATCAGACCATTTCATTTTCAGATCTAACTGTCCCCTTCCCTGCCCCTTTGTGAGTAAGACAGCTCTTGGTTTGGCTCATTGTAGTGACCTCTGTGTCAGAACAGCTCCTTGAGGAGAAGGACTGAGAACTCTACTGGGTGTGTTATTCTGTTTTTCTGAAAACTTTCCAATCATAACTTTGTAGGTGTGACTTACAGAATTGAATAACAATAATATTTGGCAGACAAACAGTGCAGCAAGCAGAGCATTTTAGAACTGCTTATAGGATTTTTTTCATACCATTTAACTAACTGGTGCTGCTTGATGCCAGAAAACATTATCAGGATACTGCACAAGCTGCCTTCATTAAAAAAGCAAAATAGAGGGTAAAAGAGTTGCCAGACATCCATGGAGTCCATGCTCTGGTAGGCACTCAGTATTTCTCAGGTAGGCTGAGCACCTGCAAGCGCTTGCAGGAGCCTGGGGGCTCTCCCTAAGGGAGTCTATTGTTCTTGGCCGAAAATCAAGCTCTAAGGCAAAGAATGGAGTAACAGGGTGCAAAGTCAAGTCTGGATTTCTGAACAGATTAAACTTCTTGCATATCTGTTGTTAAAATAACTCAATACTGTGTTGACTGCTTTGTGGGGATATTTTTGTTGTTGCTGGTGTTTTAGAAGTTACATAAAATTTCAGTGTTTGGCATATGTCTTTGTTATAAGCCTGCTTCCAAACTGATTCAGTTTGCCAGCAAAATTTCTGATTAAGTGTGGCTATTCTGGATGTGAGAGTCAAGATAGTTGCTAGAGTATCTTGAGGATGGTGGGTGACAGTGTAACTTGCTGTATCCCCAAGTCTGACCTCCTTTTGAAACCCGGCCATAGCTGATGAAGTCCAAAATAATAGCTTTCACTTGTTCCAGCAGATGACCCTTCCATGGCTTGCTCCCTTCCACTGTGTCTGCAAAAAAACCTCTACACATTCAGGATGTCCAGGTCTTTACTAACACACAACCAGCTTTAAAACTTGTACCTGGGTGCTTGAAGGAAACTAAACCCCAGGTCAAATCCAAATCAAATGGCTAAAATGGCATGTTTGAGGCATTGTTATTAGTGCTATTTAAGGGGTAAAATCTTACATAAGGCACAAATTTAACACGATTAGAGACGTGCCTTGTTGGAGACCCCAGCTATGTCTTCAAGGACATGACTCTGTAGGTCACTTAGCAGTGATAGAGTTTTTGTAATTGGGGATGGAAAATACATATCATGGTAGCTCCTGTGAGCTTTCAATAAAAAATATGGTTTATGTGTGTGTGTTCCAGGTACTGCTGCTGTGTCTGGCATGCAGTTCACCAGTGCTATTGGAGTGCTGTACTGGCCTGCTGGAGCCTGGTCCAGTAACCCCTCTGACAGTGACCTACACCTGTTGTTTCATACATAAGCATAAGAAACTTGCTTTAGGCAAGTTTGGAATAATCTGTTCTCTGCCTAAATCCTGTGTAATCATTAACAGCTTAGACCTATGCCTGAGCCCTGAAGCTTGGTGTCTGATACCTCTTCAAAAATGTGTTTTCATTCCCTTCCATGCATTTAAATATAGCCAGTCACTTTCAAATCACTTATAAATTTAGGTACAGAACATAAAGGAAGCTCACATTCAACAAATGTCATTATCCACAGGACAACTGCCAGAGATGGGCAGAATTTTCTGCTATTTTTTACCAGCCATAAAAACTGAAATGTAAAGGCTGAAACCTTTGTTCAGCAAGGATGGAAATAGGAAATTAAATTCTGTGCTTGAGGAAACTTGAGCATTTCCCTGCAGAAATGTGAGACAAACCCTCTTCTGGCCTACTGGAGTCTTACCAGGTATTGTTACTGCTTCTGTTCTCTGAGCCAGAGAAAACAAGAGGGAGTTTGTCCATTAACCTCCACATTCAGTGCATCCAACTCTAATCACACTGGCCACTCACTTCTGGAATAGCCATCTTAAAACATAGCCAGGTATTAACTTGTCTACCCATCTTTGAAAGGGTTCTTACTCTTGAATCTAATTATGCTGACAAACAGCAGAAGTTATTTAAAATAATTAAATTTTTTAAGTAATGTTTGTTTTGTTGTTGTTTTTTAAAGTTATCATTAAAAAATATTTTTATTTCTTTAAATATGTTAACCTGCAACACTGAGGAAAAGGGAGAGCTGCAGAAATTGTACTTGAATATTTCATAAATTTATCAGCATTATAAAGGCAGCCTTTTTAACCAAGAGCCCTAATTATTACCTAATCAGTTTAGAAGATACTAAGTACAATATTAAAGGTATGTTTATTTTGCCTATTTTTCCATTAGACAGGACAATTCATATACTTCTATTCAGTGCCTTTAAGATGGCCCCATTTCATTTGGCACTGGTTTGAACTCCCCATATTGCTCTAATTACCTTGAGGGAGTAGATATTCTTCAGAATGGCCACTCTTGCCATATATGAGACAGTTGGCCCTCTACCATTGATAAAATTCTTCATTTGATCTGTTGGTTGGTTACTTATCTTCATAGGGATAACAAAATTTAGATTTTATTTGGGCTGAATTTAAACTGGTTTTGTCACACAGCTTTAGCAAGAAGGTAAGAACAGTGGTAATTC
The DNA here is from genome assembly GCF_001522545.3 of Parus major. Lineage (NCBI taxonomy): Eukaryota > Metazoa > Chordata > Aves > Passeriformes > Paridae > Parus > Parus major. Next base: position 10,413,238 of record NC_031771.1, on the reverse strand, counting down.
CCCAGAAATACCAAGGTTGATTTACCAAGGCCAAAGATGCAGGTGCTTCCTACATGACCTGCACAGGGCAGTGCAGGCAGATCTGAGAGTGACTGACTCCATCCCCTGTTCTGCAGCCCTTATTCTTGCATCTCCAGTGTTGCAGGTTTATTTTGTTTGAACAAAGTCCCTGGGTGAATTTCCTATTTGCCTCTGTGTGGTGTTATTTGTGGCAGACACTGTACCTGGTCAGCAGCTCTAGAACTGGAGGCCCTGGACACTTTAAGCTGGGCTTCAGTGGAAAGAGAGATCTGCTTAATTTTGTCCCAGGTGAAGGAGTCCAGCGGTTCCTAGCCTGGACTACTGGAAGGTTTCCACATCCTCTTTGTCACATTAGTTGAGATGACTTGCAGTAGAAGTTGTCCAGTGAGTGTTAAGAACCTATTGAAAGATCTTAGTTTTATAGTGATATTGTCAGGAAAACAAAATTCTTAAATTAAAATTAAATTCTTTAATTGTTAAAACCAATTGTGTTAAACTAGCAGCAGTTGTAGAAAAGCATTATGTTATCCCATCATCAGTCCTGTGGTTTTGAGCTGTGCTAGAAATCACATAATGCTACGTCTGGCTTTGTGCATGTTCTCACATCCTGACCATGGATCCAAGGAAGAGATTGTGAGCAGCATGTATTTTATTTTTTTTTTTCCTAGGAGTGCTATTTAATTAATATACATATGAAGTTCTAGTCACCATGTCCATTACAATTCTGAACAATATCTTGTACTTTAGTACCAGCCCTTGAGTTTGTGATAGCAGCTCTTTTCTTTGGGAGTTTTTATTGAAAATATGCAGATTCACCTGAATTTGAAATGTTTCCAGTCTTCTGTGAACTGAAGATTATGATTTAAGTTTTTATATATTTCTCAGCATAGTTCTAAAACCACAGAATGAAATGGGAAAATAGCTCCATTAATTTCAATATCCAAATAAAATGTATCTTCTGTAAAACAAAAAGGTAGTTTTACATAGGTTTCTCTATTTCACTTGTTCTAACTGTTGGCTAAAACAGGTATTTTACTGGTTCTACTAAAATTTCTAATTGCACTGGTACTTTTTAATATCACGTTTTCATAATGTGCCTCAAAGTGACTCTGCACTGGGCTGGTCCTTGCTTCAGACAAGAAACAGGATGTCAGTGCCCACCTGGCTAGTCAGAAGCTGCCACATCCAGTTTCCAGTGTCCCAGCCTGTGCAGCCCTGGCACAGACCGAGGTGTGACTGTGGTCACCATGGCTGCTGGTCACTGCTGACCTGCTGGCTCAGGGTTCAGCTAAACCCAGCCCTTGTTGCAGTAATAATACCTGTTTTAAATAATAACACCAGCTTATTTAACACTATTTGTGAGGGTTTGTGTTTGAGTTTTTTTGATTCATGGACTCGCTGCTTCCGCTGCACAACAAGGCTCAATGCATCTTCCAGGGCTTGGCGACTTCATTTTACTCAGTTTACTCCCAGCCCCATTTGACTTACAGGGTGCTGAGACCTCACAGGGTTGGGGAAGGAGGCTGTCAAGACCTCACAGCTCTTGTATTCCTGTTGCTATCTCTTGGCAGCTGGTCAGATTTGGGGCTGCCTGGCATTCCTTGGGATCCAACACAAAGTCCTGTTTCAAATCTGTCCCGTAACTCCAGGGTCAGGGCTGGCAAGGCCAGAGGTAGGAGCACATGTAGTTGTAGCTGATCTCTGCAGAAGCAGTGGTGGAAAGACAGTGACATGTTACGAAGAATATAACTGGGGAGTCACATTCCTAAGCAAGCCCAAAACTCATCTTTAGTTGGCTTGCTTTGAAAAAGTGGTATAACCGGAAAAGCCCAGAATGCAGGTGACCTACAGAGAGCCTTTCAAGGGGGTTTGCATTGGCTGTAGGTAAAAATATGTTCCAGGCAGTAGCTGGTCCTGTCCAGATATTTTAATGTAATAGCTCAAGTCAGCAGGAGCCTTCCAGGCATCTCCTGCTGGGTTACCTCTGCAGAATTTGCAGGAAGAGAAGATAATGACAGTAAGGTGGGACTTGCCCTTTCAAAAAGCAAAGAAAACTAGGAGAGCTGAGCAATTTTTCTGGCATTTTCTTCACTGCAGATGATACTACAGATATTTTTCCTGAAATAGACACTTGCATTTCTCTTTTTCAAGAGGGTTTTTTTGTTGTTATTTGGTTGTTGTTTGGGTTTTTTGTTTGTTTGTTTGTTTTTTTCCCCAGCCCATTGTAGCAGTTGAAATGAGAAGCCCTTAAATCTGCTTGCATGAGTGAATCCAGGCAGGTCCCTGAGTGCAGTCAGTCAGCTCAGCTCAGCTCACTTCCTTGCCCTGTAGAGAAGGAGGGCAGCACCAGGGCTCTGTTTTGCTCTCTGAGCACTCACAATGAACCCCTGTCAGGTGGTCCCAGCAGTGCCCCGGGCATGCTGCCCAGAGAGCCACTGCCACCTGCACACGTTTGCAGGCACAAGGCAAGACTGAATCCCAGAATCCAGCTTCACCTTTGCTGGGCCCTCCAGCAAGTTGACAGGGTGTGGAGGGAGCAGTGCTCCTTCCTGGAAAAAGCCAGGAAGCCTGTTTGCTGAATCCTTCTCTGGGGGAAGCAGAGGGGGAGTGTAACAGCTTGACAGCAATAGAAGGATGCTACAAATGGATCTACTGCTTTCCCTCTGGTGATCTATATACAATTACAATTACTGTAACTATAATTGTATTTTACTATGTAATTGCCTGCTTCAGCACCTAACAAAAGGAAAGAGCCATCACCTTTATGGTGACCTACTTGTGCAGTGACTGAGCCAGGTATAAGGACAATAACCCTGTAACTTGAGGTGAGCTCATGGGGCTGAAAAGCTGCTGCAAAATGAAAGGAAACCACTGTACCTTGTACTTTTATCCCACTTGCCCTGTTTGCATGGAGCCGTGTTGCACAGAAACACTTAATCCTTCCCACCTCTCCCATCTTCCCCCAGTCCTACATGCATGCATGCTTGCTTTTTTAATTTTTTTTTTTGGTATGTGTAAATTTAGTTTAAACTTAAAAGCAGTTACTTGCTGATTAGGTAGAGCACAAGTTGTCTTCATTTTACCAATTGAAACTGTTGCTGTTATGACTCCACTCTTTGAGGCGGTGCTAAAACCTCTCTCTTTGATGACGTTTGTAGCAACTCTGCTGAACTCTGGGACCACTGCAACAGTGGCTCTGCTCCGAGATGGAATTGAGCTGGTTGTGGCAAGTGTGGGAGACAGTCGTGCTCTGCTGTGCCGGAAGGGAAAGGCCATGAAACTCACCATTGACCATACTCCAGAGAGAAAGGAGGAGAAGGAAAGGTACCTGCTGGCTGATGATGTGGCTTCCTAGAGCACAGCCTCAGTCAGGATGGGCTTCTGTTCTGCTGCTGGGTTGGGCCAGGAAGAAAGCAGAGTTGAATAGAGAGCCCTGAGACCACTCTGAACTGGCAGTAAGCTCCAGTCAATGCACTGGGTCCCATTTAGAGGAAAGGCCTCCATGAGTAAAAACTGTCTCAGCAGTAAGATCAGCTTTACTGAGATTTAGAACAGAGCTGTGACCACACGGTTCAGACCTGTCCAAAATCACCAAGTGAGAACCCGAGGAAGTGCACTGTGATTCCCAGGTCAGGACTCAGCCCACCAAGACACATCCCCTCCATGGAGCCCTTCAAACAGCTAAAGCCAACCCTCAGCTTCCCAGCTCAGGCTCTCCATACATCATTCCTCATTCTAGCTAGTGACAGAAATAGAGGATAGAGATGGGGGTAATGGTGTGAAGCAGTAACTCATTCACTTTTTCTTTTGTGCCTCTGGACAGGATTAAGAAGTGTGGTGGCTTCATTTCCTGGAACAGTTTGGGACAGCCTCATGTGAATGGTAGACTTGCAATGACACGGAGCATAGGAGATTTGGATCTTAAAAACAGTGGTGTGATAGCCCAGCCAGAAACAAAAAGGGTTCAGGTAAAAGAAGATCTGGTTTACAGGGACAGCAACACTTGGACTAAGGGGCTACACAGGTATTTGATGCTGTGGTGGTACCCACATGACATGAGCCCAGGTGAAGCCTGATGGCCACCTTATTTTTACTGAAGTAACCAGAGAGTAACTCTAATTAAGTTGTTTCAGATTAATACTAACAGGACAGAAAAGAATCTGGTACTAAATTCACCAGATCAGTTTCTAAATCCCACTTCTGACAGTAATATATATGATGAGGAAAGAAAGGTAACATGATATGCATTACAGGTATTAGTCTGTTTGGGCCCTGTGGTCAAATGAATCATTTTGAGGTTAATGTTGGTATAAAACCATCACTGAGAACTGTGTGGGATATGGATGGACTGCCATCAAAAAAGTAGGATTTGTAGAGATTTGCACAGTTGAGAGGGGGAGGAGGAAAGGACAGCTGCATGTATCTTACCATAGCTCTGTAGTCATCTAGAAAACAAATTAAACACCCAGAAGGTATTCAGCCTCCACTTTGGCAGGAAGCTCTCCTGTCAACTCGTATTCTGTTTGTTACTTTTCCCCAGTGCACCTCCCAGGGCCCCAAGAACTATATTGTTTTGGTCCCAATGAAGTGCCACACATTAGGGGTTTAGGGAGATGGCTGCAGTGCTATCGTATCTTCCATGAAATCCTCAGCTTCAGGAAAAATTTTTCAGGAGAGCATGCAGCACCCCTAGGGGGAAAAAAAAAAAAGTGCTTTGCAAGAGTGTAAAGACATGGGGGCAGTTCCCTTGCCTTGCAGCACTCACCCGGGGTCGTGCATCCTGTGTGCCTCTGTTGCAGCTGCACCACGCGGACGACAGCTTCCTGGTGCTGACCACTGACGGCATCAACTTCATAGTGAACAGCCAGGAGATCTGCGACTTCATCAGCCAGTGCCACGACCCTGCTGAGGCTGCCCACGTGGTCACTGAGCAGGTAATGCCAGCGCTTCTCTGGGCACCAAGGGCTCCTGGCTGGGCTGGTTTGGCTTTAAAAAAAACTGGGGGTTTTTATTTACACAATACCACACGTTCAACTGAATTGAATGGTGCTGGCTGAGACATTCACCAGTCCTGCAGCCTTTTCCTTATCATGTGTCTCACCACATCCTTGCCAGGCATCACATCAATTAGCTTGATTAGCTTACAGTCCACTGAACTGCATGGGACTGTAACTGCAGCTTAGGCCTGTGCTGAAAATGTCAATTGTCATAGACAGAAATGGCCCCTTTCTGACCATGGTTCTGGGTGGTGGCATATCCCATGGGAAGCTCTAGGGCATACCAGAACGGAGCATCAGGGCTGGGAAGGGGCAAGGAACTCTCAGGCCTCAGGGCATGCTGTCCCAGGTGAAGCCAAACACTTCTTTCCCTTTCCAAGAGAGACACTGATGCCAACACTTTGTTTCTTCTCTCAGGCAGTGCAGTTTGGCTCTGAAGACAACAGCACAGTTGTCATAGTGCCATTTGGAGCTTGGGGCAAGTACAAGAACGGGGAGATGACCTTCTCCTTCAGCCGCAGTTTCGCTTCCAGCGGGAGGTGGGCATGAAGACAATGCCCCGGCGATCCTTTCCTGCCGTCACCTGGACACAGCGTGCTACAGGAGAACACCTCCATCTGTTCCTAGGCTGACTCAGTGTCTTGTCCATCCCTTCTGTTCCCAGTGTTAGAAGGTGCCGCTGCTCCCTTGGTGCGTAGTGCCTGTTGTTGCTTACGGCTGCCCGTGTCTTGCTGCCCGTGTTATTCCAGGTGGCATCGGGGCAGCACCCTGGGTTTGTAGCCCCAGCAGCTCCACACATCACTTTGTTCACACAGATGAGGTTCTGGGCTTTCACCTGATGCTGGAGGGAGTGCACAGTCATTTCATGCCTACCTGTATTCCCCAGGACCCTCAGTTCCCTGGCAGCTATGGGTGCCTGAGCCACGTGCTGGCTTCCTTGTCCTATAAAACACGGGGGAACAAACGCACAATGTTCTTAGGTAGGCAGAAAGAGGGTTCGTTGTCTTCTTCTGCTGCAGCCACCCAAAACTCCCCTGTACTCCAGGAGAAGTGGGTGAAAAATAAAGAAGTTTTGGAATGTTTAGGTTCTGATACCAGTGGCATTTGGTGTAGCTGTACAAGTTCCTGAGACAGTGCTGCTTTATGCTCTCACTGCTGTGATCTGTGATCCCCTAGCTCCAAGGAGACAGACCAGGCTGGAGCCTTGTGCTGTTGGACAGATGGGAACCTTTCTCCATTGGGTCCAAAGCCTGTGCAGTCTCTGTGGACCATGCATCAGCCCCTTGCACTGTCTTCTCTTTGCTGTCAGTGCCTGACAGAAGCACGGAGGAGGTAAAAAGATGCACAGTTTTGATATCCAGAGACTCTCATCAACTTGAATTTCTTTCTTCTTCTTCTTTTTTTTTTTTTTTTTTTAATAAAGAAAATAAGCTAATTTCAAAGAGTTTACTCTTCAAGATCTGATGTGTAAGACAACTTATTTCTTCATACAAACATGAGGATTTTCCTGCCCTCTGCTGAAGGTGTCTGGGTTAGTTGTGATCTTTCATGTCTCTCCATGGTACACAAGGAGGTATAAAATGCCCCAAACAAGCTAGAGAAAGGAGAGAGCATTAAAATAATGAAAGGTAATTTTTGTAAGTTTTGGGTATTGTTTCTAGATGTCAGATATTCAGACACCAGAAGGGAGTTTTATACTTAAAGGAAGTGTTTCCATTTCTCTTCTTGTGTCCAGTGAGGCACGGGAGGAGCAGAGCTCTGATCCAGCTGATATCAGTGCTCTGACATGACTGTGGGTGTCATGTTGACACAAGTAAAGATCTGTCCCAGTGTGCCTCATTTCACCTCTTCTTTCCTCCATTCCACAGCAGCTGTCACCTCCCATGGCAGTGAAATATGGGCAGGGAAGAATTGATCTTCTCTCAGCCTTTCCACAGTGTTTTTCCTTCTATGGATGCTTCCAACAGCACAATTGTGAAAACAAAACAAAATGAAAGAGAAGTTGCCTGATACTAAATCACCTTGCAAAAAAAAAGAAAAAAGGGAATTCTGAGGTGCCTGGCCTGATTCTGGTTTTCCAATGTGAAATATGTATCTTCATTACTTTTAACCCTTTCCATTTAGTCCAGGGTTACCCCTTAGGCAGTTGCTCCATGTGACTTGTCTGTGGTGGAAGGCCCAGCAGGGCACAGTGTTGTACTGACAGCATTTAGTACTTGGTGCTTAGAGTGGCCTGGTAGAGCGGTCTGTCCCATCACTTGGTGTATTATGTGGTGTGTGCAATGCACTTATTTGGATTGCAACTGCAATGCTGTGTGTAAATCTCTGCTGTACTGGATTCTGGTGCCCAGCTGTGTAGTGAGCAACTACTACAGGTTTACAATCCTAATTCCCTCTCTCTCCTCAGATTTTCCCCAGGGTTGGGGTTCAGTGTTCACCTGAGGTCAGCATGGTTGCTGTTGGGGGGCTTTTATTTCTCCTAACAGGGGGAAGGGGATCCTTCTCAGGGGAAGGATTCATCCATATCCTCTTTGAAATTTTACCAAGGAAGGGATAAGACAAAGCTCTGTGAAACAGAGGATGATTAGATTAAGGTGTATTGGTGGTTGCTATTGCTGCTTCTCTACTACTGCAGAAACACTTGGGTTGGGAAGGAGTCCTAGGCACCCTCTCACCTACAGTCCCTTCTATTGGACCCCTTGTTTTCTTTGTCCAGTTCCTTTTTCACTCCAGGGGCAATTCCTGTAGTTGCTGCTGCTGTTTGAGTCCTGCCTCAAGCCCAGCCCCCTCAGAGCATTGAACTGAGGCTCAGTAGGCACAGACCAGGCCCCAGTATGGGGCAGAAGTTGCTGGTTTTCACTGAGGTGGGCAAGGCACCCCTCCATCAGGTGACACACCGGTTTGCCAGGGTTGTTGCCAGTTCAGGTGGAAAGTCCCAGGCTCTGGGAGGTGATACCTCTGCTAGGAACCCGCCCAAATCCTTCCCCACACCCTGCCAGACAGGGAACGGCTGCCTAGGGCACATTTCAGTATTACCTCACCCAAAAATCTTCTCTTATGCCATGATGGCACCAGATTCCACCAACCCCATTTTGTGCCAATGGTGTTACTTAGTAGCATTAGCATCTCATGTAAACATGAACAAGGACCTCTGGAACCTGCACAATCATCCACAGCAGTCCAAAGCGGGGAGAGGGAGATGTATTCCCTCATCCTCTTGTGGAGACAAGACAGCTCCTGCAGCACAGCAAGGCCGTCCATGCCAGGACACAGCCCAGAGCCTTTGTTGTACTGACACATTCCCAGCTTCAGCCTTGTAAAGGATAAGCAGTGCAGCCAGCAATCTCCCTGACTCCCACAGGAAGTTGCTGCTGTTGTAGCAATAACACACTGGATACAAAGCTGCAGCTGTCTGTGTCCCATGCTGGGTGCCAAAAAGGACCATGCAAGGTGCACTTTGGATGGACATCAGTTGCCCACCAAGCTGCTCTTATCACTCCCCTCCTCAGCAGGGTGGGGGCTGGGGGGAGAAAATAAAAAAAACCCAAAACCTGGTCAAGGTAAAGATAATAAATAAGAATGTTACCAGCCCCTTTTCAGGGGCCAATACACAGCCCAGCACTGTGAGGATGCTGTGGGGAGAGGAGCTCCATCCCAGCTAGGCCCAATAAACACTTTAGGTTTTCCATCTGGTTATCTTTCCTCCTGCAGCCCGTGGCAGCTCTTCCATCAACCAGCTCCACAGTACCCACCCCCAAAAGGGACTGGTAAGAGCCTCCTGCACAGCAGAGCTCCTTCAGATTGAAGACAAAGAGCAACAATGGCAGCTGCCTGTCAGAGAGCAGCTATATATATTTATATAGATATTTATTATTCCAGGACAGTGAAGGATCTCACACTTTGAATTAAACAGAATGGAATGTTTGCTCTCTAGATCACTGTCTTTCCCATGCATCTGAGGTTTCAACAAAAAGAGTATTTTTTGTTTATGACAGACTGAACCAAACATTATGGGTGACCTGCTGAGCAAACATTCACTTTTTTCTACCTTTTAGGGGATGGAATTTGAAACCCATTTGATTTGATAAGAATATTTTCTTGCCTGAACATCCTCCCCTGGAGCAGAGGAATCTCTCTCTGTACAGGCACTGCAGGAGGGTGTGCTGTGGGTGCAGAAAGGCAAAAATGCTGTCCAGCAAAGCATTCATTTTTACTGTGAGGATATGGAAGGCATGATGGGGCTCATGTTGTTGGAGGATTTACTAGGAGAGGTGCTGTGACTGCAGATGGTTTTCCAACTTAAGTGTCTCCACCACTTGGAAAGCTGGGGGTTTCATGCCTTATAGAGGGAACTCAGATAAGAGTAATTTGCAGCCTGGATTTAGGAGAGCTGGTCTCTCTGGATGATGAACATAGCACAAGAGACTGAAATGGGGCAGAGATCCAGTAATTAATTTAATATGAATTACAGTCCTTCATTACAGGCCTTCATTACAGTCAGTCCCTTTGGGCTGAAATGCTCAGGGTTGGAGAATAATTGCAGCTGAAAATGAAGGTATGGAGAGAAATCAGCAATATCACTGCTTTTTACATATTTGGAAATTAATATGCACTACCACAGAGAGGAGCTTAGACTCACCACAGGATTTCTGCCAAGTTCCATGGGGTCAGGGTTCCATGAGCCACATTTTCTGTCTCAGCCAGTGCTGTAGTCAAAGACATTGGGATTTTTAGCTAAGGGAGAAGCACAAAACAATAGCTACCAGTGAAACTGGTTTAATAATAATTCTTCTTAAACAACTTCAGTTGGGCACTGCCAGGCCATTGCTCACTCACCCAAGAAGCCAAATGTACAGTACACTCCAGGAATTCCTTGCTTCCAAACTGCTCTTTTGAATGCAGAGGTACCCATCAGGTGCTCTCTTGACCTGGGATGTGGAGTGCTTGGGCAGTCAGAACTGACGTGCCTGTCATAACTTTCATACAGACTTAAGTACAATTGTGTGCATTTGTTACATGCTTTGCCTTGGGGCTGTGTGTAATTTCTGTGGTTTGATGCTTATCTTTGGTGTAATCAGCATTTGAATTTCATCTACTATGAAATTTTAGAGGTATCCATTTTGCTTTTTTTTTTTTTTTCTCTTTAAAAATATTTTTTCATCTTCATCAACTCAAAGCTACATTAGAGCAGCTAAGTCTGTACAGGAATGCTTACAAAATCTTTCAATAAAGAATTGGCTTCTAGGAGCTGTGTCACTACAAATGGGTTTTTCTTCTTCCACCGCATTGCCAACTACCAGAAAAGCTCCAGCTTCTCGAGCTGTGTCACAACTGTCCTGTTAGCCCTGGGCCTCAGTCCTTGCCATAAAAACTTCTGATAATCTAGGTTTTGCCTGCAAAGACATTCTCCCAGCAATAGCCAGTGCAAAGTACCTCCTGTCTCTGGGCTTTGCTGCACCAGGGTGTCACATTCTAACTCACTATTTCTGTCTGCCTGGGTGGCTGTCATGGTGAGCAATGCCAGCCAGTGACAGTGCAAACAAACAAACTGGCCCTCTGCAGGAAAACATATTTTTGCTGCTACATGAATTCAAAGCTGCTCTGTTACAATTGAAGAAACTGTAAGGAAAAAGTAAGAGCCAAGGGTTTTAACTCATCTGTAGAAATAACCCTGAGATCACTGGTATTTTTAGTTAACACAGCTTTTCACAGCTGGGCTCAAATCTATTTTACACTCTTTCCCTTGAAAACAGCAGCCTTGACTTCAATGAGGTCTTAGCAATTTCCTACAGCTGAGCCCCAGGACTTCTTTTTAGGACCAGAGTCCTTTTTTGTTCTCCTTTGTTGCCAAGCCACATCTCAGCTCCATTTGGAGCTGATCAGCTCTTGGATAAACGCACATGTCGCATGGTGGTCTTGTAATCACTGCTCACACACAGGTAAATTTGGAGAGCTTGGGTGGTGTTGGGAAACCTGCTGGACATCTCTGCCCTTTCACAGGAGTTGGGAAATGGCTCCTGGGTTTCTCTGCAGCTGGGGCACTTACCCTGAAATGGGCATCACTGTGAGCTGCTGCTTTGTGGGAGAGAACAGCCAAGCACCAGCGGCACCACGGTGGTTCCATCCTCAGCTTCGAGATGCTCTAGGCAGAGCTTTAAGGAGGGCTTAAAGCTCTCAGAAGCTGCCCCAGGCAGGGGCTGGGAGCTCTTCCCTGGATGCTCGCATGAGCACCACTCTCTGCACCTCACTCGCACAGGATTTTCATCACCGCTGTTGGGCAGAGCCTTGCTACATCTCCCCACCCTCAGTGTTACAGTGGAAACACTCCCACCCAGCGCTTGTCTCGGCTCCTGCCCAGCTCCCGCACCAGGGGCTCTGGTGCCCTCTGGTGTAGGCAAAATGGCACTAAGGTTCATCCATGACCAAGTTTTGGTCCCATTCCTTACAAATTGCCCTTTTTTGGGAGGCCAGGCTCACATCCAATGCAGTGAATCCAGGAAGACAGGGCAGGATTTGGCTCCCAGCACATCAGCCCTGTTCCTGGGCTTGCTTACCCCACCCTCCTCCCTACACGGTGTGGCACTGTAACCTCACTGGTGAATCAGATCTGTGTCCTGACATGGAGAGAGATGTATCCCATTGTCAGGAATTCCTTAAAAACACTCATGCATTTTATACAGAACACCGAGCCTGGAAAGCAGCTCAGCCTCACTTTTCTGAACTGACTTACTGCACCTGTCATGAAAGACAATTTGGTCACAGCAAATTTGTCACAAATTTGGTTTTACCTGCTAAATGGCATGTCTGGCCCTGGGTGGCGCTTCTACCTGGCAGGAACCGTGGTGGAGCCAGAGCCAAAGGCTGGGACACTTGCAAGGAGCTGCCCTGTCACTCAACAAGTGCCTCATTTCACTGCAAAACTGGCTGCCGGCCCAGATGATGCCTGCTGGGATTTTACAGGGCTGGGACTTCACCGTCCCATCAAAAGGTCCACCAGGATTGTGGACTCTACTTCCCAATGCTTGTTCCTGGCATCTCCACTCTCCACCATGCCTGGAGAAATGAGCCTGAAATACTGCATACAGTAAATGACCCAGTTGGACAGAGCAGTCTGGTGCTGCTGTTGGTAGAAAATCTCTCCCCAGATAGAGTGGGAGGCAATGCCAGACCTCACAAACTGCAGTTGGCATGGTTACCTGGCTCAGAATGCTTTTGGTGGCATTCATCCATGACCTGCTCCCTGGCAGCAGAAGGACAGTCAGGCTGCAGCTGTCAAGTGTCTGCAGCTGCTGAGCACAGTAACTCCCCCAAAACTGTTGAATAGAAAGCATTTTTTTCAGATTTAAAATGTGGAAATGGCTGAGTGTGAAATACTTGAACCTATGCAAAGTGGACATAACCATCCTATATAACCAAGACATGGCTAAGCAAGGCCATGGAAACAGCTTCTGTAACTTCCTCCAATCCCACTGCCCTCAAACACATGACACAAAAAAAAATTATTTCTGTCTGCTTTCGCTGTATTGGCAGAGCCTGTTCTTCTACACACTGTCAGATTCTGCTGAATTCCCACTCCACAATTTAAAGCAAAAAAGAACAAACTAAGGCACATGATTCCATGCTGCACCCTCATGGATGGCCACACCCACATTCACAAAGCAAAACTGTAACAACAGAAACTTACTCCTCATGGTGACACAGAAAAACGTCACCCATTATGTACCAGTCCTGAGTTAAAAGCATTTGTTCAGCTGCAAATGTAGCGTCTTTCCAACAAATGCAAAACAGCTTTTTGGTGGTAAATAGCAGGTATTTATTTGAAATGAAAAAAAAAAATACTTCAGTACCTGAACTATTGCATTTAATCATGTATTGTTGTAATTGTGTTACTCTACCTTTTTGCATTGGAGACAAATATACAATGAACATTCAGATATCACAGATTGCACACTAGATAGTAAATCGTCAGGCCTTTTACGTAACCACCAAAAAACAGATATTGGATTCTGCAATATAGTACAAAATTCCACACTCCAGTCTTAGCCAGTTATCTTCAATTTACTCCTGATGCTGTACAAATAAATGGCCATTTAACTAGGGCTTACAAGTTAATAACAGGACAAAAAAAATATACATTGCACTGACACAAAAAGTCAGCTGTGTTAATAGTCATGCAACAAGTAACCAAACTTGCTGAAATTAAAAATACTTTCTAAAAACAGTTTTAACTGCATAAGTATTTTATACACAGTTCATTTACCGAAACAAAAGGAGTCTTTAAATGATACAAAGCAAATATAAGTTTCTACCAATTTTATACATAAGAAAGTGCAAAATAACTTATCTAAAGTGTTTTGCTATTGAACTGATGAATGTTGGCTGGAGGCAGCCAACCCCCCCTCCAAAGCATGACATTACAGTTGCACACTACATACGAATGTTAGGAGTACATGGATAAGTTTACTACAAAGAACAAGGCAGGAGAAGACATGTGAGGTACTTGCAGAGAATACAGTCTACTAATGTTAGTGTACATGAGTATATTTTTGCTCAACAGATTTTTACATGGAAAACAAAGCAAGTATTTGCATTAGAAGCTCGAATGAAATGGAAATAAACCCCACTCCCACGTGAACACCACAGCTGCCCACAGCACCAGCTGCCAGAGGAAATACAAGCAGGTGTGTTTGTCCCCCTCTGCCTCCAACAAGCAAACACGTAGTTTTTTGGGAACAGAATTAAGTCAGAGGGCTGTGGTGGTTTGCTTGCAAAACTTAAACTGGGCCCAGCCTGCACACTGCAGAATTTGTAAGGAATAAGGGTTTCTTTAGTGCGCTGCGAATGCCACAGGCACGGAGCAACACCTGTACAACGCGTCTGTGGCCGACAGCCCCATCCTCAGGACCCCACAGCAGGACTCTGTCCTGGCTTCAGCGCTGAATCACATCCGTGTTGTTGTCATAGCCTTGCTTTTATTAGGGTTTAACCACGTGGCTGTACAAGCTGCAGTCCACAGAAAAGAAGGCTTCCTTCAATTTGGGGGTGATTTGGAAATCTGGAGGCAAGGGGAAGAAAACTGTGGACTCAAAGGCATTTAAGAGTTGTTAAAACAGCCTTTTCTTCAAACAGAAAACGTTAAGGCCACTAGCCTGTCTTCTGAACTATGCTGGTTTTGCATCATTTTGGGAAGGGTGAAGGCAACATTAGAGAGAACAGCTGAACACAGAAATTCCAGTGCTCTGCACATGTTTTTTACTAAGGACCTCTTCCTGTTTTTAGGGTCAAATCTGCCAGGTAGCCAGTAGTCAGTGTAGCTACTTGACCATCACTCTTTGGATCCAAAATTTGGGTCAGCTAAGCTCAACAAACCTGCATTTACTCAACAGTGTGCAAGGGCTCTAGAGAAGCCTTTCTGTTCATTTGGGGACCTAGTATACATACCAAAACAGGAATATATCTCATTTTACAGACCAGCACATACATAATAAACAAACAAGTATCAAAATACATATTTAACCTTCAGTGCATAAACATGTGATACCAGGGTAAATACTAAGTGGTCAGAATTAACAAATTCACTGCTAAAAGCTCAAATCAAGAGAAGACAGGGGTGCCCCCACAGTGCCAGGGACCCTCTGGAAGGAGCTCACCCCAACACAGAGGGCCTGGCATTTCTGATGGTGCAATTCCAACAACAATGCTGGTTTTAAGGATTTGCTGTCCCAGTGCCAGAGCCTGCCCAAGTAATTTCAAGTGAAGGATAAACTCATCCCTTTGAGTGACAACATTCACTCAAGTACTGTCAGAGCCACCTGTCTTCTGTTGGTCTGGGTCATATCCTTACCTCTGTTTAAAAGAGTCCATTGTGAATATACCTAGCTCTAGATCAGTTTGTCACCCATTTACAAAATATATACACATATGTTAAAAAACAAAACCAAACCGACCACCAGCCTGCTGCCCTCCCTCTCCCCCCTCACCCAAACAAAAACCCACTGGCAAGACCTCATGCAGAAATTGAGTCCATGGGCCTATCCCAATCCACATGCTCCAATCCCAGCAGATATCAGTGTCTCTACTTCATCCCATATGTAGTGCAAAATAAATGACAGAGTAGTAAAAAAATACTGCAATTAAATTCATCTTGAAACTTAAAAACCATAATGGAAATCTACTGCTGTCCTCAAGCTGATGGCATGTGCTGAAAGACAAAGAGCTCCGAGGAGCATTTCTGACAAGCAAGGTCACCCTGCTTTAGAGCAATGCCTGTTGTTCCAAAAAGGTTTTTTGCAGAGAAGCTACAGGACAACAGTGGTTAAATATTATGCACAAGGAATTAATTCTGTACCTCTATGCAAAAGCCAATTGCTATTGACTAAAGAAGGTAAAAGCTGGTTCTTGCACTGCATGAATCAGCTGCTAATGAACAATAAGTAATTAACAAAACTGCAGCTCTGACATATGTATAAAAGAGGCCTCATTAAATATGAACAACACTGAGGTGGTAAATAGTTCGGTATAAAATGCAACACAAGTGTACAATTTAGTTCCTGGTTATCTTACAGCTAGAATAAAATACTCCAAGTTCCTATTCTCAAAAATGTTTTCTTTTGAAAAAATCCATGTAATTCTATGAATAGCCTCACTTAAATTAAGATACTGTGGGCAACTGAAAGAACAAACATGCACAGACTGGATTTTTAACAGAAATACACATAATGCCTTTGAGTTTTCTGGTTTTTTCTTTTTTTTCTTTTTTTAAACATTCGTATTTAAATTGATAGATGAGATAAAGATGCCACACAAAGTACAGTGGTTAATCTGAAGTCCCATGTAACAGGCAGTTAAGTTCATATTTAGATAAAAAGGCCATTATACCTATTTACAATATACACAGTTGCTTGCGAAGAAGGCAGATTTACAACTATCTTCTAAAAAGCCTTGCCCTCCCCTCCCCCCAGTTAAGATGACTAACTCTACAAAAACAAGACAAGAAGGGGTGTTTAGGATAAGTGAGGATTTTCTCGACAGCCACATCAGCATGGGCTTAGGGGCTGCCAGTTCTGTTGGATCTGTGGTTATTAACCATGTCTTCCTGGGCCTTGCTCTTCTCCTTACGCTGTTTGCCTCCTCGCCTGCCTTCTGTCAACACAAACCAATGCAATGATCCCTTTTTACTCTTAGTGCTTAGAATGCAGTATAAACCTAAGTGTAAACAGACAATATTCCAATTCCTTCCAATGCTCTCACTGGGTCCTGGAGTGACAGCAGGGCTGGATGAGGTTTGCCAGGCCTCCATCAATTTCTGGGCCCCTCCTCTGAGCCCCGTTCATGCTGCAGGTTGTAGAAGCAGTTCTGGCACACCCTGACCGGTGATGAAATCTTCAGCCGTTTGATTTCTGACTGAAACCGGCTACACCTGTGGAGAAAAAAAATCAAAACATCACTGAACACAGGTCCTCTCCATTTCTACCCATTTTCTATTGAGCTGTGGGAATTACCACCATGACTTCAAACAACAGGAAACTGTTCTAACTTACCTTGACATGGAGATGCAGTGCAGTGTGGCAGAAGTGGAATTTAACTCAAATGATGACCAGAGTCAATGCAATGAGACTGTGACAGATAGCTTAAAAATAGCTGTTGTCACCAGTTAAGATTCAGAAACATAAAACCACAAATGTCATCTCTGACCTGGTGGATCAGAGAGGAGACTTGCACTTCAGTTTGTAGCTAAGGGGAGCTCACACACATCCCCTATGTCATACATTTTGTCTGAGGCTGCCTGCTAGTGGCCCCTAAATCAGCATCCTCACAGTCCTACACACAATTTAAGCAGCCTAAATCTTTCACCAGAGTTGTGAGGTATTTCACAGCTTTACCCCACCTAAAATCCTGTTTGGAAAAAGAGTCCAAAGGAGGCTGTTGGCTGCTTACTTCTGGCAGAAGAGCTGTCCACAGTTCCTGCAGTGGTGCCGCCTCTCGGTGAGTGAGAAGCGCACGGTGCAGCCCGAGCAGCTGTCGCCGCCCTCGTCCTTCACCCAGTGGTCGGCGGCGGACCGGCCCGGCTGATCGCTCACTGACCAGCTGAACACCCTGCCCCGGCTGTCCCCGATCAGGATCCTGCTGTGATCCCTGCAAAGGAAAGCAAAAGCATTCCAGCTTTTTTTTTTCCAGTACTGGCATGGTAACTAGATTACCCTGCTCTGAGAAATGGAGCTGCAGCAGTCGGTGTAACGCAGCACAACTGAACAGTTCTCCCTCTCTTTCGTCTTTTTATCTCAGTCCTTGAAGAAGGCTGCCCCAAACAGAAGCGCCACAAAACAGCATTATGAGCAATAGTACCACACTGCCTGCTGACAGCACCAAAAATGTTTGAAGTCCTCACGTGTGAGTTACTCACTTGGAGATGCCGAGCGCAGTGATTTCTGCTGGGTGTGCGTTGTCTTTGCGATCAAATGCCGTGTGCATAGTTAGTTTGCTTCTGAACACCAGCTGACGCTCCCATCTATATCCTACAAAGGAGTGGGAAGTGGGAGGGGGATAAAGCAAATCTGTTCATTCTCATTTTTGTTCCCTCCTCCCCCAACATACTTGTAACTGCAACTTTGTAGTAAGGACAAAATCTCCCTCAGAGATTCAAGTTTTTCTCTTTTTCTATAACATTTCACTCAGCAATAAAACTCAGCGCTGTGCACAGTTTCTTTTACCTGGTTTGAGCTTGCTGTAGTGCCGTGCTTCAGCATAGCTGGGGTGGGGGTGGTTAACCTGAGCATGGGGATGCATTTTTGCTTGTCCCTCTGAATAATTCACAAAGATAAATCCATCTTTCTCATCCAAGCTGAGCTGGTCTGACCAACGCCTGGAGTCATCGGAGCCGCTGTCTGCTGACCACGCTGCTGCCGCTCTGGCTGACGATGACCGAGGCCTGTGGCTGGTGCTGCTTGGTTGGCTCTGGCTCTCCTGCACTTTTGTGTCCTGGCCTATGCATGGATCATCTGCCTCGGAGTCACTGCTGTCCTCTTCGTGGGCTTCCTGTCCTGGATTGGCACAACAGGGGACAAGGTGCTGTTAGTGAGCCTGGTTATGGCCTAAGCCTTTTCCTTATTCTGCTGCTGCACTGCCTGCAACCCAACAGGCACCAACACTGCTGAGAGAGGGACACTGCATGCAGGCATCTCAGAGCCTTTTCAGAGGTTCAAATCCTGCCAGGAATCACACCATTCATATTTTTTACACTTTTTTTCTGTTGCCAGAGAATGATACTCCTTAGCTGAAGCTATTTCCTACAATAATCCCTCTGAGGAAGGCTATGATAGACAAAAGGAGCAAAAAACTTCAGAAACACTCAAGCTGGCAAAACCTTTCAGCAAAACCTACACAAGTAAGCACAGTCAGCTATGCTGAAACTCTGACTGAAAAATATGATGCAGTCTCATTAACGACAGGACTTGTTAATGCAAAAAAGCAATTTCCAAAGACATTCATACTCCAAGTGACACTGAAAATAACCAAAAGCTGTATTTATGTAGTAATTACTAATGATTATCACGAGATTCGGATCCAAATCCACATCATATCTTCTATATGACGATGGCAAGAGAAAGATAAGATGGCTAAAAGAAACAATCATAAAGCACAGACCAAAATCTTCCAAGAGCAGAAAGGGATATCATTGCTTGTCCTGTTTAAGCTGTTCCATCAGTAGGTTTAACTCGGCTGTTATGCTAGAATTCCATTTCATACTAAAAATATCACTTTTGGACAATCCACTGAGTGTGCCAACAGCCGAAATAAAACACAGAGAGAAGTTCCACCTTCACAAAAGGAAAAAAGCTACAACAGGGAACATTTTTCCTTACTTACAGTATTACTTCACTTGTAATATGAAACTACCTTAAGCAAGGTGGTGAACACAGAACTCAGATGCTCTGTTCATTGTGTCCACTGGGATGTCTACTGCCCTCTGAGGTAAAATCTCCATCATTCCACTCTGTACTGCATAACTACAGGACTTCACCTACCTATGGCAAAGATCAGATACAACAGGGAAACACCAAGCACTTGTCAGGAGACATACCTATTTGTGCTTCCTGACAGTCCTCTTGCATTTCCAGCATCTCCGCAGGTTCTGGAGCTGGTGTTTCTGGTACTTGCAAAAACTCCATCCGCCAGAACTGGAGGGACAGGGGATAAGCAGAGTGGCACTTACTGAACTCTTGGCTTTTTCCTGAGCTACTTGTAGAGTTAAAATGGCTTAGTAGAACTGTGTATTCACACAGGTAGCATGCAAGGCAAGTCCCATCTCCATACTAAATCCTGTTTTTAAGGACTAGAAGCTGTAAGAGGACATCTGTGTTCATGCCCGAATACACTCCACACAGCTGTCTGACCAGCAGACTCTGGTCAAGGCTGTGCACAAAAGTACTGAAAATTGAGTTAAGACAATTTGTAGTGATCAGAGATGACACTAAGTTTCTCTTTTCTTTCTAGGCAGCAAAATGAACTGTCTCAAGGTGTGTGAAACTAAAATGGTGAACCAAAACACCAGTCTCCAGGCATGAAAGCTGGTGACCAAAACAGCGCAGGAAGGAAAATGTATGCTCTGCTGACTATTGCTGGTTACCACATCCCAAAGGGGGCATCAAAAAGGAGGAAGAATTGTTCAGGTGAAACTCCCAAGTACAGCAGGATTGCTTTTGGTCCTGGCCAGGACACTGCTGTCCTGGATAGTCACCACTTACCTAAATACTACTAAGGCATAAACTTTATTTTCCAGGCAGTGATTCCTGATACTTACCCGGACAACTCCATCAGAATGCCCTGTTACAATGACGTTCTGAGTGTCCCACTCATTCATCTCTGACACAAAGCAACACATTATTTGCTGGCTTCGGCCAGTGAAGGTGTTTACACTTGCAGTAGGGCTGCCATTAATGCTCCACACATGGATGTAAGTGCCAGCACATGATACAATGTCTCCCTGCAAAGACAAATAACACCTAAAGATTTCAATACAAAGTTGCAGGTATTCTTCAGCAAAAATGTATGTTCATTCATAAGCCAAGTTGAAAGGCTGGCACTTTTCAGGGAGTTCTATTCAAGGGGAGTCTGGCCAGTTTAAGAAACCTTTAGGATTATATGCATGTTTTTAAAAAAACTTCTACCTAGAAAACCACACTTAGTAGCGACCTATTTATTCTATTTACAGCACAGAATGAGCTGACCAATTCCTTCACTTTTCTTAGCATAACAATCCAACAGCCTATTTTTATCACTTTCAGTTTCCACAGACTGCTCATATTGACTCTGTTCTTTTTCACAAATATGTACCACCCTAAATTTAATTTTCTTCCTTATTAGGAACAGTCCCAACTAATGCAGAGGGAAACAGGAGCTGCAGTCTGAAGCACTGGCAGTGCTACCACCAGACCAGCAGCAGGGCCTCTTGCTACCCCCTGCTTGCCTTAGAGCCCAGTCTTGTCTTATTTCAACCACTGCATCTGTTCCAGCTGCAACAGGGTCCATCCAGCCCTGATGGCCATGCATGGGAGATGGATAAATAGTGACATCTACCTCACAGAACCACCAGGGACAGAAGCTTTCAGGCTATGTCTGTTTCCACCACAACTGGCACTGCATTTTCACCCCAAGTATCCCCTGCTTCCTTTAAATTCAGCTTAAGACAAGAGAAGCCAACCAAGGTCATGCATCAAAAGCTTGTCTTAGCTCCTGTGGCAGGTCTGGCAGCTCACTTGGAATGTCACACTAACTATACTGCTTCCAGCACTGTTAATAACCTCTTCTGAGCTCAAGCCACTCTGCATGGAATGCAACCACCCATGGCTCTGGACAAATGACACAAATTATTCCCTAAACCAGTTGTTAATCAGTTTTCAGATGAATTATACAAATTCTGCCAAATTAACAGAAGAGCCTAGTGGGTTTTTTTTCCGTTGGTTTCATGATTTCCTACTCTTGCTACTGTTCCCACTGCAGCCTGGTAGACACAGTTTGGTTCTCACCGTTAATTCATTTATACAGAGTGCTGAAATTGGAGCCCTGTGCCCTCGGAGCTGTGTCAGGAAGGAGAGCTTGTTCAGATCCCAGATGATGCAGGTGCGATCCCGGGATCCACTCACAATTATGTGATAGGCCAGCGATGCCGTTAAGCATGTGACGGTGTCAGTGTGACCAAGCAGTGCCTGCAAAACATGAGTCAGGACCGAAAGTAGGTATCAGCAGAGACCACAAAAATTTCACATTAAACCCTCTTACCTGAAAGATTCAGATAATGTAACCAGAATATCCTATCAGAAGAGGCAGCCACCTTGTAAGTCTTCAGTTGATAACTATTTTCATAACTAAAAATGGTAAAAGTAGTATCTTTTTCAATTTAAAAAGAACTCTGACAAAACAAGGGTCTGATGTTAGATCCTTCTACTGAAGAAAACCCCATTCTGCATCAGTAGCCTGTTTATAAAGTCAGAAAGTTTTCCGGGCTGCACCTGAAATTACATTCTGAAAATAAAAGTTAATGACTCCTATGGCAACTGCTGATGACTAAGAGACAACAAAAGAGATAAGAAAGAGCTGCAAACAAAAAGGCAAAGTCAACTGGAAAAAAATAGGAGCATCTACTCACACTAGGCCCTATTTTTACATTTTAGCCTTAATCTAACTATTGGAAAAAGAGTCTGAAATACAGCCAGATTACTGCACCTTACTCAGTTAAAATAAAACTTGCTGAATACAGAAAATGTATTCAAATACACTGCCCCAAAATTTAAGATACAATGTTTCATTTTGTAAAGCTTTTAAGTAAAACACTTTAAAAAAGGAGCTTTGGACAGTGGACTACTGTACAAGGGAAGTTATTAAATAATTCTCTAAATTTCTTTTCATAAATTTGAGGTAAAGACTTCCTCTAAAAAAAGAGTCCCACTGTTGAGATGCCAATGGAACAGTGACACAACCTATAACAATGATACACAGCTGCTAGAATATTTTGACGAAGTTCTGGTTGGGTTTTTATGATTACATTTGATGGGTTTGGGTTTTTTTAGTAAACACACAAAACTTACTCTGCATTTAGCTGCAGCTGATGTTAAAGCATGGGTGCTTGTTTCAGATTAAAAAGTGCTGTAATTAAAGTAATTAATTTTTTTTTAAAAAGAGTAAAATTAACCTTTAAGGCAGCCTCCTTTCACTGTCTTTCCTGACAGTTTTTAGATGGGGGTATTACACATAACACTACAGAGCAGATAATTTCACAAAACTCACCTGTATAATTTTGTTAACATCATTACCAAATTCCTTTTCTCTCCAGAAAGCTCCAGGTGATCCACTGTTCTTAAAAACAATCCAATTTTAAAGATGCATTTTTCCCACTTTCAGTACAGATTCCTATCTCAACTACTCCATTCTCCAGAGATCTGCTGGACTCATGATTTCAAAGGTGAGCAACACTCATTACATCATTACTTTGATCTTATGACATTAATCTACATGAAAGGCAGTTTTATTGTATTTTACCTGTTTCAGTGTAAGGGCTTTAGCTTTTTCTTTGGAGACACCCATTTCCCACACACATACTGCTGTGCTTGTTCCTCCAGTGATAACTAGTTTGGGGTTGGGGCAAATGGCACACAGGATCTGACCCCATTCTGACAAGCATTCATAAACAATCACGGCCTAAAAATACAGAAATCAAATAATTACTTGCAGAACTAGTATTTTGTAGAATAAAAAATAGAAGCCTGTCTGCCATGTTGCAGTCATTAAGTCACTAAGACCTGGTAAAAAACTACTATGAGTTAATGTTATTCTGACAGTGCTCTGATGAAGATCCTCAAGAGGAAGCAATAAAACTGATGCAGCAGAAGATTATTTCGTGCCCATGTGAAATAAATGTCCATTGTTTTTCTTTTTCACCATTGAATACTGATTGCTGGAACAAATTTCAGATTACAAACCTTGTCTGACTCATAGGTACCCAGTCTGCAGCTGAGGTCTGCATAGCCCCAGGCAAATGTTTTATTCCACGTGGGGGGGATGAGAACCTTGTTCTGTTCTACTGCCAGAATGCCTTTATCAGTACACACGATCTGCCCCACAGGCTCCTTGAGCTCTGAAAGAGAAGATGGAGTTATGTTTTATTGCTGGGAGAAACAAATACTATTGGATCCCTTTAAGTACCTGCTGCTCTGCCAGAGCAAGGTCTCTATAGTGGCTGTTTATACATTCTTTGCTTCAGCTGCAGTGATGACAACTTTTGCTCCATTCCTAACAAATGCAGAGCCAAAAAAAGATTAGTGCTTTCTAATTTCCTGACTTAGAGTCTTCTCTCTAAGCCCTGCTATGCCCCATTTAATAGAATGTCCTTCTCTCTTTACAGGAGGGAGCCACAGATTCCTTTACTCTCCTAGGAAAGAAATCCCTGTATACCATTTAACTGCCTTGCAGGCAATTAAGTTTTGTTCAGTCTGATGTCAGATAAGAAGTCAAAAATCACTTTCTTTTGTCTCAGTGCAGCTACCAACACCACACTTTTCTGCCAATATTCTTTATATTTCTCAGCACTGTGATAAATAAACCTTTTGCTGTGAAACTCACAAAACCAGGGGCGATCACTGGCCCAGAAACAACATACTCTGAATGTTGTTTGTTAAATTAAAACTTATAAAGAGATGTTTGGGCTTCATTTAATCCCTCTATTTAAAAAAATGTCACATTAAACTGATGCAGTTATGGTGTTTCCCAAGTTCCTTTACGGTCTAAGAACAATCATACAGCATTAGGATATTCTGAACTTGTCTCTCTCACAAAACTATGGGCAGTAAGAATATTAGAAATAAGCAAAAGATGGACAAGTACTATCTTGCTGAAACTCTGAATGCTTGGGCAAAGAAACAGCAATAACTACTGTGGGTTTAAAGTTTACCTTTCACTGGGGCAAGAGACGGCCGCAGATTGTCCAAATGATGGAAAAAGATCTTGTCACCTGTGGAACCAGGGGGCACAGAGGTTCCCACAGCCTCTCCGTTCAGACGGCTTCTAACACGCTTTGGTGGGTGGGGTTTTTTGAAGAGCTGAAATTCATCAAGAAACTAATGATCATCAAAAATTACAGGTTTACAAGGGCTTTACAAGCTTAAAAAGATCATAACTACATCTAGTATTCCTTCTAAAAATTCTGCAGGTCAGTAAATGTTACTTTACTGCTCTCAGTATTCAGTAATAACTCATGGTGAACATTTCAAAGACCTTCAGCAAACAATATGAAAACCAACAAGGAGCAAAGTTGCTCTGCCCCCTCAGGCTGTGGCATCTCAGTACTCTCATGGAGTCTGGGAGAGCCCTCTTCCAAACACACCACCAGCTCTGCAATGTTTTGCATCACAACTTTTTAAAACACAGACCCAAACTGCCAGGCACAATACTAGTGGAAGCGATAAAGAAGATGCATGTTACTTCATGCAGGAAAGGAGTGCAAAAATGCACAGCAGCTGTGTCACTGAGAGAGCCTGCCCTGGATTCCTCATGGAAAATAACAGAGGGGAACAGCAAAACTCTACATAAAAATGTGCTCTAAGAGCACTCACCACCAACAAAGCCTTAAGGAAGTTTTGAGTTTCCCAAGTTTATTGCAGTCAATTTCCTCTAGCAAAGCATCATGCAATTCCTGGTAGATTTCACCACAGGTTTGTACCTAACTGGCATCTGAAGATTCAGGCAGAGCTCTGGACTCAGCTGCAGTGTTCTTCTATTGCCCTGCTCTCTGTCCCAGTCCCTGTCTGTCCATCTGGCTTTAGCTGGGCCATGTCTGATCATCATCACAACACAGGGACTGGTTATTACATAAAAAAACTCTACAGCCACTACGTAATTAGATTATTGAGAGAGAGCAAGGAAGGGAAAGGAGAAAAGCCACAGAAGACAGATGAGCAGTTCTTAGCCTTCCTTCCAAGCAATGAAAGACAGGTCTAAGTGGGTTGCCACAGGAAGTATGCTGTGGCTGTCCTGAAACATTTTGTGCTGAGTTGAGTTGAGAATTTCCAATGCATGGCTTGAGTTCTCAGCAAATTGCTGATATCTGTGGCTTCCACCAGATCTATGATTGGAAATACTCACCAATGACATTTAAGATTTTCACTGAATAGCAAAAAACTCCAAAGAAATGCCCAATAAAAAACCCAAATAAAAACAACCAACACTGAGACCCCCCCCAAACCTGAACCCCTAGATTTAATATTACATTGAATTATTTAATATAGTCTCTTGAAGAGAACACAAACTTTAAAGCTACACCAAAAATGGGTCTTTATAGCTCTTTAACTGCAGCCATCCTAAAAGAGTGAATCACCCATGAGACTGGGGTAAAAAAAAAGGAGCAGAAGTTATTATAGAAATTATTTTATTCCAGTGCAACTTCAAATACCCTAGCACTAGGCTTTACATTGAAGTTGCATTTTCACTCCTTTCCTATGACTTTGCAGCATGAACACACTTCCCTTTTTTTATGCTGATCTTTTAAGTTGAGCCATAATTCAAGTTGGATTAAAAAAAAAATTCTTTTTTTTAAGGAGGTAAAGGAGGAAAAAAGACATTTCTAATCACACAAGCAAAGCTCAAAGCTGATGTTTGTGTAATTTATGATGGAAACATACATGATTTCATAGCACTGGAAGAATATTTATGAATAAACACTCCCAAGAAGTTTCACTCCTAAAACATCTTCTTGTTTTATATTAACACATTTAAGTTAGAGTGTTAACTGGAAAATAAGAATTCTACAAAGGGCATACCTGCTTTGGTATCTGTCCAAAGTTATTAATGAATCCTATGGTAGCTGTCTCCTTTAATGGATCATTGATGTTATATATGTCCACTTGTCCCTCATAGAAGAGATGGTGAAAGACATTTACAGCTTCTACTGCAGCAGGACCTTGCTGTTTATAGCCAAAGATCAAGTCAATCCACTCATGCAGGTGAGCACTCACAAAGTCACATTCCAGAGCCTGAAATTCAGAAGACATGCATTAAAATGAGACAAATTGCTCATTGGTTCAGTTTACTACACTTCCCACAAGGAAAAATGCAGAACATGATTTGACATGTTTTTGTTACGTTTTGATAAAGCTTTTCATTGATGCAAGTCTTGCCTCAAAGTATTCTGTAGCCAAAAAGGAAGGCGAGGGAAATGTTCATTCTACAGACCTTGGCAAGAATCAGACATCAACCCTGAATTCACAGACTGGCCTGTGACTGCACAAATGGATCTTAGATTAATCTGCAGTGTAAAGTCCCAACAGACATTTTCTACTGTCACCATTAAAATTCAAATTACCTCCCGATGGACTCTGATAAACTCACGAGGATCTCCTTTTGCCCACGGAGGGAGTATTACATCACCAAGTTTAGTGCCATTTTGTTTACAACCTAATAAGAAACAAAAATAAGGAAAAAATTTGGACAGAAGCACTGAAACTGAACTGCAACAGCAAAGACGAAAGAAAAGTGAAAAACAAAAAACAATTTCTAATATCGTGTATGAACAAAGGAAGTCACTTCAGTCTTTCCTTTAAAAAATGATCTTTGTTTTAAATGTCAGGCAATAAAACATGTAAAATTCTGCCTCAGTTGTTCACGTAAGATTGCTTTCAGCAGAAAGAATCCAAATACTCCTTACTAAGGCTTCTGAAGAGGAAGACAGCATCATATCATAGAATGAAATGGTCATTTTACTCCTGAGAATAGCCTGTACTCCTGTGATGTGTAGCCAAATTCTCATTTCCTAGCAGTGCAGAGCTAACTGATATCCTCTGCAAGCTCCATGCCCAAGGATACTGGTAATTCCCCACATGTGTTTGTGGCCTGGGCACAACACATCCACCCTGCTCTGGACAGTCCCCTTCTCACTCTGGACATAAAATAGTGGCATGTTGTGATCATCAAAAATATATTTAGTAAAACACTTCAGTTATATTCTTGTTCTGTCACTTGTTGTCAAGAAACAATTCCATACTTCCTATTAACTCAGAGGAACACCAACAAATTTCCAACTTTACAGGGACACACAAAAAATAAGTGCAATGCTTCAACAGAAACATTACTTGCATCACTAAACTTCAAGTATTTTTTTCTTTCCACCTGAAAGGAAGAGGAGCAGGATTGCTACAAATTACCCCAATCAAAAGTATCTCAGTGTTTGACAATTGTTCCTAAAAAAACCATTTTCTACTGTTGGTTCAAATGCTCAGTGAAGAATTTCCTATGGTAGCAGTTTAAAATTATCAGATTCAAAGATAAGTGGACAAGAGCTCAATATTTTTCAGTAATATCCATATTCTTCTGTGTAAAATATAGCTGGGAGAGGTTTTGCAGGATGTTCTCTGGGTTTAGCTTTTCTTTTTTTGCAAGGTTGTGCTTCCAATCTCTTACAATGGATTTTGAATAAAGGCTTTGAGGCCAGTAAAACCTATGATTTGATTAATCTTTATTATTGCTATTAGATTCACAGCACAGATCTCAGAATATAAGAGCTTAATGCCACTGTTAAGAGTGACATAAATAAGTAACATGCATCTCCAACAAACAGGTCTCTTACATGACCTCCTGTTCAATAATCACTGTCACAAAAGCTATGACAATTCAAAAAATCTTTAGTAATATTTTCAAATGAAGTTCTGAAAGTGAAGATTTGTCAAACAGATTTTGAGAAGCTTAAAAAAATAAACAACTAAGATGGCAAGCATCATAATGGAATATGTTACATGGAGAAAAATGCAAAGCAGAGAGACTTCAAGGAAAATATTTTGAACTGGTAGAAAGCCCAGAATTGACAAAAAAACCACCACTCCAAACAAAAATACTTTCAGGGACTGATTTGGCATTTCTCATGAGACACTTTGTATTAACTGCTTAAAATGAACACTCACTGCTTGAGAAAATACCTGAAGTCTGTCTGGCTCTGTACTCCCACCCACAGCGCTGCTATCAGGCTCTTTCTCCTTACCTAGGTCAAAATTGTTGGAATTGAGCAGGAACTCGGGGAGGTAGAAGAACTCTGGGATGAGCTCCTTCACATCTGCCATGTTGTGCTTGGAGGCGGAGAACCAGGCCTCGCGCACGCTGTGGAACATGCGGTCAGCCAGGTCAAAGTGACCGCCCTGCCGGTCAGAGAGAGGAGCACATCAGTGTAACAGCATCCCTCAGTATGGCAAGCTTTGCCAGGAAGGCAAATTAGAACATCCTCTGACAAATGAAGGCACTAGAACATAGCACATTTCTTTCTCTAACACAACCAAACGAATCAGCTGCCTTACTTTCAGGTACATGATAACAGAAAATACAGATACACATATTCAGAACTTTAAGAAAAGAATCTTCTGTCTGATTTCAAGTCTAGTCTCTTTCAGAGAAACAGCAAAATACTTTTCACTATAAAACTTGTTTTGGTTTTTGTCTGCTGATACTTTGTTTTGCATACATTCAGAAAAATGGTCAAAATACAACTGGAAGAAAAAAAAGGTGAATTCCATCACATCTTTTAAAAAGAGACATCAAAAACTTGCCAGGCAACAAGAACTCTGCTAAAAGGTATTTCTTCTATGACATTTGCTGCAAAGCTGACTGATCTTATTTCCCAGTGATGTCTGAAATACACAGCAGACAAGAAACTCGAAGTGAGGTGATGTATTTTTTACCTGTAACCTTAAGAAGATCTGAGTAAAAGGCTCCATCCGGACAAGATAGGAAGCCACGATCATGGCTGAGGAATAGTGGGTCCCATAGTGATAAGCTGGGGTTTCCCCTGCAGATCAAAAATTATAAACATAGGAGAAATAAAGTAGTTAGGTGACAGAATCAGTACTAACGGAAAAAAAAATTAACACTGAATTTTAAAGTAATTAAAGTAATTACTCTGTGGCCTTGGACACATTCAAAATTGGAATTTTTAATTTTCATTCTCAGATGTCTGAAAGCTTCATGCTTTGTCACTTGAGTTTGGGCTGCAGTGCAGTAGCCCTAGTTCAACAGGGTTCTGCAAAACAGTACTGAATGATTACTAATTTTTTACTTTAACTAATTGAAATGTTGCAGTGCAACTGCCGTGATTTCTGCCGAAGAAACATTTTTTAAAAGATTTTTTTTTTTTAATTTTTGGTCTTATTTTTTACTATGGATTTAGAATCTTGGGCAGAAATATGTATCAGAACTGTTGCCTACAGAATTTGTACAGCTTTCACTTTATTAATTTCCTGGCAAAATGTCTGTATAAGAACACTTAGAAAATACTTATTTGTTTCTAGAAATGAATGTCTTTGCCACCTACTGCTGTTTGACACAGAACAGCACTGCAGTAGTTAAATAGGCTGCTCTCTTCAATGAAAGCACACAAGAAAACTTGTCTTGCCAATCACAAAAGTTTTATTTTCAATATATAAGGAAGCTATCAAATCATGAATAGATAACTTAATTGCATCTCATTCTGAAGCTTTTTTAGCTAAGAAGTTGCTGTTTCCTTAGCCAAAAAACCACACTTTAAGATTAGAAAAGAAAAAGCTGGAATACTGTTAATGTAGAAGCATTTGCATTCATTGTACTACTAATTTTCATGCAGCAGCAATCAAACTGTATTAGCAGACACAGCTGGTTGTGTGCCTCATGTGCCTGCCCATTCCAGTCTTTAGAAAATGTTAAACTCATCTAAATGTGCAACTGTTCTGTCTTTGTTTTTACATATAAACAAAGCTGTCATTTAGATTTAAAGCAAACAACACAGAAAGAAAGCCAATGTTTGTTCTAACCTAGTCTTTGTTGGACAGTCACTAAAAAACCATGGAGTTCTGCACATCCATATCCAGATCTGTTTACCCACATTATAAAAAATTCTGTGAGTTCCTCCCATGATGACAGGCACATGTTCCTCTGCTCTTTGTGCAGGGTAGATTATTACTTACCATTGGGATCTTCCCAATCCTTGTATCGCTTCTTGTACTGGGCTAACCTGTCCTCTGTTTGAGCTCCCATGGGCTTGGCCAGGTTTCTGAATGTTTTGGGATTTGTAAGATCCAGCTCCTTTAAAAATAAAACAGACAACAATTTTATAAAACCAAACCACATCCTTTCAACACTGCTGATTACCACAGTTAACAGCACCTACCTCCTAAGGCTGTTATCCCTGCTTTCTACACAGTAAGTGCAGTGTTGGATATGCTTAAAACAGTCCTTCAGTACGATCCAAGAGAGCCAGCTTTATTTTAAATCACATCTGGACTCTGCATAACTTTTGCCCTGCTCTTCTTATCCTGTCCCCAATTCCCCTTAATTTTTTCACAAATACTCAGCAAGCCCCCTAACAATGTTTTATGTAATGGTTGGGTTGGTGGCAATGGCTGTCCACAAAAGCATTAATAGGATGTTTCTCCTTTTTCAAAAGCAAATTCTTTTACTCTGGGGTCAGATTTCATAGTAGCTCCTACCACAGCCTTATGGACAAGGAGGCTTAACATACTTTGGATACTCAGTTTAAAGCTAATACAGACATTTACAGGAACTGCTGCAAGGTAGAGGGGAAAATGTCTCTCTCTCTGGATCCCAGTCCTCACCTGCGCACAGACCAACAACATCTGTAAAATCAGCACAGCCAAGATTCTCTAATACCCTTCCTGTTGAGAAGTGGGAGAAAAAAATAGAAACTTCCAACTTAATAAGAGATTACTAACAAGTCTGACAAGATGTTTTATTTACCTCTGAGTCATAGTCTGCGAGGATCCAGGGAAAGACAGGGTACTGCATGAGGTCGTTATAAGATCTGCCAGCCAGAGTGTTTAAGTGCATCAGGTACTGGAAGTTACTGATTTCTCCTCTCTTAAGAAATACAGATAACAGCACAGTAAAGTTTTCTCTTTACGACAGTCAAATGTCAACCTGCCAGACTGTCAATGTGCAGCCCACCCCAAACACAGAAACTTATTTCAATATTGCAATGCTCCCTCTTCTTTTACTACAGCCCTCCTCCTGCGTTTTCAACAGTAGAACCATTTCCTATTTCATGATAATATCATGAAATACTAAAAATTAAATGCTGAGATACACTTCCTATAACAGTATGTTCCACCTGTTAGAATAAGAGGATGCAACTTATGTGTACTGATTCTTTATGTATCACTACAAACTGTGGACTTCAACACAAAAAATAACCCAACATTTTCATACTTACTTCCCATCTTTGAGTAACAGATTTTTCTCCCACTAAAGTGCTAAGCAAGCCAGACCTAGTGGGAAGAAGAAAGTGAATTTTTTGACTTTGCAGTAAGAGGTGGGTTACATCTTCACAAGAAAATCTAAAATTTCAAGATTAAAAGTTATAAATCGCAACAATTAGAAGAACTATCTCTGATCCTTTTTGTTTTAGCAGTACCTTTTTTTAGAACTCTAAACACACACTGTAAAAATTATGCAAGTTAATTATGCAATTCAGTGCAAGTGGTGGCTGATGAGTAAAATATTTTTAACAACTTGGATAAATCTGATGGCTTCAGCACTCTTAATTCCTTTCAGAATGTATCTGTATACTTATAACACTAATTCTTATACTCTTCAGATAATCCTGACATCAATGTAAGCATAATTTACTGGAAAGCGAGGAGCCACGGAGGTTGTGAGGAACAGAACCACTTACCCTTGCTCTACGCTGGTGTTTGGTCTCTGCCCAGACACCGACTCTGAGCTGTCGGTCAGAGATGGCACCACAGCCAAAAACCTGCAGCAGCAGTTAAAAGCTTATGGTCAGTGTTTCTGCCCTCAGGATGTCATCACCTGAGAAGCAGCATGCATTCAGTACAGTTACAAACTTCCTCTTGAGCAGCTCCACAACATCTCTAACAAAATCGCAGGAGCCTCTTCTCACTGAAGGCATGTAGTGCCTTCTAGTGGCTCACTTCTGCAGCAGTAAGGTGCCAGCAGGCACCAAAAAAGCCTCCACACAGGTATTTGCAAACATTCATGTTAAATATTCTAAATTATTTTACAGTACCTTTGATAAACTTTGTTTCTAACCCCTTTCTGGAAAGCTAGAAGATAGTTCCGCCCATCTCCTGAGAAAACTTCAATTGCAATTGGCTGAAAACAAAGAGGACAAACCCATGTCAACACAAACTTATTTTCTAGT
The DNA here is from genome assembly GCF_001522545.3 of Parus major. NCBI lineage: Eukaryota > Metazoa > Chordata > Aves > Passeriformes > Paridae > Parus > Parus major. The sequence goes on along the minus strand of NC_031771.1, from coordinate 10,381,042 downwards.
CACTCTGAAGGTCAGGCACAGACCAGTTTAGTCATGCTACATGTGGCACCAAATTACGGTGAAGCAGACTTTGCTTACTGGAACCAAATGTTTTATTTTTGGACCACTGACATTGACTAACATACCCAATGAACCTGGGTTAGTTCCAACAAGGATGCCCAGCCTAAATGCTTCAATTTCAACACAGTCAATAGCTTCACTTCCCAAATACTCATCAGTTATGTATTGATTTTCACTTTTAAAAATTGTATTGTCAAAACACCCCAAATATGCCTCCCCCTATCCAAATATGGTGTCCAAGTTACCTGCAAAAGGTACCTCCTTTTATGCACTTCCTTGATATCTTCATATGCGAAAATGCTGCAAGTCCTTTTGAGTTGACTTGGACCCTGCCTTGCTCCCCTAGGTATGATTGGCTCATGCATCCTGTAAAGGAACATGAACAAGCAAGTGAGAAGTGACTAAAAAGAAGTGAAATTAAAAGAATTATTCAGTTAATTCATATGAGAGTCCAGTCACAAAAACAGCTGATTTTCACAATATACTATACTACAAATTGCATAGCACCTGAGGTCTTCCTGCATCTTACATTATCTTGGAGTTGACTCCTCAAAAACCTCATTGAATACTTCTTGTTCAGCTTCTAAGGATCAAGGAAACTCTCTCAGAATGTACTCACTTTGGAGGCAGTGTCTCAATGTCCCGTATCTCCCTGGTGGCTGTCATGGTGAACCCATCAATGACGTAGAAGTGCTCTTTCCCAAAGAGAAGCAGCCCCTCGCTGGTGTCAAGGCCCTGAACCCGAGCACAGCGGTACATGTGTTGGATCTGTGAGGAAAAGCAGAAGCTTAGGGAAAGCAGGTTAAGGAACACAGGCTCAGACCACTGCTTTGTTAGAACAAGTACCAGACACTGCCTTATGACTTGTACATACAGCAAAAATCCTATCAGTCTCTCTTTTAATCAGACCTAATGCCAGTGACTAGTGACTGGAGAGGAGGTTGGATAAAGCCTCATTGGTATGATATAAATTTATCTATTTACCAGTCTATCCACTTGCACTACGCTACCTGAACATATTTTAGAACCTGCAGTCTACTCAACCATAATCACAACGCTATTTAATGGTATATGTCAGATGAACAAAGTCTGAAATACCAAATAAACAGCATGGTAAATCAACACTGATCTTGAGGATAAAATACTATCAAGGTTTCCTAGTCTAATAAAGGCAACAATTAATTAGGAACAGTATGACAAGTTCTGCACTTATATTTTCACTGTTTATTTTCTATCCTGATCATTACGCTGACAAGACAATAAACTAAGCATGGGCCAGCTCATAGCCTTCATTTCAGGACAAATGAATTATTCCCTTGCAGGCAGAAGGCAAAAAAGACCTAAACAAAACAAAGAAAATGTTTCCAGTACAGTATTTTCATGGTTAGACACACAAAGTACACGTTTTAAGGAAGACAATGATGAAATATACAGATCAAGGAAGGTATGCAGGACATTTATTCATGCTTGGGACACATAATGAAGAAATTCCAATGCATTAAGTTCTTAGTGTGTTTGAAATATGCAGTACCTTCTCTCCTTCTTCAAGAAGTCGAAGCAAAGTTGTATTGTCAGTCTTCTCCTCTTCATCAATTGAACTCCCCTCAACAATTTGATCCTGTGACTGGTCCTGGCTCTCATCGTCTCCTCCATCAGGAGCAGAGCGAGATCGTTTCAGGGGAGGCTTCACCAGGCCTGGGAAAGAACACAGACAGATAAATAAAATCCTGAGACATAAAAAATTAACTTAAAAAACTATCAGCTTTCAAATCACTGACCCAATGCTAAGAGAGAAAAACAAGAGTCCTGCAGGACTTTTGCTTATCTTAATGCAAATGCATGAGAAGATGACAAGCCAAACCATCTAACCTTTGACTCTTGCAATAGTGTCCTCCCCGTGCTCTGGCTCCTGCTGAGTTGTTTCACCCACTGTGTTCTCTTCTATGGCGTCCTGGAAGACGGTGGGGTTTCCGGAAGCCAGGCGCATGTAGTACTCCTTACTGTCATAACTGATGGCTCTCCGGTAGCGAGCGGGTTTCTTGGGAATAACAGAAGAAATCCCTTGGTCAGCCAACTCCTCACTCAGCCCCTCAGACAAGGTGTTTCAGGAACAGGGTGTGCAGCACAGTGCATGCCCATAGAGTGTTTTGTGCGTGCTCATACACCAACATAGACAGGAACAGAGACTCTTCAGGAGATCTGATCTGTTGGCTAATTTGCAAGAAGCTACAGAGCCACTCAAGCAATAATGGGGTTGCAGAAAAGCCTGCAGATAAAACTACAACATGGGGAATAAGTGTAGCCAGTTATGAACTGTCATAAAAGGCTGGGATTTTTGTGCTTAAGACTGATTGCTCAGAAGGCCACTTTATGATCTTTTTACTCCCTACCAACATATGCAGTTTATTTGTTAGCCAACTGACTTCTTTGTTAGGCAGTAATTTGAATAAAAAATTGCCTCAAGAAGATATACAGTGATGTGGAAGCTGGTATGAACAAAAAGTACCCAGGGATTTGCTTTAAGACTCAAAAATTCTTCAGTTGCCTCTTTTTAGTAAAGTTTCTGATGGCTTACAGGTAGTAGACTGGCATGAGAATATGCATGTACCTGAAGCGATTATTTGAGAATTGTTTGTACCTTTGTGTGGTGTTTTTGGTCTTTTCTTTTGGTGGGGGTGGGGGGTGTGCTTTGTTGAGTGTTTGTTGTTTTGGTTTGGGGATTTTTTGTGTGTATGGTCTTTCCTTCCTCTTTGCCTGTCCCAACCCCCATCACAGAATGTGATTACACAGAATGTAAGAATGTAATTCTTATATTCCCTACTTAATTAAGGAAGAAACATTCAGAACAGAAATCAAACTAGCTTTATTAAAAGTTGATGTTGGGGATGATAAAGATACTAAGATCAACAACACAGAAATTTATTATTCAGGTCAAATTGGCAGCCCCCAAAATCAAAAATTCAAGGCACTGTAATTTAATTTGCTCACTTATGTTTAATCAAGTCTTCACTCCTTATCAGCACAAAATTGCCACTTAAACAATGGCTAAAACATTTGTGGAAACAACTTTTGTAAAACTTATAAAGAGAAATCCTTTATAGCACTGCTAAGGTGAAGAAAGGAAAACAGTAACAGTTTATATTAGATATTCTGTATAATAGAATTACTTGCACTTACGTGAATTAGTTTATTGTTGAAGGTAATTCAAAATGAGTGAATGCACGTTACACACTGTACTTAGTGATGGGCAAGACTGTGACTCTTAACAGAGAAAGGCATAATACTGGAATGCTTGCAGAGAAGCCACTTCCAAGAGTGTCTGTTCTTTTCAAGACAGGATTCATATTTTTTAAGCAAATGTGTGTATTTTATTAATAGCAAAACATAGAAGTCAGCTAAGACAAAATTAATTTGGGCTTTAACAAAATTCGTCCTTTAAAGCCTATTATGGCCAAAAAGGAGAAAAAACACTTCCCAGATCCTTTCTTAGAAGGAAATACTTTCCCAGTAAGTGCTTCCAAGTGATGTGTTGCCCATTACTAAATGTGTTCCACTGACCAATAGTTTCAGGTCCCAAAGCCACGACACTCCACACAGTGAAAATGGTAGCACAGCGCAACACAGCCTGTTAGTGTGCAGCAAAGAAAGGGAAGGTCTACAGAAAGTTTTATTAGGTGAAGGTTGAGGACAGCACAGTAACGTCATCTAATGTAATTACTGAAAAAGTCCTTAGGTCTGGAATTATTTACTGAAAGAGGAAGTTGAAAGCCAAACCTAGAAGCCTTGTTAAGACTGCCTAACATGCAGGAGAAGTTGTATTTATTTTACATTCTTTCGGTCAGTGTACTTGTTTCTTTACCTTTTGAGGAATGGTATCATCAGATGTCTCAGGAAGTCTGCTTGAGAAGTCAGACTGGAAACAGGGCATCAATTACATAAGCATCAGAGAAAGAACACTTTTGAGAAGAATGTATGATGGCATGTTCTCTACTTCATGTGAGTTAGACTGTCACTACAGCTACAATGTGTCAGAACACAAGCAGACAAAAATATCTAATAGTTTGAAATTGACTGACATCTATGTTTTCTTTGCTTTTTTTAAAGTACTTTGACACTCAAGCATAATTTGGGGGAAAAGAATCCTGCATGCATACACGCATGCCTAAAAAGATATAATAAAGACTGCTTCATTTATTGAAAACAGTGCTCCAAAATTAACAGGAACTAACTGCTAAGCTTTCAAAGGCCACACACATTTCTGCTACACAGCCCACCTTTGTCTTCATGGATCAATGGAAGTACATTTTCCAAGTGCACCCAAACCAAGGCCTGTAGCCTTTTTTTCTTTTTTTTTTAGATCACTGTTTTCCACATTATCTAGATGAGGGCCAAGAAGCCAGACTGAACCTCACACAGTTATGGTACTTTCAGCCTCTGGAGCCTTGTGAAGATGCCTGTTCTGTTTGCTGGCAGCATCTCTCACCACACCTCACCTTATGCTGCAATCTCTTCAAGCTTGCTTGGTTTTGAGCCAAGTGATTCAGGCCCTTCCCTAAATATATCATGAGGAAATGAGGAACAACTGGGATTTACCAACCATTTAAGACAGAGAGAATGTCATACCAGCAGAGTAAAACACATTTCTTAAGAAAAAGCTATCCAAAAAAAGGAGCATTTTGCAACAGAGCCTATAATCACCCATCCCAAACTCCTGAACACTTACCAGCAAGTTTGTTTCCTGCTCAGCCTCAGGCATGTAGGGATACTGAGTATAAAACATGTCATTCCGCACCATCTTTTTCCTCATTCTGCAGGGACCCTCAGTCATCTCCAGCATCCACTTGTCCAGGTGGGATCCGATGGGGGGCCCCCACAGCCCTCGCTCTCGCAGTAACTCGTACTCAATTTGAGACCACTCCTCAGTCACATATTTCAATGCGTTCTGCTGACGCTGAACAAAAAGACATTTGAAAATGAATGGCATTTGGAAAATTATTCTAAGAATGAAACCAGAAATCGTTTTGGAGAATTTCCTGTCCTTACTTGCACAGGAGACAGAAGTTAGATGAAGCAAAGATTGGTGGGGGTTTTTTTTAACAAATTGCTTTGAATGACCTGCTTCTCTCAGAAGTTATTTCTTAAGATTTATAGCACGTAGCTCAGCAACCAGTTTGAACCAAATGTCTCTGGAAATGTGTGGCAGACACCACAGGGTGGAACAATTTCATTCTGGAAGGCACAGATCAGCCACTTTCTATCACTGCATGATACCATAAGATTTTCTTTGTTACAGTGAAAGTAGCATTTTGACACAATGCTTCTCTACATTTCCTCTCAGTTTTTCTACGATGCTTTGGAAAGACAGTGTACTTCCCATCTCTTTTTGTTCTCTGCTTTGTTTTTTACGCTTCTAAGGAATTTAAGCTTCTTAAAAAAAATTCATATTTAACATGTGATATTGGTACAAGAATTTTCATCTACAACCAGATCAAAGTGAGTTTCCTCATTTGTTTATTTGATTCTATCTAAAAAACTATTAAAAATAACAACTGCATGTAAACATCCAAGCATTTCACCTATGAGAACCCAATATTTCACAAGCCTCATACTGAGAAATGGCATTGGTATAACCTAATAGGCCAAAAGTATTAGTGTCAGGTAATTAACGCTGCAAGCCATCCATACCTCCTGATATTCTTTATACTGCATATCTACCAGGTCCCGAACCACTGCAATGTGAGTGAACATCCACTGGGAAATTTCCTAAGACAAAAACAAGGTGACAGAAAGAATAACGTTTTATAAACAAGAGTTTGTTTGGATGAAAAGTCTATGAATACATCACCTTGCTAAAGTTGATCACAAAGAATAGCTCCTTAAAATAAACATTCAGAACATTCCCAAACAGCCAAAGATTGGCATTGAGAAAGACTACTTTTCCCTTCTTCCTTTTAAGAAATATTTTGTGGATGGTGCCTAGTTCTCTGGAAATCCTCAAGACACCCATCCCTCCTCACTTTGTCCCATGGTATCTCTGTTTTTACTTATTGCTTCCTCTCCTGATACAACCAGGAACAGTTCCTGTCAGCTCCGTTCGTTAAGGTCTTCCCTTTCACTGTATGCCTGCTCACCAGGAAAAGAACTGAGAACACTGAGAATTCATTAATTTCTCAAAGTCACTGACTAATTTTCAGCTCAGAAAGAGAACTAGCAACACATTTTTCCACAAAACTTTCAAACCCCTCTTTCCATCTTGAGGGCAGGATGGAAAAAAAGATCAACATTTGCATCACAGCTTCCACTGCAGTGCAGCATTGCAAACTGAACTTAAGACCCAGACCACCACAGTCATGAACCAGAAGTAGCTGAGCAGTCTCACCAACAGTGAAGGGCTAACTCTTGGCTTAATGTTACAGATATGCAGATGGACCAATTAAATTAGGACAACAGAAGCAAGATGCCCAGCCTGGATAGTCAAAAAAGGGAAAGAAAACCAAGCACACGATATTATTTCACACTCTGCAAGATTCCCCACCTTGGGATGTTTATCACAAATCCTGAACATAAATTGCTGGATTTTAAACTGCATGTTATTACTTGACAGAAATTACCTGTGTAGAGAGATTGTGTTTACTCAGCCCACTCTCCTTACGGTTTCTCCTGGAACCAGTCAGTTTAGAGAGGCCAAACCCACTGCTGACTCGTGAAAGTTTGGACTGTGTGGTTGGAACCAAAGCCTCTCCTCTACTGATGCATTTTTTCTCATGAGCTGAAAAACAAAGTGTTTGGAGCATTTTTTAGAGGTTTTTTTTCCCCCCTCCTCTCCCATTACACTCATTTTTTTAGATAGAATGATCTTTTCTGTTGCTTCAAAAAGGTGTAGCTCTACTTAAACTATTTCTGCAAATATACTGGCCATCAGGGAGATATTGGCGAAACATCAGCAACATCACCCATGAACATAGAAATACAGAGACTGCAAAAACAAGTATTCCAGGTTTCCAAGTATGTTTTCTGTGCATCCAGGTTAACCTCAATTACTTCTGAACTGTGAAATCATCAAATGAAGCACATCTATGGAATCATAATTTCTGCTATCTAAACTCCTGCTAATTCAGTCAAGTATCAGTTGATCCTTATTACATGGATGCAGAGCTAACTTGTCTGTAACTTGTCCACCAGGATTCTCAGGTCCTTTTCCTGCAGAACTGCTCCCTATGCTAAACAGATTTCCCAGCCAAGAATTAGTCACAGCATCACTGCTGCTAGAGAACGACTGCTCAGCCACTCATTTCCCATCTCATCACCAGACCAAGAGTTTGCAGGCTACATCCAGACATGCTCAAGAGGATCCCCCTCCCTGCCTGACACATCTAATCCTGGGAATGGTAACACAGGTCACCCCAATCCAAGGGCTCAAGGGGAGGAGCACAGTGCCTCTACCACTGTAATCCACAGTATGCTATTTCCTGACTCACAGGAGGCCCTGTGCACTGGAATGTAAGAATATCCTGTTTATGGTCCAGTTTCTGAAGGATTCTATGTCACACATTGCCAGTTTATTGAGTATTTACAGCCACAAAAAAGTTAAGCCTGTATTAAAATATCCAGTGCATACGGTTCATTCTGAGGAAATCCACCCTTCAGAACAGACAAATCCTCAGTCCAGACTTACCCAAATGATTTTGCCAACACTTTAAACTCGCTTCCTCAATAAAAGGTCTGGCAACAGTTATATCCACTTGGCCACGATCATTGACAGGCAGTGTCACTTTAAAAACTTCTTCCAAAACCTGCTTTTTACTGTGGATCAGCTCTGTCCATACTCTGTTTATGGCTTTTAAAAGAAGCTGGCGACCTGCATAAGTACAAGATCACAAACAGCAAGCTCTCTACAGTGCTCACAGAATTGGTATTTTTACAGTAGTAAAATGAATAATTTCTTTGATTACAGTGTAGTTTCTCCCCCCTGGAATGATGTGTGAAATGCCTCTGGCCAGGGTGCCTTTTTTGCCATTATGTATGCTATTAGAAAGCATCTAACAAATAATTTTGGCAGATTTTTCTCTGTGAATTTGAAACATTGGCTCTGATGAGTTGTGACTCATCTCCCACACCCATCTATTAACAAAATGAGATTGAAAAAATCTTATAGGAGTCTGCGTCTATAAATACATATGTAATTCTATACATACATTATGCTTCAGCATTCTTACATAAAATGTGTGCCTAATTACCTGCATAAATATTAAATACTCACATTCAAGAATCACTGAATACTTTCTTTCACGGCTAGTTCATAAATTTTCTTTGAGTCAAAGATTGTAAGCATACCACGAAATTGCAGTTGTATAGTTTATACCATATATTTCTTACCTTAAAATGAGCCACTTCTATTGCATTTAAAACAAGTGCATATAAAACTGTATTTCTAATTCTGAAGCATGTCCAGAAAACAATGAAGAGCTCTTACTATTTTAACAAAACAGTAATTTATCACTGTACATTATCAATGTATCTATCTTGATATTTCCAAGAGTCGTGCCCCACCAGAGAGTAACCGGGTAACACAGACAAACCACAACCCCCTTCCCCTAGCCAATGGGGTAAAAGATTAGTGATGACAATACAGAATTGGCTTTATGAGACATCTGTAGCTTTGTCATTCTCAGATTACCTTCACTGACATCTTGATTGTAGACTCCATCTGGTTCTATATCAGAGGGGATCATAATGTGCCAAGTTGTCATTCTGGCTTCTGCTTCCAATCCAAACCCATCAACATTGCTACAAACACAAAATGGATTAACAACCATCAGAATAAAAAGACACAAAACACAAGCCAACATAAAACATTTGATAATGTATCAGACTGACAAAGATTAATACACACTACTACAGCAAAGAATCTTCACTTCTGACCATTTGAGTTCTGACAATCTGTGGTCACAAGCTGAACTGAAGGTTTAAGAAGAGATGATATGCCATGGATACCGGTGTCACTAGAGGAAGATGGCGATAATTGAAGAAACACAAAACAGAAGAGGCCAGAAATGAAGAATACTGGGGCTTGATTACTGTTGCCAAGTGTCTTTGGATGAAACACAAGTTGTGCATCTTCTTGGAAAGAACAAATAAAAATGCCAGGCTGGCATTTGCAGCAATGCAGGGTATCTACGGCATTTGTCACAGACACTTGATTTAATGCATGACTGCCCATACTCAGTGCTATACAGAAGAAATAACAAGATATTGAACTTGTATGAAGTGATTCAACAGACAATAAATCCAGTGACAGAACCCTCTGACTATTAATTACTTAGCACCAGTGTTTCCTTCTATCTTTAGAACGTCTCAATTTATAAAAGGTTAACAACAAAATAGTTGGATAAACATATTTGTCAGTATTTAACATACCTCTGCAAAAGGAGGTAAAAATGTTCTCTATTTCCAGGATCTTCAAACCTAATTTTGTCTCAAAATAAATCTCTAAAGTTTGCTTGCAACTCACTGTCTGGAAAATTATAAACACTCCTCCAAACTTGCAAGGTGAGTAAAAAAAGGGGTCATTTTAGTACTTCCCAGCCGTGGTTCTGGAATGCACTTCTGCCTGAGATACTTACCTTCCCACATGCAGATTAATCAAGCAGTGAGCTAGGCAGCTGATGAATTCCTGATCATGATTTCCAGGTCCCAAAATTAAGTTCCTGTTCACAGTAAGGACCCTTAGGGAATCAAGGAGAGCCACTTGCTGAGGAACAGTTTTGTGTGCTCTTGAGAACTGATACAGGATGGTTCTGTTCAGGCAATGATAAATGGCATCCAGTGAGAGTCCCTGAGATCTTCTTTTTGACTGATGGGAAGTAAAAAAACATGATCAGAAGTAGCAGCAACTCAATTTCCTGGCACACAATCTTTCCTTGATTGACCCAAGCTCATTTCCAAATTGGCATTTTACTATAAGTGTCAATTCCATGAATTTCAAGGACTGAAATGACATTAATGACTAACACTTAGAACTTAAACATCTATAAAGATGCTGCTGACTTCTAAGAGTAAGTCTTCTAACTATCTCCAATAAAAGCGTGTGAGGAATGCCAAGGTAAATTTAGGGAGCTTCTCAAAATTCATGTGAGGCATATTTTATTGTTTATTTTGAGGAACTTCCAAAAAAATAATGTGAGTTCTTACTCAACTGGTCTTCACAGAAAGATGTGCTAAGAAATCTCAGTAAAGAGAATCAGCCTGAGAAAGAAAAGCACATTTCTGTGCTAACACAAACATGTATCACTAGTGGATTGTTTAGTGACATCACTCCATGAATTTCAACATAACCTCCAAAAATGTTTTTTTCAGGCAGGGTAATACAACAGCCCTGTTACCTGTGCAATGAGCTGGATTATGAAGTCCACAAGAAGCTTGGATTCTCTGTTGAACATGCCCTGCCAAAGCTTATCTACCACACGCTGTGTAAAATAAAACACATTGTTCACCAGCACTTGGTAGCTTCCTCCACTTGTTATAGGCAGAGATGCATCTTCACCTAGGTAACAAAAAATCCCAAAGTTTTTCACATTTATCAAAAATCCACATCTGCATAAATACATTCACATTAATTTATGCTTTCTAGACTTCCATAAAAGAGAAAGAATCAGTCAATGAAAATTAAAACCTCATGGCTTCCCTACAATAGGACTTTCCCTCTGATGTAAGCAACCATGGTTCTGAACTTTTATCTTTTAAAAAATGATTCTGGATTTTTAAAACATAATTCTGGATTTATTTTATTAATGCAGTGCACCCACAGGAAGACAAATTATGGCTGAGGGGAGCCTTACAAGCAAGGAAGAGCAGAAATGCATACAGCCACTCATTACACCTGGGATGGAGGCAGAGCAGCCCAAGAGCTCCTGGGAAGTCCAGCAAGCCACCAAGAAATGTGACCAGGCCCCCTAGGCTATGTAGTTTTTGTGAATAACCTATTTTACAGCTTTGGCACAATCAAAGTAGGGAAGGAACATGCAAGCACATCAACACCATTTAGACATCAAATGAAAGGGCAGGAGAAAAAAATTAAGATGATCAAGTTGCAACACAAACAGAACACCAAAAAACAAAAAGTCACTGAATCAAAAGCTGGTGTCCAAATCAATAGATTGATTATTACACTTTGCTTTATTACCCAATAAAACATCAGCTGCAAGTAGGTGGTCCATCACTCCATCCAAAACATATGTCTGAAACTCTTTCTGCTGGGTTCGTGTTGATCTTTCAGGAGAAGCCTAAAAAAGATATTAAAATAATATTAAGATAATTAGTATCTCTGAGAAAAAAAGAGGGAGAGGGAGGGTGTTCTAGGTGATTTCCTTTTTTCTCAGCTCCCATGAACTACGTTTTTTGGCTCTAAACGTTCTGTCTCAAGACAAGTAAAAAGTTTTGGTTTTATCAAAAAATTTAAGCATGCACATTGAGTCTACATTGGCTGCATGCAGTCTTGCAAAGTAGGCATTATTCCTGTTTAAATCCAGGAAATTTATATTCTGCCATAATAGGAACCGGAAAAGGACACATTCTCAAAAGGTGCATGAAACTGTCCACTATAAACATATAGTCAACCTGTGATCACTTCAGTTGACACAAGTCATCTCCTCCATTAAACAATGAATAAATGGGAGAGATCAAATGTTTAAGTTGTATAAGGAGAAATAATAATAAGCTTAGCAGTGTGTACCTACCCACACCTATCTATGCTGAGGGACCAGTAACACTGACAAATGATAACAAGTTAAAAGAGCTGTAAAGAACTGCAGCCACTTGAACATGGTATCAAATATGCCTCCCAATGTCTGTGGATAACTGACATCTTCTAACATTTCATTTGTTTTTGCTTTGTTTTTGCAAAGAGGTGCCTAACTGCCCCAGAAAATTTGTTAGGAAATATACAAGCATGCAAGCATGCTCCAAAATTCCTGCAGCTTTCAAAAATTTCAGGGGATTCAGCAACATGTAAGAGGAGGTAACTAACAGATAGGTCAAGGAGAATGAGATATGATATGAACATTTCAAACTATACTGTCTGAAGGTGCAAGCAGTTAAATAGTAACTGAACTCCTCACCTCCCAGTTTCCCTATTAGCAGGACAAAGCTTTCTTCAAGTGTCATGAACTTCAGAAGTTGATTTGCAGCATGATAATATAGTTATTTTGTAAGGTTTTATAGTATATGGCCCCGTATGTCCTTTTATCTAACTGGCACCATCAATGGCACAATTTCTTTTTATCTAATATATGAACAGAACCCCTAACATTTCTGCAGGGGTTTTATACTATCATATCATTAGATGTCATGATTGGAAAGGTGTTTAACCATTGAATCACACTCCACAAAAATAAAACTCAAGGAAAGCTGCAACTCCTCATGCTGGTTTTCCAAGCCATTAAAGAAAGGTGAACAAACTACTCTATGAAACACTAATGTTTCTTTTTTTTTTCCACTCTTATTCCATGACAATTTCACGGAATCTTGGCTCATCACTAGCCTAACTTGGTAAAGTAATAGAAAAACAACGTTTCAGGGAAATAAGATGTCACAACTAAGCTCAAATAACAAAAGCAAACCAAAACACCAACTCCAAAGGAACTGTACCTCTAGCAGAAGATCTACTAGTGGAGTCTGTTTGCTGGCTGGTGTGAGACACAGGTTATCAATGATCATCACACGCATGAAGTCAAACACGAACTTTTTGGCAGGGTGGTTGGTCAGGTAGGTCTTGGTGCCCACATTGCAGTATTCTGACTGGCTCCTATTCATGCCAGAATCAGCTGCAAAGGCTTTAAACTCTTCAGCTGGGGACCCAACTTCATCATCGAGATCAGTGACCTGTAAAAACCAGCATGTTAAAACTGTAGAGATCAGCTAATTAATGGCAATTTCTTTACTTCTTTGTTCTTTGCTAGTCTTTCTAAGGGTATTTCACCTCATATTTTGCTTCTTAAGAAGCCTTTTTAGAAAATTATGATGTTCAAGATCAGTTCCCCAACATGAAAACATCCAGTTTTGGGTTCCCAAGGCAAACAGTGACCTGGTATGAGTTACATTTCATGCTCCCTGACCAACAGAATCACTTGGGCAATTTCTAGATACTTGGATACTTGGCAAAAATAAATGTTCTCATTGCAAAAAAAAAAAAAAAAATTTAAAAAGAAAAAAGAAAAAAAGAAAAAAGGAAAAAAAAGTTTTGAAAAAATTATTAACTAAAGCAGTTAAAATTAAATCAAGACAGAAGCCAACTAAGAAAGGCCATCAAGCTTACATAACATAAAACAAAAAAGGAACTGAGCCTTTTTTTTTCTTTTAATACAATACCTTCATCAGAGTGCAGTTATGGGTAAGCCGGTTTCCCAAAAATCTCTAAAGGAAGAAGAAGAAAAAAAAAAGGGTCTCCAGAGCTTTCCCATTTCTGATGAACAGAAACCTTTGAAAGGCTAGCTCTTAAAGAGGACTGTAACAAAAGCACAAACAGTAATGAAAGCTGTCAAATCCAGAAGACTGACATTTATGCAACTCCCTTCCTTAAATGAAAGAGGAGACAATGATTTCGCTCAACAGGCTTCTTGCATCACCAGCTTACATGTCAAATAACCAAATGTTTTGAACATTTGATCTGCTTTAGAAGGAGAGTGTTTTCAAGAAATTAAGAGAAGCCCAAATACATATTTTTTCTACTTTCAATAGCAATCTCAGAAAAGCTGAAAAACCTTTTAAAAAGTTAAGAATCTTCTCTCAAGGCTGAATTTAGATTATACTGTTTTGTTACAGAAATCTGGCTGTGATTCAGCTATTTCACCAGGCACTGATTAGTGCTACACATTTGGGCAGACAAAAACACTGGAGGAGTAAACCAATTTGGAGTGAGGAGCACTCCAAACAGCAAACCCTCAAACAGCAGAAAGCTCAAGTTGCCAGGCAGCTACACAAAATTACAAGGGATCTAGTAGTTAAAGCCTGCTCAGAGACACAAGGCTCCTCTAAAAACCCTGTACAGGTGGATGCCAAATCAGCATTATCAGTTTGTAAGTGGCACTTTTTTTGAGAGAGAGCAAGCTCCTAGAATCTACTTTAAACACAAGTTTAACAAAAAAGAAAAAACTACATGTCTTTATGAGGCAGTCACCAGCAGGCACTGTTAAAAATTGGTCTCCCACTTTGTTTGACAACAAAACAATAGCACACCATCAGTAATTACCTCTTGAATTTTTTTATCATACTCTCCACAGTTCTAGCATTTGGCAACCTTTATCCTTCCATGTTCTTAATAAAATTACTTTTCGATGTTAGCTAACGATATCTGCTTTTTTCCTTTTTATCATATTCTAGAAATTCTATCATTTGCAAATGACATTAAACTCAAAGAAAACTTCAGGCAGCAATGCAAGCGAAGTTGAATTCACACCCTCTCCTGGCTTGAACTCAATCGTTTCAGGAAATACAAGAACACTGTTTTGTGGTTAAGCCACAAAAGCAGAAATGGGAAGTGTGCGGAAAAAGAGGTTTTAGGTTTCATCACATCCTCCACAGCAGAGGGCTGACTCAGTCTCTTTTGCTTCTGTAAATCTGAGCTAACAATTTTTCATATGACTGAAAATAATGGTTCACTAGAAAATAAGCAAACTGTCTGTTGCCCCGAAAATGCTGCTTCTGATGTCCCTGCACAACAACTGCCCTGCAGTTTAACTGTCCCTAGTTTAACACACTCTTTTCTCAGTTCCATAACCCAAGTACAAAACATCCAGCTCAGCCCTGATGATGACCTCTTGTGCAAGGTGAATAGAGCTTTATCTTGGTATGACTGGTAATTGATAAATCCTCAAAAGTAACACTCATGTGAAAAAGAAAACAGGCAAGTAGTTGGATTTCCTACCATCTCAGAGTAAGGTCGGATGTTGAAAGGAAATACTGTTGCTGCCAGTGCACACAGGAACTCTGGGCTCATCCACAAGGATATGAGGTCAGGTACATTGTGATACAAATACCGAAAGAACTGCATCAGGGTGACTGGATATTCCCGAAGCCAAGAGCCTTCTTCCTCTGATTGCCAGGGCTGAGTTGAGAAACAAACACCAGATTAGCACAGACAGCACCAATCAAAGAATACTAACTTCAGAAAGGAAGAGCATGCTTTCGAGCGCATCTCAAACAGGAGACCAACCACATTTTACAACATATCCTTGACTGTAAGCTAAAATATGTGCCTATCATATAATGACTCAGAAATATTGGAAAACATGACCAGACTGAAGCCAATCCAAAATGTGATGGCACAGCTGAACACGCCTGGTGACAGCACACAAGACACAGCACTTGTCGTAAGTGTACCCAAACAGGTGAAGACCAACCACGATGGTGTGTCACCAGCAGAGAGACAGAACATGTGATAACAGCAACAGGTATTGCAACAAGTACATTTGTCCAGAAGATGCTTCTGGACACGTTACCTTGGGAGAAACATGAAAACAATAGAGAATATAACATACACATGATGACCCAAGAGGTGACAACTAAATAAGTGCTGCTTTTCAAGCACTTCAGGAGGCAATTTTCAGCAGATAACACATTCTGGCTCCAAGGAAATACAAAATTTTCCCACTGAGAAACCAACTTTCCCTACTCTTGACATTAGATTCGAAGATGAGAAGATGACACGTTTCTCTGGCAGTAAATTAATTTCCTCTGGCATGGGGCGATTCGTAGTCACGGACTTCTCTGCATGGGGAAGACTCATGAAGGAAATCTGTCCCTCACATTGTTCTGAGCAGATGGGATACAGAGTCTCAAACATTCTCCCATGATGTTAATTGGGAAAGAAATTAAATTAGCTCTGCCAATTGTATCCTTCTGCTTTCTTGTTTTAGCTGCAGCTAAACAGAAACCCAAGCCTTTTTGTGAAAAAGCAGTGTTAATTTTGTGGCTACTAATATTTTTACAAATACTGGGAAAAAGTAACAAAGAATGCCAAGAAAATTACAATTTTCACACAACTATTATGAGCCTAACTCACAGCGTATTTTGTCATTATATATATATATATTATCTAACAAAATATATATATTACATAACAAAACCTTGACCTTCCTAATTTGGCTTTTGACCACATGGAAAACTTGAACAACATAGTATACTGAAATACAAGAAAAATTGTTTATGCTTACAGAATTCAGCATGCTCCTCAGCATTCCCAGTAACAAGAAAGCAGCTTCTGTGCAAACACTGTGTATTGAGGAGGTAACAGTGCCACAGGAGGCAGGAACTCCGAATATGAATGTCCAAATGGAGTCTAAGTCAAACTGTAAGAGGTGAAAGAGAAGAAAAGTCAAGAAATCATCCCTTTCTCCTGCACAACTGTATATTGCTATTTCATTACATATACTATGTACTCATTTGGCAATAGATAAAAAATTAGTTGTTTTACATCCTCCAAAATTTACCACTGAACTTCACATGGTCACAAGTCACTGAAGAAAATTTCTTTCAACCATGACCTAATGAAGCTGCAACTCTCATCCTCTCACTTCTCGTAAAGTATGTAAGTGTTTTGAAACAAAAGAATTGTCAGAACATGTGCTGCACAATCAACTTAGTTGACTCACATCTAGCAGTAATACCCACATGGTATCCCACAGAAAAAAAGAAGATATGAACAACACAAACAAATCAAGTTGTATTTTCCAGCAAGTCTAAATTAATCAAATCAATTAAAAATGAAAAGGGACCAAGTGTCCACCTCTTGCATTAAGAGTGCTACTAAGTAGTTGAAATTAGTTTCAGCATCATACTTCAACACTGTAGGCAGAGGAGTGAGTTCTACCTCACCATAGCACAGTGCTGAATGTGCTGTCAAGTATTCCTCTTGAGAAAGGAGCCAGGCACCTTCGGGTTTTAAAGTTTTACTCAAACTTTTTTGAGTTCTCACTCATAAATAACTGTCACCACTGCACCCATTCTAAATAGGCACCTGGTTTATCAGGAGTGTGTGTGGCTTTTCTTCATAAAACACTACCCTGGGGTTTCCTAGGACTGTTGTAGGTCATATAATATCTACTCACTCACTTCACAGAAGTCCAAAATAACCTGTTCAGAATAAGAACTACCAATATTTTTCACCAACAACTGAGCTGTCTCCCTATAAAACCACAGAGACTTTCTGAAATAAAAGCAACTTTGTTTTGTCAGTAACCTGTGAACTCTCTTTAGCACAGCAACTGCCCCCTCCTTAAAACAAAAAAAAAACACAAAAAACCCACCTCACAAACAAAGAAACCAAGCAAAAGATTATGTTTGCTTCAATGCCAACAGCATGCCAGCTTGAACTAGGGATCTGCCTCTCATTTGATCCCATATTGGACCAGAGTGACACCAGTGGCAACTAAACCACAGCAGGCTGGCTTCTATACACTCCCACCCCAAAGAGCTTAGCACTAAACAACACATCATGACTTGAGTCAGCTGCAGAGAAGAAGGAGAGGGCCTGGTTAATCCATTATTTTCTTTCATGACAGACAGAATTGCACTCACATCTTACTGGATAATCCCTACCTTGGCACCCTGATTACACTGGCTGCTGATGACAGGCGCACTGACCTGCAGGTTTTCAGGCAGTTCAGTGACTGGCTGCTGCAGGAAAAGGGCCATAAGGAGGAAATAGAGTGCAGGCACATTAGTGTGCTTTGGGAGAAGGGACTGCAGAACAGGGAAGCCTGGGAAGTGACAAGCATCCCGGTTAATCTCCCGCACTGTTGATCTGCCACCAGCACTCCGGCCAACATTGAACCCTACAAAAGAAAACAGGACACAAAGCCAACAGCGTTAGGAGGGAATTACCTGTGAGGACCCTTCTTGCTCACCTGGTGAGATTAAAAGGGTACCTCAGAAACTAATGCTGTGAAAAACAAACGTGTGCTTACAGACTATCTCACACACCACATCATTCTGCTTCAGTCGTACCGTTTTTTAAAAACAATTAAAAAATAAAGGAAATGACTGCTGTCCAGTAGCACATACATGACACTGTTCCATACAGATTGCTTAATATAACTGCTCACACACACAGATCCATTCTCTGGCTGTAACCACAATTTCTGACTTTTAAAACACCCAGGTCTCTGAAATTAGGTATTTTGCTGGCTGAGAGCAAAATATCACCTTAATCTCAATTACAGATTAATATAATGAAGCAGCCAGCAACCCATGGTCCATTTAAGTCTATGGGCAGGTAATTTGTGATCAGAGAAGTCTCAGGAACATCTTATTTCAGATATGTTGTTAATGATAAAATTAACTGGTAATAAGCATTAAATAGTCTTATTTTATTTAAGTGCTGCCAGAACCACCTTTTTTGACTGTGCTTATACCTATGTATTTCAACTTCCCACTTAAAGAAAAAAAAAAATACACCTGGGTGGCATTAACACTTATTTTCAAGCAAGGAAAAGGCAGGATGACAGTTCAGTCTCCACATCAGCAATGCGAGCCATTGTTCTGACACTGCCAGAGGTCAGGTGGTTTTTCTGAGGCTCAAATACAGATACACTTTCCACCAGAAATTGACTTTTTAAACAGAAAACATCTCTCAGGAATCAGACTAATGAAAATCTGCTACACAGTTGAGGAAATTCCATCAGTAACCTTCAACAAAAATACATCCTACTTCATTTCATGTGAATCTTGGAGCCAGTATGTTAAGACTTATTAAAAAACACAGCGTACAAAAATTAGATAATCTGTCACTATCAGGTTATGAGGCTCAAGTTTAAAAATACCTTTTTCACCACAGTCTTGCTTGGATGCAATTAAAGTGATACTATAATAGGAAAAATAGGGAAATTTGAAAAATGCTTTCAAATGTAAATCAAAAACTTACTTAAGAAAGATTTTTTGACTGAAGAAAATGTTTATGCTATGGGACATTTAAAGAACATATTGAATAAAGAATAATCTATTCTTTAAAATGACAATGGTTTTCAAGTTTTTAAAGCCCAACCATGCAAGGAAAATGCATGTGCAAAATTGTTTCTCAAATAAAACACAGAACCTTAATCAGAATGAGCCAAACAACAGATGCTTTTTATTTTAACAATAAAAATTTGCATGTGTTTTACAGCTTCTGAAAAGTTGTTTTCCTTAATCCTTCTAATTCACTGGCAATGCAAAGAACCAACCTATGCTCGTAGCTGAATATCCTGAGGGATATATTGCGAGAAACAGTAAAAATAGAGTTTTCTTTAGGCAAAAAATAACAAGATACTATATCTGAAATCTATCAAAGATACAAAGCAGAAAGAAATATTTTCTATATTTTTGTATTTTCACTTCAGGAAAAGCCTTCTTCCTGCAGGAAGATCACTTCAACGACACTTCAATTACTTCCTTATAGTAAACCAATCCAGAAAAACTTTTAGTGCAGTAACAGATAATGTACTGCTGCAAGACAGACAGGTGGCTCCTTAAACAGTTATTTTAGAAACAACAATGAAGTTAAAAGTCCTATGGATATCAATGCTCTGATCTAAAGGCTACTGAGGCTTATGAAAGACCCTCATTTAATGTCAATGAGTTTGCACCAGGGCCTGAATAGACACTCATCTGAAAAGCACTGTTTTATTTTTTTTTTGGAAAAGAAATAGGTCGGTGGGAAATTGCCTCTACACCTCTCTATAAAGAACTGACAAATGTTATTTCAAACACTTGGAGATACATTTCAGATAGCTCAGATGCTCAAAATAGGTCCTGTAGCACTAAAGCCTTATACACAATTCTAGGTCACAAGGGGTAACTGAAAGGTCTGATAACCTGGATAACCTGGATAACTTAACTGGAGGATTTAAGAACCTAGAAAAAAAAGTCTTTAATAGAAAGTGTGTTTGCGTACACAAGAATGCAGGGGGGGGAAAGAAAAAGCAATGCTGAGATGATACCGTGAACACATAAATTTCCAAGACAGCAAAAATCCAAACTGGTAAATCTGATGGACACAGCACTCACTAGTCAAAGCAGCTCAGATACAACACCCCACAATGTTCCATTAAAAGTAAACAAACAAGAAAATTCTACTGAATCTTTATTAGTTGTGTGCTCATGTGTACATGAGCTTTGCATGTAGCTCAGCCATGCCTGCCCATGGGACACACTTAACCATACCATGATGGTACAAGAGAAAACCAATTAGCTACCTGGGCTTCGTGCACATGAGCCAAAGCTGACCTACAATGACATCTGCGTCATGTCAGCTAAAGGCAGCTCTGTAAAATCACTGGTGCAGAAGCATCTGATGGCAGCACATACAAGAGTAACACAAAAGCCTCAGCCAGACAGCACCCCCACAGTAACCCATAGCTCAACACCCCAGCACAGGTGCTCTCAGGAATTCCTGAGCCCAGCAGGGCTGAGATGCCTACCTAGCACAGTGCCAATCTTATTGGTTAGGACAGAATCCGTCTGATCCAGCCAGCCTCCACCACTGAGACCCTCCTTAAACTTGATAAGGATAGACTGATTACTCAACAGGACCACAAGAATTCGCATGGCTGCCGTGACTGTGGTGGAATGAAGATGTTCCTCCATAAACATCATAATCCAATCAAAACCCAGGGTCTTGACCAGTTCTTCACAAGCCCTATGGAAAGTGAGAGGGAAAAAAAAAGTCACATTTTACAGCATTTAGTTTCCTTCTAGACAGCAAAAATCAATGTCCTTCACTGCAGGGCAAACCTTAGAAGCAAATTTTAGTTATAGTTTGCTACAAACAAGAAATACCACTTATCAACATTTTTTAAATTAAATAGGTAATGTGCATTTGCTTAGAAGAAAGGGAAGACTAAATACAGCTCCTGGGACTAATTCCCTTGCACAAGATTTCTCCAGCTGCTGCTTTTGATAACAAATATGGAATTCTGAACTGAAATATTTTTGTTGAACAGAAAGTTTTCACAAGTCATCTTAATGGATTGATATTAAAAAATGAAGGAAGGTTGTTTTTTTATTTGTTTTTATTAAGGGAAGAGTTACTTGGGAACATTTGAAAGTTTGTTTTTTTTCAATTTTAAGGAGCATTCTAATTAACAATAACCTCTACTGAAGCCTTTATATCTTAAATGAGAAGCTGACTATACCCACTTCCCTAAAAATGAAAGTTTTCTCTTTGACAGATTTTTTTCTATAGCCATACATGAAGTTAAGAGAAAACAACAAAATTAATCATGTATCCCATTTCTACTAGCATATCTGAGAGTAATTCAGTGACATCTGCATAAATCACTCAACAATTCCTATAAAATGATGTGATTCAACTAGTGAATTGAATGGAGGCTGTGTAATTCTTACCCTTGAAATAAAAAAATATATCCTTTCTCTGCCTCAAGGGTTTTCTTGTACTTACTGCAAATTAATGGTTGTCTTTTCTTTAGATGTATATAGAAGTTTCAGAAGGATATCTAAAAGCCTGTTTCGTAGTAGAATAAGATTAGCTGAAACAAGTCCTCCAAAATCATCCTCTGTTCCTAAATATTGAAAAAAAACACAACCAAATAACAAAGGCAAAATTAGGATTTTGGAACTTGTGCATTTTAAAGGCTATTAATAAATTCCATACATAAGTAAATACAACCTGATCCCCGCTCAAGCTGCAAGGAAGCCATGCTGAAGTGCAACTAGCCTCTTATATGGTGCTGAAAAATGTCATGTGCCCCCTGGTCACTGTCACACAGACTTTGGGCAGTTTCCTTCTTTCAACAGGCAGAACTGGTGAACATCAGTAGCCTAAAAATCTCATGCTCTTTGCCTCAAAAGCTTCTCTTCCCATTTCTGCCCCAGCCCAAATTTCTCCTCAAGATTCTTCAGTCCTCCACAAAGGCAAGAAACAGATCAGGCTGCTGTTAGACTGAGAAAAAGCCCCAAACCAAAACAAAAAACTGATGGCCTGTAGTGAGAACACCAATCTGGATCTCTCTCCAATACCCGTACTGTTTTTTTCATTAGAAAGTTCAAATTTAATTGTCTTTGAGACCACAAAAAGAAAAAGTATTCAGAAGGAACAGGTGAGCCACAGGGAGATAGATAATGATGAATCCCACTGGAATGCTTTGGGTTGGAAGGGATCTCAAAGATGATAGAGTTCCTACCCCACATGCCATGGGCAGGGTCACCTTCCACTGGATTTTCTCTGGTAGCTCAGAGCTCCATCCAAACCAGCTGTGAACAAATCCAGGGATGGGGCATCCACAGTTTCTCTGAGCAATCTGTTCCAGTACTTCACCACTCTCACAGCAAGGAATTTCTTCAATATCCAATCTTAAACTATTCTCAGTTTGAAGCCATTCCCCTTATCCTAGCACTACATGCTCTTGTGAAAAGTTCAGAATGTGCAGACTGCCCAAACCTTGTTTTTTGTGACACCAGACCAATATAACTAACTGTAAAAGAAGAAACTTCTCTCTCACTTGTCCCTCTGCACCAGTATGTTCCCAAGAGATGTAGAAACAGAGTTTCTTTAGATAATCCATTTATTCATTTGGCTGACATCCACTGTGGGACTAAAACACATCTGTTCAGGGAGACTGATTGAAAATGCACTTGCACAAGGTAAACAGAGGGTGAAATGGTCTCAAAACAATTCAGTGTAAGAATTATTGAAGGATGGTAACATTTCTTTTGCCTAAAAAAAGTTACTAGGCTGTCTTAATTCTTTCACTTCCTCCTGGAAGGGCTGATGCACCTAGTAACTGGTTTTTTGTTTTTTGGGGGTTTTTTTCCCCCATAAAGAAGCAGAGATTCACAGCTGATTGGAAGGAGCATGTGGAGGAAAGAGAACAAAGTGTTAAATGTTAAGTGTTAAATGAAGGAAACAAAAAAATAAATGTTTTGCTCTGCTTTGCACTCAATACTGTAAACTAACATTGTTAATGGCACTATTTCTACACTTTTTAAAATTCAAGCACAGAAGAAACCACAAAGTATTTTATTCTACTGCTTCTAAGTACTGTCAACACTTACCACTGTCAAGCTTTTCTTCATTGTTGATTTCCATGACCACAAACTTCTCACAGACTGCAAACGTAGGTAAAGTGGAAGAGATGAACTGTCCAAACCTTGATATACAGAGAAAAAACATCACTCATTGATAAGACAGATGCATTCTCATCTACCAATAATTCACCTTAAACATAAACGTGACACCAGTGACAGGGAGATACTCAAAAATGTCTGCTTTTTCACATCTGAAAATTGATGAAAATGGTCTTCATTTAAAGTTACTAGGCAAAACATAAATTAACTCATAGTAATTAATGGAATATTTGCAGACAAGTCTGCAGGTAAGGGACCCTGAAAATGCTAAGATTTGGGAAAGGAAACTGGGAGATACCACTGAGTCCTAGTAAAAGAAACACCTCAAGTTAAAGGAGAGCAAAACATTATTCTCAACCCCTTACAGCTGAACGATTATTACATCAAGACAGTGGTTACTCAACACTGGAAGAACATTTATGCCTATAGCTTGAGGTTATGTAACACAAGGTCATGGTTTTCCATGACAATACACTGATGTACCACTCCAAGAAAGGAGATGCAATATATTCCTCTTTCCTCTGCAGCTAACCTGAAATGATCCCTAGCTAGTGCAACTTTTCCCAAGTTATGCAATATTTTTCATTTTTTATTTTCAGGAAGGAGAACAGGGAACACTGGTCTCCAATCTGTTCTGTAACCATTTAAGCATAAAATCAATAGTTTTATTCTTGAATCATTTTTTTGTCCTGTATAATTAAAACAAAGACAGGTAAGATGCTCAGGTTGAGGCTTCTGATACTTCTAATAGTGCTTGAAAGTAAGAAGCTGAAAACATGCCCACACATATGCAAAGAGCTCCCAAACCCTGAAGAATTTTATCCATTACCATTATAATAAAATGAGAGATGAAAAAAATCAAGTTATCAAGGAGTTAAACTATTTTTAAAGCATTTCAAATACTCCTGTACATATGAATTGCAGTAACTAGTGTAATTTTCATCAGTCGGAATTAGTAGTACTATATCTGACAGCCTTAAATACCTTTTTACACAGTGATGATTAAGAAAAAACTGGAACTAAACCTTGCATTCAAGACAGTAATCAAAACTGCATTTTAACCAGAAGTATTTTTTTAGCCCATTTCAAATAATATTAAATGGTATTCAGGAGGAGTGCTCAGTGCTTTACATGAACAAAAGGGATTCAATTCAGCACCTTCTCTTTTCACCTGTAGAACATTAAACCAGTTTGATCATTCAACCATGCTTTGTCAGATGCAAACTGAAAATCATATGCAAATCAAGGCTTCAACATACTGCTGATGTCTAGTTCAATCTAGTTCATCGAGAAAAAAACCAAAAATCACTACATGAGCACACATTCCTCAGCAGTATGACCATAAAGTACTTTTGACCAAGGTAACAGAACAAAAAAAGACAGAATTATCCAGGTGTGGGATACCTGAGCAGGTCATAGCTGCTGGGGAAGCCCTGAAGCAGAAAGCTCAGCACATTGCTAATTGCAGCAATAGTGGGCTGAGACAGGGACACGTCTCGAAGAGTCAACAGCAGTCTTGGGATGAGCTGGAATTCCCTCATTAACTTTGCATTCTTCGCTGCTTCGCTGGAAGAAGAAAAGAAATGAGATGGCCATTTAAAATTGGAGTATCCTCTAAATATCACCTAATCCTGTAAATACCATTACTAGGCTTGCATACCTTGACTCAGTAAGGAGTTCAATGAAGTGCTCAAATAATGACAGATGAAGCTCATATGGTGCATGAAGCCAGACCTGAAATACAGAAAAAACAGTACTTTTTGTACACAAATCAACTTGTAGGTTAAAAACAAGCATTAATAAATCAAAAGTTACGAAGAGATTAAAATCATTCGTACACATGACTGTTTACCTGCCAATGAAGAATGACACATTGGCTCCAAAAACACTCTCTGTAAGGGTACCATGCTGAAAACATATAAAGGGATCTAGACAAAAGGTCACACGCTGTCTTTTTGTACAAATTTTAAAACAGACAGTGCAATGACTCCAAAGGAGCTACTGGGCTTTACAAGGCTGTGTTAAATTTATTTGGTTTAAGTGAAGGTTTACATCTTCGTAAAATTAACTTACTACCTTCCACCAATATTAAACTCAAGGTCTATCCTGATTTTATTTTTTACCCAGTATTTCCTGCACTTATATTATTTTTTATTTTCTCTACCAAAATAAATTATTTTCTCTATCAAAAACCCCGAAATATCAATTGTTCAATCAATAGAAGTAATAGAAGATATAAAAGCCAGAAAACCCACAGTCACAGCTGCAAATCTTAAAATTGATTTGCTATTGAACAAAGCATAATTAATACCTGTGCTCTGGTGTATAAATATGGGTTAAATGAAAAACTTTCTAGCTTTTGCTTTTCTTCTAATCTTATAATTTAAAATTATGAGAACAAATAATTTAATTTCCTTGTTCTGCATGAGTATGAACATCTAATTTATCCAAATTGAGTGAAATACTTGGGTCGCTGATTTCTGAATAAAGTAAATAATTAAATAAACCTAAAAAAACTGAAAAAAACAACAGCCAAAATCTCAGACTTTTGGAAAGTTTCTTCCTAAATAAGGTTTCCAAGAGTGCTTTGAAATATTTGAATAGACACCTAAAAAAAGGAAATAGTGAAGTCTATTAAATCATTTGTGCAAAACTGACTTGCAATATTGTCAGCATCTTATAGCTGGCTTCACAGTAGTAGGGTTTTTACTTATTTACTTTAATGTACCTGAGTCAGAATTCTTTTAGTCAGTCTATGTCAGGTACAGATAATGCCAAAGGAGCACACACAGAAGGTTAAGTTCTTGGAATCTTTTATCAGCTTCTACTGCATTAGCATTTCCCTCTGACGTTTGCTACTTTCCTTACTTTAACACAACATTTAAATATTTCATAGGTCATGTAAACAGAATTTTAACTCCCTTACTATTAACCTTGCAGGAGATGCGTGATAAAGTGATTCCCATGTGCTATGTTGAAAGTTTATTTCCTACTTTTTATTTTCAGAGCATTTTTCATGCCTTGATATATGTACTGCAGTAGAACACAGAGATGGAAAGAAATTGATGAACAGAAAACTATAGAATGTTATCTTTTAAAACAACAAAAAGCAGAAAGACCTGTGGCACCCATCCATTGCTTGTGCAGTGATTCAAGCCATTTCAAAATGAAAAGTTACCAATAACCTTGTTGCTCAGCTGCTTTACTGTACTATATAAGAAATAGAAAGTTCTCAGGATAACAACCTAATTTGCTATTGTTGAATATTTAAGGTCTGCTATCAGCACCTGACACTATCTAGCTACATTATCCAGCAACATAATCACTTTTCCGTGCAGCTCTACATACTTCAAAATCACATAGCAGATCCTGGAAGGCAGCAGAATTTGGGATAATAGATGTCTCGTGCCCGCTGTCAACAGTTCCCACCAAGGAAAAGGTCAGGTGGAGTATGTGGCTGTTCAGAAGGGACCGTTTCTTCTTTAACAGCATTGCCAGCAGCTTGAACAAGTAAACAGAACATGAATTAGTCCTGTGAGCACTCAGCAATGTTGTATAAGCATGCAGGAGACCAGATGAAATGTCTGTGCCCCTTTTGAGAAAGCCCTTAAAGTATGTCTGCTGGTTGATACTCTTGACGGAACAGTTTGAAAGTGGCATTACAGTTCACTACAAAAGTGGCACATCCAGAACACTCTCCAGCTCATAAAACATCTGTTTATACCACAGACAGGATCTATGAGGCCCTGAGGATTAAGGACACACCACCCTCTCAGCTCTCTGGCAGTCAGTCACAACACATTCCTCAAACTGTTGTGTTCCTGGACAGCAAACATGGACATGGCAGACAAATGGAGCAGGCCTAGAGCACTGCATGCCCAAATGAGAGATATGTTGGTCCTGAAAAAAGGTAACATAAATCTGAAGAAGCTTTTTTTTTTTTTTTTTTTTTTTTTTCCCCTTGCTACGTTTTGCTCCCCTAGGCATGACTGCAGTCTCCACTTCTGCTCTAACTTCTTATAATCTGGGCTAGGAAAGAACCATTGCCAGACTTACTCTTGCAGTTTCTTGTCTTCTGAAGCGAACTTGTTTAAGCACTCAACATTCCTGGCCTGATCAGCTTTACCATCTTTATTGAAACACTACAGAAACACAGATTTCTGGGAATCTCCTTCAAACCACACTATTTGCTGATGTCAATACAAGTGGAATGTAAGGTCATTTTTGATGATCCACTGACTACTCATGGTACAAGAAGGACACTGTCTAGACTTGTTTGATCACAGTAAGCCAAGGTCTGCACCAGGCTCCTTGGAATGGTATGTTTTGATGTAACTGCACCAGGCATTAGCATTACAAGGTTTGTAAATACAAAGGCCAAACCACAGAACTTTCCATTTCAGCAAAGCAGCCTCCATGAGAAACATAAAATGCATTGCTCATGTGAAGACCTTTTCAAATCAGTCAACCAATCCTTCTGCATAATTAACTGATTGCCTTTTCCCCATCCCAATGAAGAATTAATGTCTTCAGCTTGAAAGGAAACAGCACTAACTACAAAATCTGTGCAGTCTCCTTGAAAGGATCTCCTTGAAAGAATCCTTCTTTCTTCACTTGTTTGGGTTTCTTTATGTGTCCTTATCCTGTCTCTTGCTGGTACATCAGAGACACAAACTCCCGGACTTGCAGGGGTGTGTTCAATATCACAAGAAAAGAATCACTGAAGCACGATGTTGTGCTCTTCCGTGCTGTTACTGAAGGCTCAGTTTCCGCAATGCAGCCAAATGTGCACAACAGCTTCACAAAAAACTTTTCACCCTCTACCTTAAAAGATGTCCTAAATAACTCATCTATGTTAATTAACCAAGAGCTCAAGCAACTTTAAAAGAGAAACTTGGGTTACAACACAACTAGAGATTTCCATGGGAACTGTGATGACAAACAGTGAAATTCAATTCAATCAGCCTGGTCTGTTTTAATACATTTCTTGCATACCTGATAACCTTTGATTCTTTCCATCTCTTTGCTGGCCAGTGGATTGCTCTTTACCACACAGACCAAGGCTTTCACAGCTGCATACAGCCCTTCCACATCTGATGCCATGGCTACAAGTCCCAAAATAGCAGCAGCCCCACCGATGTACTGCAGTGTAGTGGCAACAGGTCTGGGGACAAATGTTCTTACTCCTGAGCACAGACAGAGAAAATGAATTAAAATATATTCAAATCTTAATTTTTGCAAGACATAATTGTGAAAACATGAAAGCAATTTTCATTTTAGCATTACTTGAATTATAAAAAGAATGTTACTAGAAGAATTCTGACACCTCAGAAGAGGAAGTGAAGAAAATATAGCACAATATTCTATAACCTAAGGTAAAGTAATTGAATACATTTTCATAATGATGAATCATAAACTGAAACAAGCATCCCATGTGAGAAAAAGAAAAGTTTATAATTTATCCATAAAATATAAAAGTGTTCAATAAATACAATGATTCACTATTAACATTCATCAGTCACATGATGTATCTTCCGGACCTAAGTTCTTATTCACAAATAATTAATAACTGTAAAGCATAATAATTCTTAAGTGCTCAACTCACCCAGATACCCTATCAAAGCTGCACCAATGGAGCGTGCTGGTCCATTCAAGTGCCCTGCTGAGTTATGTAGCAGCTTCACAGGTGTGGCATTTTCATGAGAAGAAATTGCCAGCTGAAGCAAACAAGAAAAAAAAAGCAGGGTTTGAAGGGAAGAAGTTCTTTTTTTATGCAAGCCTAAAACTCCTATGAATTTTTCTACTGTGATAAGGAGTAACATACAACAAATCCAGATTAAGCCTTTCTTCTCATTAGAGATACTCCATCCCTCTGATCATCTTGGTGGTCTTCTCTGGACTCACTCCAACAGGTCCATGTCCTTCTTGTGCTGGGGACCCCAGAGCTGGACGCAGCACTGCAGGCAGGGTCTCACCAGAGCAGAGCAGGTGAGGCCCTCCCTCCTCTGCTGCCCATGCTGCTTTGGATGCAACCCAGGACATGTTTGGCTTTCTGGGCTGTGAGTGTTCATGGCTGGGTCATGTCCAGCCTCTCTTCCACCAGCACCTCAAGTCCTTCTTGGCAGGACTGCCCTCAACCTGCTCATCCCCAGCCTGGATTGATACCAGGGTTTGCCCTGACCCAGGTGCAGAACCTTGTACTTGGTCTTGTTAAACCTCATGAGCTTCCAATTAGCTCACTTCTCTGGACCCACCTAACCCTGGATCTCATCCAGATCCCTCAAAATGGAATCCTGTCCCTGAAGTGTGTCAACAGCACCACTCAGCTTAGGTTTCATCAGTGAATGTGCTGAGGGTACACTTGATCCCTCTTTGTCATTACGAAGGTATTAAATAATACTGGTCTCCACATGGACTCCTGAGGGACGGCACTTGTCACCAATTTCCTCTGGGACTCTGAGCCATTGACCACTACCCAGTGCATGCAACTGTCCAGCCACTTTCTAATCCATCTTAACAGCGCACCCATGGAATTCATCTTTCTTCAGTTTGGAGAAAAGGATGTTGTGGGGGATCATGTCAAAGGCTTTACAGCAGTCCAGATAAATGACTTCTGTAACTCTACCCTTGTCGACAGATGCAGTCAGCCCACCATAGAAAGTCTTAAGATTGGCCATCTAGGGCATAGAGAAGCTCTCAGGAAGTACTCAAGGTTAGGCTAGAATGCACTTAGAGCAGCCTGATACAAAGAAAGATGTCCTTGCCCACAGGATGGGGATTGGACTAATTGCTCCTGGCTGCACTGAGCAAATTGTCTTGAAGTAAGTTAAAAGAAAGGAAGAAGTCATACACATTAACCAGCTGATTTCCCAACATACCTGTTTGGCAATAGCTTTACTATCCAACTTGTTGTAAACTTTCCTTATTTTTGCCACTGTAAATGAAGAAACTGAAAGTGCATAGAGACCAAAGGAGACCTTCTCTTCTGGTACCAAAGATACTGGCGATGGATTGATTCCTTCAGACTTTGAATCTTTACCTTAAAGACAAAATAGGAGTTCCCTTCACTAATGGCATTGTTTTTCTTTTAAAATTGAAGAATAAAATCTTAAGCAACTTATACTGCAGAATAAGTACGAAAGGAAGATTTTACAAATAGCTGAGATGTGATACTGTCCAGCCTAAGGGCTGTAAATTTCCCTTCCTTTCTGAAGGAAAACAAAGCAATCAAAAACCAGAGAAACATTTGGTAAATCTGCATCTTCACTTGTGACAACTGGCTTTTTACTACAGTTTGCTAGGAAAATTGCCTTGGAATGCTATGAAAGATGCAAGATTCAAAGAGAATATATAACCATATCTTTAGAATTTTGTATCCTTTCTAATTTTACTTTCTACAGATAAATATAGCATAGAGTATGAATAATGACAGCTTTAAAAATTTCTAACTGGTTTAAAACTGATGTGAAGAATAAAAGCATTTCCACCATAGCTCTGTACAAGAATTTGGACTTCTATCCTCCTCTTCAGCAGCTGCTGATCTTAG
This sequence comes from Parus major, assembly GCF_001522545.3. Classification (NCBI taxonomy): domain Eukaryota; kingdom Metazoa; phylum Chordata; class Aves; order Passeriformes; family Paridae; genus Parus; species Parus major. The sequence goes on along the minus strand of NC_031771.1, from coordinate 10,350,321 downwards.
CAGCTGCTGATCTTCTTTCTACAAACAGCAAGCTTTTCCTCTCTGCTCCTGCATACTCTCTCACCTCTTCTGCCAGTATGCACACAAAGATTCCAGCACAGCCAGCCCAAGTTACCAGGTGCCACCTGACATATACTCACATGGAATATAAACTGCTTGGAAGCTCCCGACATAGTTGGGTCCCAGCTCATAAATGGTGCTGACCCCTGGGACAGGCAGCACTTCCTCCAGGAAGTGTGTGGGGCCCAGGCGCCACACCAGGGAGGAGAGCTGGCGCTGTGCGGGCGGCGTGCCGATGTAGGCGTACACTGTGCTGACCACGGGGGGGTTGGCAGAGCCAGAGCCACTGGGGCTGCTGTGGATGTAGTGAAGCTGTGAGGGAGCAAAACACAGGCAAGTTAGTGAGGGATCAAGAGTGAGCTAGCAAGATCAGAAATTTTGTCCAAAAATGGTTTTGCAAGCCAGGGGAGGGTATCAAATGATTGCTGTGTAACACAGGATATTCTGACGCTGTACTGAATTAAATAGGGAAGAACATTAAACAGAAAGGAAATGAGAAGAGCAGAAGTAGATATCAAAAGATGAAGGTGTGTATGGAAACACAGGAGAACACGAGAATTCTGTGCCTAAAGAGGCTGTATCTTAATTCTATAGACATGGTGCTCAAAGTAGTGTTCACTCCTTTCCTAGCCTTTGGAAATTATACCATCTCAAGCTAAAGTGCAAACGTGATGAATTAATTTCAGCAAGACTTTTCAAATAATTAAACAAATACATGAATAAGATCCTGGCCAATATATAAGGACAGTAACAACCTCATAGCTTTTTTCTATTTACCTTGTAAAATTTTTGTTAGCAGCTATTGAATGTAGTCATGCATAGCCAGAGAGATGGCTAGATAGACACTCATGCATTACAGCTGTCAGCATAACTAGTTACTGTAGTCCTCCCTCTTGCAAAAGGAATACTGGGAGGTAAACTTTAAAGTCAACATGCTGTTTTACCTACAGCAGTACAGTAACATTAGCTAGTTTAAACCCCACACCAGTTTAAAAGCTAGTTTAATGCCCACATGAGCCAGGTGTCACATGATGTTTGGGTATCTGTTACAGCTTGGGAATATTTTGTGCCCAGCGGACAGGTCCACAGTGCTCTTCACTGCTCTCTGCAGTTTCTTCCACTTGACAATGAGGTATTGACCTTTGCAAATAAATATGGTGTTTGTTTGTTGTTCTTTGTTTTGTTGCTTGAGTTGGGTTTTTTTCCTATTCTGTTGGGTGTTTTGTTTTTGGATGGGGTGGTAGTGGTTTATTTTGTTCTTCTGTCTTGTAAGTTTTTTTATTGCACAGAAAGAAAAATCACTCCAACCAGTAAAAATGACAAATGAAAGATTTATTTTACCTTAACAGTGTTAACAAGCTGTCCATCGAGGTAGAGTGCAGCAGTGCTGTTCTTCAGCATGCCTTTACTCATGACGAGAACTAGGTGATGCCACTGGCCTTCCACAATGAGGTCACCGCAGCGGAAACGGGCACAACAGGGAAGAATTTCGTAAAATGATGATTCCTCACTGAAGTCATCAACTAAAGGAAAAGGACCAGTTAGTGGGCACCAGCAGAAATGTTACAGAAGCTTAAAAATCTCAGGATATACTCAAAATTTTGACAATTGTATTTTACTTTTCACCTTCTCCCTTCCCTTCAAAATTTTAGCTGGAATCATTGGCTCAAGTTGTTATTTTCTCATGCTGCCATGCAAGTCACAGAAAGCTCTTTTGTTGTTGTCCTAAACAAGTTTCTGCAGCAGCAGTCACCAAGAAATGGTGTCTTCCCAAACCCACAGAGCTATTTTCCACTTTTCTCACACTGTGGAGAGGATGACACCCACAATCACACTTTTTTTATTCCAAATTTTGCATCACAAGAATGACCCTTACTCTACTTAAAGCTGTCCTAACAGACAAAAAAAAAAAAGAAAAAAAAAAATTTTAAAAAATTTAAAAAATCCCCCAAAACCCAGGGAATGTTTCAATAAAACCCTGGTACTTTTCAGATTCCTCTCCATTCTTTCATACTGAAGGAAAAGAATCCATTAATCCTCTTACCACAACAGCTGCCTGCACAGAACACTCATTTCTTTAGAAACTGCACAAGGAAAATGTTAAAAGCAGAGCACTTAGAACTGACGTTCAGATACAAAAATAATCCCAAGTTCTTTTTCTTGGCCAAACATCTCTGAGCACAATTCTTGCTCTCAAGAAGGGTCCTTAAATCACCTCATTTACTCTTACAAGAGACTGTCAGCACTTCCAATCCCTGTGCTGTGCACAGCAATTCCAGTCTCAGTTCTTCAGCTCCCTACCTGCTCAGCACTCAACAGTACATCACCAACTATGATTTAGACACAACAGGGTAGCACTTGAGTGAAGCAAAGTATCCTGGTTCAATTAAAAAACAGTCTTTACAGACAGACACCTTCAGACCTTCTCTGAAAAAACCCTTTTCAAATCCAATCTCTTTTGGGGAGTTTGATTATAGGTGCTTACTAAACTAAAAACATGAACTATAGCTTCAGTGCAGGCTAAAGCAATTAGTGTGAAGATAAACTTGCTTTATTCTCTAAGAATTTGGTCCTCTGAGAAAGAAAGCACTGTCAGTATCTTCATAATTTAGGAGGTTTAATTTCTAATTTATATTATATGTTTTCAGCTCTCAAGTTTCAGGTTTTGAACCTAAGAAGTTTTTAAACTACTAAGAGAGACTACTGCAGTTAATGATGTGAATGTCTGCTTACAAATTATTCCTTGTTTTCATGGTAACAGTTCGCTTAGCTGTTTGTGGGAGGTTTTTTTTTTTAATAATAACAGTTGTATACATTCTTTATTAGTCTGCCTACTCAAAAGTAAAGAACAGAAGCAGGAACAGGTTTTTGACATTTGGGCTGGTCTAGTGAAGAGTGAAGCCTGAAACATGCGCAGAAAGCTGCCCTGCTCCTCTCAGCTCCTCCACAGACTCAGTGTGTAACAGCCTGTCAAAAACAACCACTTTTGGAGGCTCCAATGGAGGACAAGGCTGGAGACAGGAGACAGCTCATCCTCAAGCCCCTGAGTGCACTGATAGCTCTCACTAGCAAATTTACTGGTATCACCAACTTCACTTCAATCTTACCCTATCTCTCCTATCTTTTCCTTAGATAGGAAGGACCAAATTCCTCCTTTGGTCACAGATATTGAATGGAAATACAAACTGTTTCTGAAAACTGACCACAGCATCAAAATATGAAGTGAATGACAGCCTTCAAGAAACCCTCCAGTACTGGGACTATCTAGACGGAAAAAGCCATCAACCTACTACCTTACTATTTCTAAACTTCTTCAAAGCAAAGACAGTGAAAATTTGCACCTCAAGACCTCAAGAGATGATGTCTAAAATGAATGACACAAGATAAATCAAAAGCAAAACCTTTCAAAACCAATTATGTAATCCCCACTCTGAATACATGATACCTTGGGTTTGGGCAAAATTTTTTCTTTTATATACAGATATCAAATCTTCAGAAATTATAAAGTGCCATAAACTAATGTTTAAATTTTGCATTTTCCATTATCAAAACCCATCAGGAACTGGTGAGGCAGCAATGAAAGTTCCAGCACACACAATTTTTTTGGATACTGGGTTTAAAATAAACTTGCTGTTGCATCCCTGTATTATATGGTCAGCATTAGCCGATGATGTGGCACAACTCTTACCATAATTCTGAAGCAATTCTTCTTTAGTTGAAACAATCAGTGAGCGGTCTTTTGCCGAGAGGACAATGGCAAGGCAGACGTAATGCTGCTCTGAGGAGTTCGCACGCCGCACTACAGTGAGGAGTCTCACAGGATGATTATTGGGAGGTGTACTAAAGTGTTCAATACAAAACCAAGTTGAGTAGCTTAAACCAGATGGTGGTGGGAAAAATCTTTCACCTAAAAATAAAAAGAAAGCCCACTACATAGCTGCAGTAGGTAGTACTTAGGATGCCTACTTGATCCTGTTCTTTTTTTCATATCAGCTCAGGTAATACCAGCTGTGTTTTCTCAGATGCTGAAGAAGCCTCTGTTGAGGGAATATCTCTCTAAAACACACATATGACTCCCAGAATATCCCATAATATCCCAGGATGCTACCACTAATTCTATTTTACTGCAGTAAGCCTTCACCTCAGTTTTTAGACTTAATTTTTTTAACTAAGGGACCACGTTCAACTAATCCCACAGCATACCAGGATCCTGTAGGGTCAGTAACATACAACAATGTGTAAAAGTGATAGCAAACAATTCAGATGGGTGTTTTGTGATACTATGTGCAACTACACCTGTAATAAATGCAGTCAAGCATTCAGCAGAAAAAAGTCACAAGTACAGCATTACAATTTATTCCACATTTCCTATGCTCTACACACTACTACCTCAACCTCTTCCTTAATGCATCTGGGTTATTATTCATGCACCTTGGTTGATTACCATTTAGCCTTCTACTTTACGCTTTGCATTTTAAAGCAATCAAACATTTATATTTTATATTGCTTTTCATTGTCTTGAGGACAACAGGCAACAAAAACACACGCACACACAAAAAGAAGACACAAGAAGTTCTTGATTTTGAGTGCACAGCGTTCAACACCTTACTATCAGTTTATGGCTAACCAAGAAGTCTAAGAGAACTAAACATCAGATACAAAACAGCTTGTTACCAGTCATACTGGAGTACTCACCAGTTCCAATTCCACTCACAACAGCGCCATCAACAAGTCCTGTAGTAACAGCATTATTTGTAGGTGCATTGTGGGGAGCCAGACTTGGCAAGAACAGGCAGCTGTTAAACACAAGACCAGTGAGACACTGGAGTTTATGGAAGTCAATGTAAGCAGAGTTCAGTGCAAACAAAACACAGCTTAGGAAAATATACCATAAGCACACATGCTTTGTGTCTTTCTGTAGTAATGAAAATCAGGAATTAATTCTCAAGATTGCTAATTATGAGTCTGAATTATCTCTAGCATAAGCAGCTTTGGCAGTGTATGCCTTGGGTGTGACCATACCCACGTGGCTCTATAGCCTAAGATGTTCCCTGTGGGCACCCACTTATTTCAGCAGCCTTTGAGTTGTTCTGAACCTTCTGAAGAGACTGGATCAGCTAAACAGTCAAAGGATCTAGCGACTGCAGACAACAATGTTCTTATCTTAAGAAAGTATGCTCTCACATTACCATCATATTCCACCTATTTAGCCATGTTTGGTCCTTAAAAGAGGCACTGAGGCTGTGGACACAATGGAAATCAATATAAGGAAAAAAGTTCTTATTTTTCTTAAATTTATTATAGAAGTCTTTTTAGTTGACTTGCTGAAATTACAAGAAATCACAGCTGCATTATGTGAGTTACTTCTGGACATGTTACCAGCATGCACAAATCTCCTGAAGCAAACATAATGAAAATTCATTTTGCCAATCTATTTCAAGTTCTTAGGTCCAGACAATTTTCTTTTCTTTTCTCTTACTAAGGATGTAGAACACAGCTCAGAGGAACATCTGTTTTATTAAAAAAAAAAAAAGTCTGTCCCTGACTGTATTGGCTATTAAGGCTAGATGGAAAATGGGAGCTACATCCTTGCTTTGCAGAGCTGGAAAGAGAATGTAGAGAGCATTCTATTCCATTTTTATAACCAAAAGACCAAACATTTTCCTTAAACAGATGTTGAGAATGGTGTCATGTTTTCATCTTCTGAATAGTTAAATCATATTACATGATCCTCATAAAATGCCTCACTCAGCAGGTGTTAATTAAAGAGAAAAAAACAAGAAAGTGGTGCTGAGAGAAAAAATGAGCTAAGCATGATATCCAGGCTACGGCTCCAGTTGATAACACTGGGATTCAGTTATCTGAACTCACCACAGCTGCCTTGTCTGCTTTACTTGTATTTCTGATTTGCCCACTTTCACATTTTCATTTTCTTCACCAATTTTAAGTGGGTCTCAGAATACCTGTGCCATCCAAATGTAATACATAAATCCCAGCAACGCTTCAAGGGTATGTTTGCATTCCTTTGCTCCCTTTTAAAAGGGATGTGAAACCCAGAACTGATAGGGGCCTTATCAATGGGTTAATTGATTAATTAATAAATTAATTTTTTCACTTTCACACACGGCAAGAAAGTATTTTTTATTAAGGTATTAATGAATGAGAAGGTGGAAATTTATGTGACTTGAAGCATTTCTTACTCCTCTTTCAAGAGTTCATTTGTTCCTTTCTTGCAGACAGTCTATTAAAAATTACAAGCATTCCTTTGGAAAAAAAGGAAGTAAGCAAATGCTGCACTGTGCCCCATGCTACTCGAGAGCACTGCAGGACCTTACCCAAACCCTTCCAGAGATGTGTCAAACTCGATGAACGCTGGTGTCACCGATGAGCCGTGAAGCCTGATATCATGTGGGGTTGTCATGGAGACCAAACACTTGACTCTGGTCAGGGGCACTGTGCTCCCTTCTGCCGGCTTCAGCAGGCTCTTGCTTATCCGATAGTGGCTGTCCTCGTGCACACCGAAGACACTGTCAGGACCCAGACCTTCCATGGAGGTGACTATGCTATCTACAGGAGAAGCCAAGAAACAACACAGCACTGAAAAAGGGAGGCATTTTCAGGCTCTTTATTTGAACCGTTCAAGTCCAGTGGAATAGCTGGATTGTCTTCACTGTCAGCTAGTTCAGCCTCTCAAAAGACAATGAGCTGGGCAGCATTGCTTTGATGATAAAAATGCTCAACCAAGGCAGAAAGATGAGTGTCTTGTGCAACACACCAAGGAAAGTTTGTGATAAAGCCAAGAGGCCATCCCATTACCTAATGCCAACACAGTATCCTTTTTGCAGAGTCTCCTCTTCAGATGTATTGCTGCTACCTGACTTAATAGGCAGCAAAAATTCTGCTTCATGCTTTTCAGATGCAATAACTCTGAGCTAGAAGTCTCAGAGCTCTTAGTAAGAAGAACAGCTCAGTAAACTTAGGTTAGGCAATTTAACATAACTTGTGGTATTCAGAAGGGCACTTTGCAGTCTCTTTCCTAGGCTAAAATCTTTCTAGTCTCACATTTTCATAATTTTCATTGTTTATTTTCCCTAGTAATAATACCCTAATGCAAATATATACATATATATATATAATATAAATATATATGCATAGCAGTGGCCAAGAGATAAATTGAATCTCTTCTTCTCCCTTCTTTCAAAATTTACTGAACACAATAATATAACATGAATTCAGTTAATTTATTTTGTTCATTTATTTAATGATTTAATGCTTAATCAGTTTCATCTAAGATACTCTTTTGTTTCTTTTAAATAACTCAAAAATTTCAATTAAGGTATTTTTAATGATATGTTACAGCCAGCCATACAATGACCAAACTGACACAGAAATAAATATCTCATGCTTTGGAAACTTTTCAACAATTTCTTTGTATTATAATTTACTGTGACTCTCCTATACCACATGAATAGCCGTTCCCAAGCTCTACAACTCATGGATAATAATAGAAGATTGAGCAGTTATTTTATCTGACACCTTTCTGAACCCATGAGAGATACTACACATATATAATGACTTGTGATGTACACATGAAAGTAGCTGATAAAAAATAAAATTAAATAACTACCAATGCAGGACCTACTCAAGACTTAAAACCAAACTACTACCATATTTAACAGGTACTGTTTGTAAAATAAAAACCTATAATTACCTTGCTGTATATATATTCAATATAAGTACTACATTCCCTCTGGTTTTAGAACTTTTCTAGTCCAACTATTCTGATGATTTCACATTCATACAAAGCTGGGGTAAAGATAGGTTTATATGGATAAGTATGCAACTGGGGGACATCAGTGAAACATTCTTTACACACATTTTTAGCACTTCAACACCTACTTCTCATTTCTGGTTCAAAACTCAGTGAGCTGGGTTTGTGCACTCGGTACTGTTTCAACAGCTTTTTGTCCCAGGCTCCGCAATTCAAAGGATTTCCCAAGCGTAAAAATTCCCTAAGAGAGAAAATAAAAAATTTTGGAAGTAATTTTCTCTATTTGTTTGCTTATGGTGGCATCAAATCTAATAGCAATTTTAAAAAAGAGACTAATTGCTTGTAATAAACATAACTTTTAACTAAGAAAATAAACCAATGCATAATTATGATCCATAACATATTTGATCCATTCAAAATGATTTAATTTTGCAACACGTTCTCAAAAGTTGACACTATTCTAAATAAGCAATTTTAATAAAGTAATTTATCGTAAAATATAGCAATTTTGATAATTCATTTCTCCTTATTTAAAAACCTGGCAGGAGGCCATTCAGGACATTTGATGATGCATGTTCAGCAAGCTGAACTGTTCTGGAGAGGTAGATCGTAGGCTGAAGTAAGTGACCTCAGCTTTGTTTTTCCAGTGTGTCCAGTGTTGTTTGACCAGTGTGTTTGGTTGGGGGAATAATTTCACAGCTGTCAATACCCTATATATCTCTAGATAACTAGAGTATCTCTCCATAGAGCTACCCAGGCTATCAGTGTCTATGCCTAGGGAAGTTGAAGTCCCTGTAATGTGACTACCAGCAAGACAGCTCCTTGAAGAATCCCTTCTAACACAGTTACGTGCCAGTGAAGGGAACTGAGCAGCTGTCCTGACTGCAGGTCAGCCAGCCAGTGATCCACAGGAGATAATACAATTACATTCCCTCTTACAGCTGAGATCACAGAATCCCAGGACAGTTTGGGTTTGAAGGGACCTTTAAAGGTCATTTGGTCTAAGCTCTCTGCTGTGGGCTGGTACAGTTTTCACTTACACTAGGTGGTTCAAAGCCCTGTCTAACCTGACCTTTCCTGAGCAGTTCCAGTGATGTGGCATCCACAGCTGCTCTGGACAACCTCTTCCAGTGTCTCACCTCCTTCACTGTAAAAAATGTCTTCTTCATGTCTAATTTAAATCCAGCCTCTTGCAGTTTAAAACCCGTGGCATTGGCCCTGTCACTACAGGCCCTGATAAAAAGTCTCTCTCTGTCAAGAGACAACCTATTTGATGAAAAATAAAATGGGATCTTGTGTTATCACTACCACATCAGGTCACTAAGGCTCTCTACCATGGCCAGCCATTTAGAGTGAGCTAGGGACAGTGCAGGTTGCAGGCCTCAGTCCAACTGAACTTCAGGGCTATCCTTCTGACCTCAACACCATGGGCTGCAGAGCCTGGGAGGCCAGCCTTTCAAACATCCTTTGGAGCGGTGGATGCAAGGAGTGGTCCTCATCTGCCAGAGCAGCGCTGCATCTTTGCAGAAGTCGTGCGTGGAGCCCAGCTTCACACATGACTTGCTGGTTTCTCTCTGTGTGCACCAGAGATTGCAGGATGTTGGCCACTGCCAGCTGGAGATCCAGTGCATGCTGAAAAAGAACAGCACAGGGCTTGAGAAAGTGCAAACTGAGGAGGGAAATGGAACAAAGGCTTTATACATAATAATAGAAAAACTACCATTACCAATAATTATCTATATTTAAATATATGTGCATGCATTTGTGTGTTTTTGGGGGATGTGTATGCATATGTCTGTGTGAAGAAACACTGTACAAAAAGGGTAACTAGTTAGGCAAAGGATTACCAGAACTGGTAACTATGGTCAAAAAAAATAATTCAGGTAAGAATCGTTAAACTAAGCTCTACTTTTCACCAGCAATGACAGCCAGCTTAAAGAGAAACAGGAACTCATATTTTTATGACTATTAAACTATTCCTAGTAAGTTAACTTAGAAACATAATCATTTAGGTTGGAAAAGACCTTTAAGATCACTGAGTTGAACTCTTGATCCAGCATGGCCTAGCCCACCACTAAACCATGTCCCCAGGTGCCATATCTACATGTCTTTTAAGGACTTCCAGGCCTGGTGACTCAAATAGTGCCCTGGGCAGCCCATTCAAGCACTTAACAACCATTTTGGTGAAACCTAAACTTCCCCTGGCACAACTTGATGCCATTTCCTCTCACCCTATCACTTGTTTTACTTGGTGAGAGTTTTAGACAGAGATAAGGAACCTCCCTGAGCCTCCTTTTCTCCAGGCTAAACACCCCCAGCTCCCTCAGTTGCTCCTCACAGGACCTGTGCTCCAGACCCTTCCTCAGCTCCTCTGCCTTTCTCTCCAGTACCTCAATGTCTTTTTTGTAATGAGGAGCCCAGAACTGGACACAGGATTTGGGGTGCAGTCTTAGCAGTGCTGAGTACAGGGGGATGACCACTGCCCTGGTTCTGCTGACCACACTATTGCTGATCCAGGCCAGGAAGCCATTGGCCTTCTTGGCCACTTTGGCACAGCTGGCTCATACTGTAGACCAGCACTCCCAGGTCTTTTCCAGCCACTCTTTCCCCAGCCTGCAGCACTGCCTGGGGATATTGTGACCCAAGAGCAGGGCTCAGCACTTGGCTTTGTTGAACCTCAGCCCATAAATCCAGCCTGCCCAGATCCCTCCTGCACTCCAGAAGATCAACACTGGCTGAACTTGGTGCCATCCATGAACTGAATTGAGGGTGTATTTGATTCCCTCATCCAGATCAATATAGATACTAAACAGAACTGGCCCAGTTCTGAGCCCTGTGGAATACCACTGGTGACCATCTACCAGATGGGTGTAAATCCATTTACCACCACTCTGGGCCCAGCCATTTTTTAACCTAGCAAAGAGTCCACCAACTCAAGCCATGAGCAGCCAGTTTCTCCAGAAGAATGCAGTGGGAAACAGTGTCAAAAGCTTTACTAATGTCCAGGTAAACAATATCCACAGCCTTTCCCTCATCAACCAAGAAAGTCACCTTGTCACAGGAGACCAGGTTAGTTAGGCAGGACCTGCCTTTCATAAAGCCATGCTGCCTGGGCCTGATTTCACAACTGTTCTGTAGGTGCTGCAGCATGGGATGTGTAATGATTTGCTCCATAGCCTTCCCCAGCACTGGGGTCAGACTGATGGGCCTGTGACTCCCCTGATCTTCCTGGCCATTCTTGTAGATGGGCACCACATTGAATAATTTCCAACCAGCTGTCATCTTCCTGATTACCCAGGACTGCTGGTAAATAATGGAAAGTAGCTCAGTGAGCACTTCCACCAGCTCCATCAACACCCTTGGGCAGATCCCATCAGCCACATAGATTTGTGAGTGTTTAACTAGTGTATCAGGTTGCTAACTCCTTCCCCTTGGATTACATGGACTTCATTCTGCTTCCTAACACCACCATAACCTCTACGAAACTGAAGACATATGCAATGTAATTGCCAAATTTATGTTGTGAAGACGAAGTTACCACACCCATCACCCAGTAGAGACAAAGAAAGAGGAATCTAGTAATTCTTGCAAACTTTCAGAACTTTTCTCTTTTTAAATAAGAAATATTCTTCAGGGAAGACATCTCAAACAACAAACACATAAGCAACCTCCAAAAATGTCCAACAAATCCTTCATATACAAAGGACCAGCAGATATTTTGGGTTGGGAATTGTACAAAGCAGTTAGTACAACTTTGGAACTAGAACATATTCCAGCTACTTTAAACAGGGTATAGCCCAAACGATGATGTTCAGTCCTGTGTCCTCCTTATACTATGCACTAATACCTGATACATCAGGGAAAACATGAATTAATGACAGTGCTTGGAAACTTACATGATGGCCACTTCAGACCTTTCTTTAAACTTACATTACTACCAAGAGTTTGAAAGAGAGAAATAAAAGAAAGCCTATGAAATAAAGCAATTCCTGTCAGACTTCTGTGCCACCAGTTATTCAACTCAGCCTGTGAAATTTATTAGTTTTTCAGCACAAAATGAGAGGACATCATCAGCTTTCCTGTTTCTCACAGCCATCCTTTTCCCCAGCCATTCTCAAAGCTTCAGACCGCACTTTGTTTTTTCCCCTACCTCTGGGTGTGTAGCTGATCCAACAGAGGCCAGAAGATCCAGCATTGCAAGCATAGCACCAGGGTGAATAATGACTGCATCAGAGCTTTGCATGGATGTGGGTCCTGTTTGGAGTTTCACATCAGCTATGTTTTTCTGAGGGCAAACAGGAGGTGTTGAAACAGAATGATATGCGTGCCTGCAGGACAGAAAACATCCCATGATTACAACACCCAGCTATTATGAGCTTTGCATTTTTCAAACAGCTGTAAAATTGTACTGGCCTATAGATGTTACTTCCTTTTTCTTTCTCTTCCCTCAACTAGACAGAACAAGCGTTCCTCTTCTCAAACCTGCTGGGCATGTTTCTCTAAAGCCGGAAAAGGTTTCAGTTTCTCAAATATTCTTGATCTTGCAAGTGTCTTCCCCAGGTTCCCCAGGTGCTACACAGTTTCAAAACTTAGAGCTCTTTTTTATTGCCTCCCTCTTTATATTCTAGTTGCAGCAGCAGCACACAACTGCAGTGTGCAACCTACCACTGCTCCTATTCTCTGGATATGCGTCTCCCCATTTGATTTTCCTTAGCAACTGATTATGAAATGTGCTATCACAAAACTCTCAGCAATCTCTAATCAGCCTAGGGGAATAGAAGGGTGGTCTCTGTGTTTACTCATGCCAGCAATCTCTATGTTCTCAGTCCTTCCATAACTACAACGGCAATTTGGTTTTATATTAATATGCTTTAGTCTGATCCAGGAAAAAGAGGATTTGACATGCTGACTTAGAACCAACCACTTGTCCTGAGAAAGGCAGACATGTTCTTCATTTAAACTCTTGGGGATATCAGCTTGATGCCAGTCTTCTTTCAGCAAGGGTTTCAACACACAAACAGCATGAGCAGCTTACTGAACATATGCTTCCAAGATGATGCTTTAGAAGCAAAAGTGAGATCGAAAGACTCATGCTCACCACAAAAAAAAAAACAAACAAAACAAAACACACAAGAAACCTCCACAAGAAAAAAGCCCATAAACCCAAAAAAACCCCAACCCAAATCACCCGTAGCTCATGGTATTTATCATATACGCTTATTTATAAGAAGAAATAGAACAAACTCTGTGTAAGAATTTTGTTTTGATCACATATTGTCTTTTGTTTTACAGCTGAATACGGCAAAAGGAAAAGGGTTCCTTCTTATCAAATCAGTTGATAAAAATCAGGTATTTCCTCTCTTCTGTTCTCAGTGACAGAAATTTACTCAAACCCTGAACCTAACACAAGTTAAGACTTAGCAACTTGCTGTGCCTCACCCTTTAGACACTTCCAACAAGGCAATCTCATTCTCCTGGAAAAAACTGGACATAGATGAGAGATGAGGAAGGCTGCAAACACAATTCTGCCCTAAACACAGCCACCAAGCCCAATCCCCAAGCAAGAAACACAACTGTGGGGGAAGGCTGAAACATCAGATTATTCAGCCTAAGACAGGACAACAGGAACCACAGCAATCTTCTTGTGCTGGCTGGAAAATGGGTTCAATAAATAATGTCCCAATAAAAAGGCCCCACTGAAAAGCTTTGTGGCAGATCAGCAAAAACTTGGCACCTGAACAACCCAAGAGTACCGTTCTAAAGAGAGTTTTTAAGAAAATTTAGATTACTGATGCTTCATTCAGCTCATTCAGCTAATGCTTACAGGAAACAGAAAATAATATGGCAATTATACTGAAACCAACCACTAAGAAAAAGATCTTCCTGAATTAATTTTACTAGTCTTTTTTACAAACACTGAAGCCATTAATTTTCCAAACTTCTCTGTCAGCCCCACCGCCTATGGAAACATGTAGCAGGTAAGGAAAGCTTCCTTGTTTCTTCCAAAAATAAATGGAATTAAGAACAGTGTACCAACTGGTAATACTGAGAGATGTTATCTCAAGCCTCTGTCCTCTGCCCTGACTTACTGCAGAGATTGGAATACTGGTAATTGTTTCTTATGCATCCTAAAAGCACAGCTCTTCATCTAAAGGAGAAAGCTGCAGCCTCTTTCCAATGTCACCTTGAGCATCTCACTGCAAGTTTTACAGGATGCTATTAAAAAAACTAAATATCCATTTATGTTTAAGAATTCTCTTCAGTCTAGTGAAATTCCATTCCTTAAGACATTCTGCCCACTTTTAAGTACAAATTTTAAGCACACTGGTATGCACTTCACCTTGTAAGGTAAATTGTGAGGTTATAAAATGATAGTACATGAAGAGCATAACAAAAACATTGCTCAGTGTGAATCACAAACACAAATATGATCCTGATCTCAAACCACTTGGACTGAAACATTCCATACAACTGAAAAGGCAATACAGGCAATAGGCCTCCTGTTGGAAGTCTAAGGAAAAATTATCATCCTAAAGCATATATTATTGAAAGTTTTTCACAAATTTTAAAATACCTTCTATTTTTAGTTTTTCCATATAAGGAGTACTTGTATCAATTCAACAGGGAAAAAAACCACAGTTTGTAAAGATATCTATATTCAGAAAAAAGAAAACAGATCTTATAAAGTCCTCCCAAAATATTAATTAAATGCTATAGTTCAATGGGTCAGGGTAGAACTTGCAATAAATTAGTTTAGCCATGTTTCTACATTCTTATATGACCCCTTTAAGGAAGAAGAAAAGAAGTGGATAATGGAAAAAGGCAGTGTATAAATAATGACATGTATCTGTACGTGTAATCTGTCTAATTAAATAAAAAAAATAAATTGAAGAAAAATTAGTTAATTAATATAACTTTAGTTCTATAATTAGCTACATTTTGATCTGGAAAGAAATAAGTTAGATTTACTGTAGTTAAACCCTCTGCATATCATTCCCCAAGAGTGATCACCATCCAAACTCTTTTAAAACAATGGCTAAGAATACTGCAAAGCCAAAGCTACATTCTATTCTCTACTTTAACCTGTCAGGACCAAAATATTTTAAAAAAAAAGGAAAGAAAAAAGGAGAGAATGCCAAAATTTACAACTATCAAAGAGTTGAAAAAGTTGTAGTTCTTGATTCAAATTACAAAGGTGTGGAAGAACAATGCATTCCAGGTAACAGGGAGGACAGCCATGTACTGCCATTCCAACATGTGCTGCAGGAATCCCACCTATTCTGCTTCCATAAAGGAGAACACTTGGAGGGCAGCACTCCACATGGAAACACAGCTTTGAGAAGTGACAGACATGTCTGAGAGAGAATATTAGCGTCTAAGTGCATCCAAAACTGTTCTAGACTGTGTGAGAAACCAGAACTGTGCTATTTTTGTTTATAAGAATTATTTGTGTGCACAGTGTCTGCTTGCTCTTCTAGCCAAACAACAGAGCTCTCCCTCAGGCGTCTGTCTTACAAGTCAAAAGGCAGAAAAACCAGGCCGCAACAATAAGGGAGATCCCAGGGATGCAAAGCAAAGGAGACAGAAAACAATACGAGAAGAGCAAACACTTCTCTGGGAAGAGTCAACTTCGACAGAATCTGACCATATCTGACATTTAGGAGGAGAAAAAATAATATTGCACTACAAACCCCAAGCTGCTTATTTTTGAAAGCAGGAAGATCACAGCTACTGGCACTGAATTCACTAGGAATGACAAACATGATGCTGTGAGAAAGCAGACAGCTGTTCAAACAGACTTTTTGGAAAGCCTGGTTCTATTTTTTTACTTAAAACATGCTTTTCAGAAAAGATCTGAAAGTCACCCAGGCAAAATAATTATTTTCTGTCCACTTTTACTTTGAGTCTTACACGATTTGTTACAACCCAAAGGCCTTTTTTGTTTGAGAAAATTCATTCCAAAGGCACTTAACCCCAGCAAGTACCTACATTATTGTACTGGAGCTTACCTGAATTGCTGAAAGCACCCCACAGGGATAATGACTTTTTAAACAACCCAACCTTTACCTCGGGTTTTCAAGCAACTGCTTGCATTTCAGTACTACAAAAAAACCCGAGGGAAGCCTAACATATCTATTCATATATAACTATATTTATAGTTTAATTTCCAGGCTGCGTCAGCCACCCATCTGGCACTCTTGTTCATCACACCCTGGAATCAGCTCCTGTTTGGCAAGCACTGCTTGTGTTCTGCTGCAAGCCTTTGCATATCTGTGTGCTTGAATAATTCAGTGAACCTGAGCAGCCCTGCCAGCTACACCTGGGAGAACAGCAAACTGTAGCAAAGGGATGGGCAATCTGCAACACTAGAGGTTAATGCAGGGCTGAAGCTGTAAAGAGCCTCCATGGGAAACACTCTTTTCTTACATGTTTCTTCAGAGTAAATGACAGAGAAAAGACTTCTGCAGCTAAGGTTTTTCTCTGTAAACTATAACATTTGTTCTTAAATGCCTCAGTGTCAGAAAAGAAAGAAAATTATAGTCTAAGAGATTCTTGGTTATTGTGAGGCTGCCTTTTTCCAAGCCACTCTTCGTAGAATACCCAGGTATGACTTGGGCAACATCACTAAGTAAAGAAAAAAGGTTCTCTTTACTAACCTGCTTTAGTATAAGCATTCCTTTCATATCAGTTTCCAAAAGCATCTTCAGTTGTTTTCCTTTGCACAATATTTTACATTCCAACCATAAAGCTTGATGGCATATCTTAAGCAGTATACCATTCAAAAATGATGGTATTTTCTACACATGGCACCTGCATTTCAGATAAGCCTGTGTCTTTTAAACGCCTTTTTAGCTTTCAAATGCAAATCTCTGTCTAACCTACATCTGCAGATAGTGAAGGGCTGCTCCCTTCCATGGGGACTCCAGGAAAAAATTTTTTGGCATTTGCACAAGCCTGTAAGTAACACTGTTCAGACAGTAACCTTTATTTAAAAAAAAAAAAAAAAATTGGGGAAAAAAAAAAGAAAAAAAAATTAAAATCTACCAGACACATTAAGACGCATAAGAAAAGACTGTAGCTTGGGACTGAAAGTGGGTACTTGGATTTCTGAATTAAGCCATTTGTGCTTTCTTTCCAAACATCTTAATTCAGCATGTCTCTGCATCATTTTGGTAGTCAAGTACTGACAGTTTCATTCTTTCCTTTTTATTCTCTGCAATTACTAACAAATGAGCACCTTCACAAGCCATTCACCTTCCACCAAAAGTAAGCTTCCTTGAAAAATTAGTCAGGAAAAAAGAAATCCTTCTGTATTCATTGATCTACTAGCATAGTCTGAATGTCTTTAAAATGCTCCTGAGAGTGTAATATACATCTCCCCTAGATAATTTCTTTTACTAGGCTTTATTTGGTTTTGAAATACAAGCCTAACTTTAAGTGCTATTGGAATCTAGAGATGTCTCTAATCTCACCACCGCCTAGGGTTCACTATGAAACATGCCTTTACATTTTTTTATCCAGTAAATACACAAGTGAAAATGCACTCCTCAGAACAGTAACTTAAGAGCAACATCCCTCCCCCAAAAACTAAGAAACACAACAGTGAGAGAGAAAAATCAGCAAAAAGATCAGCTTCTCTTTGAAGGGTCGGTACCTTTTCCTGGACAAAGCTGGCGTACCCCAAGGAGAGGGGAGAGAAGTCTCATTTGTCAGGCAAGGAGGGATCTGTTCTGCACGACTACAGACAAAACAGACAGGGGTAGTACAGAGAGGTTAGAGAAGAAACCAGAGGCCATAAGCTTGTTAGTTTTACAAAAGCACCAATAAAATCATTACTTGGATCCATCCTTCAGAAACAACATGGATGACAAAGGACAAACTGAATGACAGCCTCAGGTGAACACACAGACATGCAAAAAGTACACAGGTCTTGTGGCCTGTGGCGTGACTGCACTGCTTATTCATTGCTCTGGTGAGATTTACCGATACCAACAAAGCAGAAAAATGTTGAACAGCACAATGTCAGAGGAGAAAGTAAAGCTTCAGTAAAATAGGTATAACCAGCAGGGTAAGAAATAAAGTCAATGTAAATTCAATAATGAAAGATGAATAGAAAATCTAAAGAAGGAAAAATCACTGAAAATAACAGCCAAAAAACCAAACCAGCTTGGTGATGTATCTTCTGCAACATCACCATGGGATTTACTTACCCCATTGTTTCCTCATTCTCTACTGTTAGCCCATGTCAACTTCTACAGTAGGAGTAACACATTCTCAATACAAACTGTCCTCCTGCTACCTGAATGCTTTAATAATGCTTTAAATGAGATCAAATAAACTGATTTCTGAAGCTGGCTTTTAGGTGAGTGTGTGAGAGTGTGAAGGTGTGTTTGTGTGTGTGTTAGGGTGGGGATTTTGTTGGTTTGCTAGTTTTTTAAATTTTCTTTAAAGAAGAGAAAAGCATTAAGATCTGCTGCTTTGGGGGCAAGATGGCAAATCTTATTAGAACAGGGTCACATGCAATCAAAGGCTGGGATATAAATAGCTTCAAGGTCCCAGATATGAAGCTTAGGTCTCTGTTTTATGTTTTGTCCCTTAAATTGTGGGCTGTTTTATGACAAGTCAATCTTGAATACATACTTCACAAAGTTTTTTTGTCATTTTGAACCAACTTTAAGACACATTTCTGTTCATTTTGAGTCTCATTATAATTTAAATTCTAGTTGCTTAACTCTGGGACTGTTTCCTAGTTAAATTAAAAAAAACCAACAATTTAGATACTACCTAGAACTTTAAAGAACAAGCAAATCCATGTAAAACAAGATGTCAGTCTTATGTGCTAGCATGGAGAAAAAGTGGCATGGGGAAGGCCTTATCAGTTTCTAAAACTACTTGAGAGATGGTCATAGCAGTAGAACATCCATCTCCTCTCCCAAATAACTAGCCAAAAAAGCAAGAGGAAATGGCCTCAAGTTGAACCAGAGGAAGTTTAGATTTGATATTTGGAAAAAAATTTTCACCAGAAGGGTTATCAAGCATTGGAACAGGCTGCCCTCAGATGTAGCTGAGTCATCATCCCTGGGGGTCTTTAAAAGATGTATAGATGTGGCACTCAAGGACATGGTTTAGTGATTGACTTGGTAGTGCCAAAGTTACAGTTAGACCTGGTCTTAAGAGTATCTTCCAACTGAAATGATCATATGTTTCTAAATTAATCTTGGTATTATTTAATCATTTACTTTAAAGCTCCGTATCAAATGAAACATGAAGTTAAGATATGACATTCAACAAGCAAATTTTCATTTCACTTAATAATTAAGCATAAAAATCTAATAATTCTAATGATGATAATGCAGCTTGTCAGCCAATCAACACATCAAATATAACCATGAACTGATATCTCTGTCTTAACTGCTGCCACAATAAAACATCCAACATCAGAGACAATGCTGCACACCCTGGAGAACACCAGCAAGCTAAGTCATTATTTAGTCAGATGCTGATACCGTATCCTCCTCTCAGTGGAGTGAAGGAAGAAAGAAGTAGATTAAAATGGAAAAACAAAAGCTTGCAATGAAGATATCTGAAGAGAACTATTTTGAGGAACACTGGTGTAGGACAGGAAGAGAAGATGAAAGAAAACAAAAGAAAAAAAAGAGAAGTTCATACCTGTCAAAAGAATCTGTTGCTACCTTGTAGAGGTAAATAAAAAGCTTGCTGCAGTGTCTTAGAGTAGGTGATACAGAATCCAGGGATATTAGGTCATCATCCAAAAGTCTTTGAAACAATTGTGTATTTGAAGGGAAGACATTCAAAGGACTTATTTTCCTCAAGTCTGAGAAGCAGCCAAGTAATCGAACAGCATCTGCCAGTTTTTCATACTGGATCTCTGTCTTGAAGAAGTGAGAGTTGGCTGGCTCGTAGCGCATTGCTGCAGTCAATGTGCAGAACACAGTGTGAAGCAGTTCAAACACTTGGTTCTGGTTTACTTTTTCCCAGCCATTCTTCGGTGGAGAGCACAAAGATCTTTCCATGGCAACGAGTAAAGATGTGACATACACAAATCCACCGACTTTCCTAAAAACAGTTCTTGTGCGGTGACTCTCTCTCAGCACCAAGAGCAGGGCCTGTGGACAAAACAAACAATCAAAACAGGGAAACAACAGCAACAACAAGCAGCAGCATTACAAACAGCTTGGAAAAAGGTCGAACATTTTTGTCCACAAAACATTGTTGTGCTAGCAAAATCCTCGTGTTATTTGTCAGAATTTGGTAATGCCTGAAGTCTCTGAAGATCAACTCTGTATTACAAAAATTCTCATACTCAAAAGTTTACAAAATAAAGAAAGAGCAGGGGGAAAAGCAGAACATTGCCCCTTATTTAGAAATAAGACATTACCTTCCAACAGAAAAGACTTGACCAAGCCCAGAATGGAACCCTAAATTGTCAGGTAATTCTCTTAATGATGAGGTAGAGAATATCTGTGTTAGAAAGGAATCCTCTCTGCCATCACATTTCATAAACAATTTCAAACAAGAGCAGGCAAATGACTTCTTGCAGCAATGAGAAATCTAAATCTTGGGGATATCGTAAAATTCCCCTAGAAATCAACAACACAGAAGCACCTGGCAGCCATGAAGCCACTCAAATATAACAACTCAGTTAGCAAATTCAGGCAGTAAAAATTAGCAAAATAAGGCCACTTGTTTTTAGCTTTCCTCTACAAATCTCTGAATCTAGACTGAGAATATATTTTAAGAGTTTCTGTTCAAAAATAAGCCATAGAGAAACAAAGGTGGATAAAACCTTACTTGCTGAACAAATAATTGCAAAGCCATGGTATAAACAGCAGAAAATACATGAACTTAGGTACTAGAGAATAATACTCATTATCTAAGAAATCAGGGGGTGGAGAAGCCCCTCCACACAGCCAAAAACAAACAAAAAGAGCACCTGTCAGGGGAAGTTTTATCCACATGTGAATATAGAATATAGAAGAAAAAAGCCTCCCTACAGAAAGCATCATTAACAATAGAAAAATGTTCTTGATAGAGAAAAATAGGCCAGGGTGAATTTTCCATGACCACAAGTTTACTTCTTCAGAAACAGGCTGCTTTTTTAAGCACTCAGAAGATGGGTAGTGAAATAGCAAGACTGTCATTCCTCTGAAGGCAGTATCTCCTTTCCTGACAAACTTGAACAAACAGTAAAAGACACATCACCACAGTGTTCTGGGCTGTCAGTTCCACAACCAAAACTGAGAACAGCACCAATGGAAGACAAGTACAACAGGTCAAGGAAAAGACAGAAATCCTGATTTTCTGTTAAATCCTCTGGAGAACTGCAATATCTTTTCTCTCTCCTTAAGTATGGTGAATAACATATGCTCAAAAATTACTGAAGACTTTAATAGATATTACACAATAAATGTTTTCATTACTAGCTTTCCTTTCTCTCTTTTGAAATATTATGATGCTGCTCATCTGCCAGAGAAATTCTACAGTTCCTTTGAACAGAGATGAACCTAGATGTCTGAGATGTCAATTAAGATTCATTTGCTTTCTACTATTTGCCTCAGCTTTTCTACCATAAAATAAATCAGTATTTTGTCAATTTAAAAAAGTAACATTAGCTCCTCTGAGAGGAAATTGTGGGTCTAGATTAGCAAACAAAACACCTAATACAACAGGAAACAGACAGGAGTTTTCTTGCTTCTTTTTCCACTCCCAGACTTAACTTTCTTGCTATTCCACTATTTTGCTTAAGCAAGCAAGTTCCTCAGCTTGTGATCATTACAATTTGTGATCTTCTACTGTGATCATTACAATATGCATTTATATTAATTATTTCAGCATTCATAGATACAAATTGGTAAAGTAAGATGCCACAGAAAATGCAAACCAGTGCTGAAAATAAATGCATGTTGCTTGCTTGCACTTTTTTTCCCATATGTATTCCCATTATTTTTAACTGAATAAGACCCCACCAGGAAAAATTATCATAACTAGAGAACGTCATTTTCTATCCACAAAAGTGATGATGCTAAAAACATACTCTCCAGTTCTGAAGCCTACCATGGATAGATGATAAAAAATACATATATTGGATCCAGGTTTTTTTATTTCAACTCCAGAGAGAATCTACATAGAGTAGCTTAACACCAACCATCCAATCCAGCTCAATCCAATGCCCTTCTCAGTGTTTTCTCTCTTGGAAGCACGCCTTAGGAGCAGGAGCGCTGAAGAAGAACCCTTCACCTACCCTTAGGATGTCGGTTTTCAGCTGCAGTTCTGTAGGTGGAGCTGAGTGCATGAGCCCCAGCAGAGTGCCCATATCGTCCTCTCCACTGGGTGACAACACCAGCTGCTGGATGATCATCAGGGCGTGCTGGCGGCACTGAGGATACTTCACAATGTTGTGCACACATCTGGCACCACCAAACTCCCTGAAAATGCCTGCTCGGAAAGAGGGCGGCAGGGTCAGTGCTTTAACAGTAAGCAAAATATAACTGGTGGCAAATAATGACAACAAAACACAAAGGTGTTTATTTTCATTTCTACAGAATGAAGGGCAGAGTTTTAGCTCTATAGATGTGTAATGATTTACTACTATTTTTTTCCCCTAACACAAATAAAAATAGAACTTCAATGTCTTCTGACAAAATTTTTCACTAAAGGCATTGTGTACAAGGATGGAGGTCAGCTCTAAGTATTTCCTCAATAATTCTGTTACTCCAACAGCAGTTACTCTTTTCATGCTAGAGGCCAAAGGGTCTCAGGATGAAATAAGTTTTACCAAACCCTCCATGTTTTGTCACGACCATATACTGTTCTGGTTTAGGGTAGTGTTTATCACAGAATAATCACAAAATGACCAGGTTGGTAGAGACCTTCAAGAACATCAAGTCCAATCCAGCCCTAACACTTCAACTAGACTATGGCACTGAGTGCCACATCCAGTCTTTTTATAAACACATCCAGGGATGGCGACTCCACCACCTCCAACACCTCATCACCCTTTCTGTAAAAAACTTTTTCCTAATATCCAACATATATTTTTCTTAGTGCAGCTCAAGATTGTGTCCTCTCATTGTCAGTTGCTGCCTGGTGAGAGACCAACCCCCACCTGACTACAGCCACCTTTCAGGAAGTTGTAGAGTGATAAGGTCACCTCTGAGTCTCCTTTTCTCCAGGCTAAATAAGCCCAGCTCCCTCAGACATTCCTCATAGGTCTTGTGTTCCAAACCCTTCAGCAGCCTTGTTGCCCTCCTCTGGACCCACTCAAGCGTCTCAACGTCCTTCCTAAACTGAGGGGCCCAGAACTGGACACAGCACTCAAGGTGCGGCCTCACCAGTGCTGAGTACAGGGGAAGAATGACCTCCCTGCTCCTGCTGGCCGCACTACTCCTGATACAGGCCAGGATGCCATTGGCCTTCTTGGCCACCAGGACACACTGCTGGCTCATGTTCAGCCTGTGGCTGTGGACCAGTAGCTCCAGGTCCCTTTCCACCTGAGCATTGTCCAGCCACACAGTCCCCAGTCTATAATGCTGCAGGGGGTTTTTGTGGACAAAATGCAGGGCTCAGCACCTGGACCTATTAAGCTTCATCCCCACTGGACTCTGCCCATGCATCCAACCCTTCCAGGTCTCTCTGCAGAGCCCTCCTCCCTTCCAATACATACTTCATCAACACATACTTCCTGCTTAGTGTCATCTGTAAATTTACTAATGAAAGACCCAATACCGTCCTCTATGTCATCAATAAAAATATTGACCAGAACTGGCCCCAGCACAGACCCCTGAGGGACACCACTGGTCACTGGCCCCCAGCTGGATGCAGCACCGTTCACCACCACTCTCTGGGCCCGGCCATCCAGCCAGCACAGAGTGCTCCTGTCCAAGCCATGGGCTGCCAGCTTCTCCAGGAGTGTGCTGGGGGAGACAGTGTCAGAGGCCTTGCTGAAGTCCAAATAGACACATCCACAGCCTTACCTGCATCCACCAGGTGGGTCACCTGGTCATAAAAGGAAACAAGGTTGGTCAAACATGACCTACCCCTCCTAAACCCATGCTGGCTGGATCTGATGCCCTGGTCATCCTGTGAGTGATGACACTCAGTATAAACTGCTCCATTGCCTTGCTGGGCACTGAGGTCAGGCTGACTGGCCTATAATTACCAGGGTCTTCCTTCCTGCCCTTTCTGTGAATGGGTATCACATTGGCCAGCTTCCAGTCATCTGGAACCTCACCAGTGAGCCAGGACTGTTGGTAAATGATGGAGAGCGGCTTCACAAGCTCATCTGCCAGCTCCCTCATCACCCTGGGATGGATCCCATCTGCTCCCATAGACACATCTAGATGTGTATAAGAGAGAACCTCACCAGTGAGCCAGGACTGTTGGTAAATGATGGAGAGCGGCTTCACAAGCTCATCTGCCAGCTCCCTCATCACCCTGGGATGGATCCCATCTGCTCCCATAGATTTATAAACATTCAAGCTGCTCAGCAGTTCTCTGGCTGCCTCCTCCTGGATAATAGGGGGGCCATTCTGCTCCCTGACACCATCTACCAACCCAGAAGAACAGTTGTCCTGAGGACAAGCCATCTTCCCACTAAAGACTGAGGCAAAGAAGGCATTGAGCACTTCTGCCTTCTCATCTGAGGTTACAAAGTTTCCTTTATCTTACATTTAGCAATTATCTAAATGCAATATGAACTGAAAATGTAACTGGGCTGTTTCTGGATAGAAGCACTGTTTGAGAAGTGGTTCAGTCTATCCACATCATTTGTAAGATTCTGCAGAAGATTTTTTGTGGCAAGACCTATCTCTGTAGAGACTAAGCTTAAGTCAAACAATGGCTTTCATGCTTACTGGCTACTGCCAGTAAGCATATAACCAAAAATTATATGAAAGTTCTGAAGACATTACAAACCCCAAAGTAGATCATATATGGCATATGTAATATGTGTTTAGTACAGTGTCAGCAGCTAGGGCATGTTACTGAAGACGAAAACTGACAGGGGAAATGGATCAATGCTACATTACTGCATCAAAAGGGATGATGTTCCATGTGACTAAAAACTCAAAGAACAGTTTAAATGACCAAGTTCAGGATTAACAAGTTGATTCCCTTTAACATATATATACAAACACTAATCCTACTATCCATTTCCTGTCTCCTGCTTTCTCTGATGTCCTTTGGATCAGAGATGGATTCAGTACAAAAGGAGAGGCCTCAGACCTTGAGACAGGTAAGTTTGTTGCACCCCTTCACAGGTAAAGCCCATCTCCTTTGTGGTCAGGTTTTCACAGAGACTGAGGTAACATTTTCTATTTATCTCACTCTCAGTGTAGGTTCCCAGTTATCTGGTGAACCTGTGTGGTTCTGGACACCCAGATTTCCTGTTGAAATGTAGTTAGCAATTATGAAATACTCTGAAAACCTTATCAGAGACACTGGTTTAAGATCAGAGAGCAAGCACTGAATGTGGTATGAATCACTGCAAGGCTGTGCCTGCTTAGGCTTCTGTGTTGACCTATAACCTCTGCTGGCCTCTGGACATATCTCAGTACAGACAGTACAGCAAAACTTTTTGAGAAATAGTTTCTCAGCTCCGCCTGTATGGTCTATCCTGCTCCTGAACTGGGAGAAGTGCTACTGATGAAATGAGGCCCTTGAACTCTCCAAGATTCCTCAGAAACATCTGTGGCATCATCCCAAAGTGCTAATGTTTTTATACTCCTTTTGTTGTTTCTCCAGTGCATATTCAGAGGTTAAATCAGTCCTGAGAAGCAGCAAGGAGGTCCTGATGGCCGATTGATGCTTCCTAGGTGAGGTCAGGGATGCCTTCTAATAGCAGTCAAAGATTTGTTATAATGCAGGTGGACACTACCATGGTTCCAAAATCACTAAGTCTTCATTAATGAAGCATAATACAAAACTGCCTGATTTAGAAAAGGACAATTTTAAAAGAGCCCTGTTTGTACCTACTGACTGGGATTAACTCTTTAAAAATGAAAAAACATCTTTAACTAAAGATACAGGCATTACATTAAGTAGACATGACACTGTGAACACTGAACCATATTTCTAATTACATGCTTAAATTTTTAAATATCCAGTGTTACAAGCACTACTATTATGGAACTCTTTATATTAATTATTACATTACTACTGTTATAGAACTGTTGAAGAGTGATGGGGTCTGGTGTTTGCCTTCAAGTAAACAATACCAAAGAAATTTAAGTTAAACACTATCTTGTTCTCCTTTATTTTATGCACTCTAGGTTATGCTGTCTCTTCGCTGGGAAAACTTGGCCAGAGAGAAAGTGTATTTCAGTGTATTTGTAAACTGGCCTGAAGACAGAAAGCCAAGACATGACTTTCTGAGCAATTTTTTTATACGTATCTTTACTCACCTGCATTTGTGTTTGATCCTTGTAGTAGTACTGTCAGGGTCTCCATAACCAATAAAGCCAAGTGCTTTTGGTCCTCAAATGAACTGTTTCTTGAATCCACTACAAAAAAATTCCAAAAGCTAAAGTCACAGAAAATATCCCTCTTTTCAGAGATGCTTCTTGATACTTTCCACCAACACTTTTATTTTCCTCGCTTCCCCAGCCATTTTCCAAAGCAAGTTGAGATTTAGTCTGCACATGCATTCCTGAGAAAGCTTAATCATGAATCATATGAAAAGTTAATTTTATAAAGACAAGAATTTGAACGGAAGTTTTAGAGCACTGAGAGCTCCACTGTGAGTGCCTGACATGGTAGCTATTGTTTCTTCAAGCCACAAAACTACACCAGCTGAAGATTAACTACATCTGCTCTTGTTCAGTCTTCAGTACTTGAAAAGAGAAATTCCACACAAAAGCCAGAAAACTGCATTCAGAGAATTACAGCAAATGTGCTGATTGCTCAACAGGCATAACAGACCAACATTGCAAGTGACATAGTACACACAGAGTAACACTCCAGGAAAAACAGTGGGGTTTTGGTTATTTTAAATTACTCCAATAAAAAATAAACCCCAACACAAGGACACATGCACCCAGATAGCATCCTGATTAGATGACAGTTTTGTCCATTTATTTACAGGAACATAATGTGTTTTTCAATGGAGTTGAGGGGAACAAAGCTTTCTAACCAACCTACATCTATCACTCAGTAATGAAGCTTCATACAATTAAACTCAAGTGAAACATCCAGCAGTTGTTGTTAAAAATTAAGTGGCACTGATGCACACAAGCTCAATTGCAGTTTGAATGAAGAATGTAAAAAAAATTGTTTGTGTGTGCATGTAGCTCCTACAGCACGTGGCAGAGGCTGCTTTGCAGGCCTAGCAGCTGTGCAGCTTATCTGGGATGCTCCAGTCTACAGATAACTGATCTTAATTTACTTTTGTTAGTGCTCAGAAAAATGTAGACCCAGCTTATAAAAGTCTCCTATTAAGAGTTCAGATATGCACTCTATAGTATTTTTTCAAAGCTTCGCTAAACACGAAGGTACAAAGTACTTTTTGTTAGGAAGAACACTGATGCTATGTATTGCTCCTTTACTTTTTTCATATTAAATAACAAATATTGAACCAGTACATCAAAAAAACATTTAAAAAGGAAAATACAAGCTCCATCTACTTTGCATTCGTACAGCATCATTCATTAAAGTAAGCCTCGAGTTTCTCTTATGAAACTGAGAGAAGGAATTTCAATGAGCTTTCAAGATGGCACAGCAGTCCTCAGCAGAATTCAGCCCCTGAGGTACGTGTTCAGACTCTTTCCTTTTTCCTAAATGCTAGACTCCATTATTTCCAGCCAAAAAAGACAAGTATTAGAAAAATGGAAAAGGACACACTACCTTGATCATTCAATGCCTGAGTGGGATCTTTCAAAAGGGCTGCATATTTATGAAGAAGATTTACCATCACCTCCAGAAGACCCACTTCCCTGAAGACATCCTTAAAGATGTAGTCATGACGGGTGAACTTCAGGAGTGTCTTCATGGCAATGATGCTACACTGAAAAGAAGTGCTGGATTTTAAAAGGATGCTCACACTGATCAGTTCTTTACAGGGTATGTAATTCAAGCTGAAGACAACCAATTCCAGCATCTCGAAGTATTTGGTCTGCACTTCTGGAAGTTTAGGAATTTTCTCTGCAAACTGAGACAATGTGTGCTGCGATTCCAAAATGAAGTAGTTGGCATTGTCCGCCATATAAATATTCGTGATGGCATCAAGGATGATTTGTGCTAGATAGTTGGTTTTTGCTCTCAAAAATGCATTCTGGAGGACAGAGAAGGCTTGAATATTCCTCACACTATGACCTAAATCAGGAAACAAAGTGGGATGGGAGGAAAAAAGGAAAGAGAAAGTTCTTAATCATCATAAACAATGAATGTAGTTTTAATAATGATCCATACATTTTAATAAGTGGGAATAAAATAACAGTGTATGATATCACTTTTAATAAAAAAGTATCACTGAAACTAACTTCAAAAAAGCCTCTGTACAACCACTTACACTGCAAATTCCACAACTTTCTTTAGGATGGCATCTTCATCGTTGACAGAGTTTATGTAAGCAGCTAAAGATGCTGATCAAAGATAATTTCTTTAAAATAGATAAGTACACTGATTTAGTGTTAAAATGTATGTGTGATACAGTTCTAAGGACAAAACAAAGCCTGCCCATCATGTACCCAGGCCATAGGAGAACTCACTATATCAACAGTGATATGTTCTGTATTCCGTAATGCAGAATGCAATCCTTGCAGATGGGAATAAAAAAGCTTTGGCAGAGTCCAAAACTATTAACAATTAAGGAATTAAAACACAGGGAAAGAATTGTAAAGCACAAAGTAGCCCACAAACATCTCACATCTTTGAAGCTCAGTCACATTTCTTCTTGTAAATACCTTCAAGTTGATTAAAATCTCATTCATTCCGCTAAAGAATGCATCATTTATGAGTGCTCCCCAAATTTTTCTATGGGCAGGTATTATTCTTTTTCTACTCAAAAGATGCCTTAAATGCAACTTTTTAAACTTCTGTAGGAACAGTACAAGACACGGTGGACAGATCCCATGATACAAAAAACAGTAAAAAAACCCAAAATGAACAATCAAGAGTGAGAACTTTGAAGACATTCTAAACAAAGCGTTTAGGATGTTTAAGAATAAAAGCTTGTTTTATTTTTTTCAAATAAAAGTATATGCAAACTCTGAACCTGATTTGAAAACCCTTTCATAAACAAAAAATTCTTATTCATTACATGTTCTCTATGGCACACTACTCCATTTTTGTAAACTAAGCTGTCCAGTTGAACAGTAAATTCAATTATTTTCATGCCTAGCCTCCCCACCTTCCATGTCAGTATTTCTCCAGAAGGCAATAGAAAACTCCCTTGTAAATGAACATGGAACAATTTCACATCTGCAAGAATATTATTTACATTATGAGTCACAATAAGTTGTTTCTGAATGGACTTCTTAACATGCTTTCTTTATTGTGAAAAATGTTCAGATGAGGGGATTTAGAGCTTATTAAATGTGACAGGAACATAGTAGTGTCAGATATAACTATTTATATCCTAGGTTAGCATCAACAGTTGTTCCAGGCAATCAAGCAGATTAATAAATTATTTTTGATTATTAGGAGGACCCCTGAAGAAACCAAATTCTAACCAGCTCTTCAGAGTTCAAAAATGAAAAGGATTTAAATGGTAGTAATTGATAAAATGAGTAAATTAAGAAAATATATTCTTCATAAAAAGACAATTTGCCAACATTATGAAAAGGAGGTAAAAGGAACAGAGATGTCCTGACAAATACCACAAAGTTAAAAAATTCTTTTGCAGATTGCAACAGACCATGGTTCTCTCATAATATTGTATCAGAAAAGCTGATAAGCCTAAAAAAAAAATTAATATTATTATCAAAACATGGAGAAATTAAACTCTGAGTGTTCACCTTCTTTCTCTATTTAGTGCAAAAGAAAAAACAATTCCTAAGAACAATGAACTCTCTCTATACCAGAGAAAGGAAGTCACGATCCATGGAACCTGGGATGTTCATTCATTAGCCTATAAATCTGTTAATGCAATCTTGTAACAAATTTTTCATGTGCAGTGGTATATCCCATAAAATGTTCAACAAACTAGCTCTACTGTCACTATTAAATTCCAAATTCCTTAGTTACATACAAGACTAACCCGAATTTCAAGTTTAGGCACAGGATATGAAACGAAAGTTTATTTTTATACAACCCTTTTTCCCCCAAGACCTCCTCAACCTTATCTCCAAATCGTAACTGACTGTGATTTCAAGTGCACCACAGATTTTATCATTCTGATCACACTGGTAATGAAATAACAGATTTCAGCTCACAAGTTACATTTGCCTGAGCTGACAAAAGCCAAAAGCAAACTGGGGTGGGGGAAGGATTAGCACATCATCCTGTCTTATCAGTTCAATAAGAGCAGCTTAAAAACCACCATAAGTCAAATCAGTGCATATCTCCAATAAAATAATCTCTTCAAATCTCCATGTAGAAAACTAAGCTTTGCAGTGAAGAGGCTGGACCTGTTCTTAAAGCCAAAACCCCTAAGCTTTCTTCTTAGGGTACCAACAAGAAAATAAAATCTTTGAGACCAAAATAACTGAGTATTTGATACACAATCTTAGATAAAGAACCTAGACTCGGCTGCAAAGGGTTTGTGCAATATACAGCTGTTCTTTATCTTGTTGTCTGCATTTAGAACAACAAAAAGCAAACAGAGAGAGAAAGAACGCAGACTCACCTTTGCCTGCAGGCTGTGGGACTGCAAATCCAGGTAGCAGGAAAGGTACTCCTGTGGTAACACCAGCTGGCTTTAATTCATTGACACCGTATGTTGTTAAGGAAGTTATCAAATTCACTAAGTCCTTCAAAGCATCCTTAGATTCAGCTTCTTTTGCTTGTTCTAATCTAAAGAAAATACAATAAGATTAAGTTAGCAGCAGTAGTTTATCTGAACTCAAATCACTTTAGTAAGATCTGTTTTATCCTATCAGTTTAGAGACCAGTTAGAGGCATTTTACTGCCGTATTCAGTATTTTCCATTATTATGCAGTATTTTCCATGTTCATATGTCATACCATTAGGTCAGTCAACATTGGACTTACAAGAGCAAACAGTTACTTGCCACAGGAATTCACTTCATAAATCTCTCCTTGAACTCAACAGTCTGCTTAAATACCAAGGGACATGAAAATTACATTAAAAATGCTCTCACAGACATGAAGATACTGTATGGGAAAGTACATGGCTAGTCTGTAATTAAATAGATCTGTAATTAACTTGCTAGACTACATCTGCCACTTTGAGAGAAAGTATTTTGTGCTAATGAAGTGGTATCTTGGTAAAGGCCTAGCACACAGAAGCTTGGGATGAAGTACCCTCACTAGAACTACAAATTCTTACCACCTTTGAACACAAGAGAATGGAACTGTTAACATCCCATTCCAACCACTGTGTACTGACAGGAACACACCATCAGACCAAACCCTAAAAGTAACTCTGAATCACAAAACCATCCTCATTTTCCTGCTACTTCGCCACAAATAAAACCACGTTTAATGATTTACTAACTCTGTAGATCTCAGGAGTAAACTGGGGATCACATTATTCTATCCAGCTCTGTTTTGCTTCTTGCTGGCAGGTGACTGTGGGAGCCCTTTATAAACAACTCATTCTGCATCCTCTATCTTCCTCTGAGTCAGACTTGGCTGAGGAAGGAACCTCCTTCAAACAAGAACCTCCTGCAAACAATCACTACAGAAGCACTGAGCTCACCTATTATCATTCTACTAATCCTCCACATGCCCTGCCCTTTCACATCATCCAGGTGAAATTACCAAAGTGCTCCTCTTGCCCTCACAGATCTTCTGCAATTTCTTACTGAAACACCTTCTTCACACATCCTTCTGCTTTTCCAGCTCCAAAGCCTTTCCTCTTTGCAGCTTGAGACCCAGTGTCCAGTTTTCATACCTTCACGTGACAGTTATCTTCACAAAAGTGCCCCAGAGCTGAACAAGTCTCTGTGGGTAGGTTTGAGCCAAAACAGGGAGAATACATTACTGTGGTCCATCACTGACCAATACATGGGCTTATTCAAGATCACTCTTTTTTGAAAGGAACTATCTTCTCCTAGCAAACCGTCTCAGGAAGAAATGAGGATAACACATTCCTATGCTATTAACCTTTACTGATGTCACCTGATGATCCCAGATGTCCTCCTTTCTCAATAAGACATGCAGATCCCTAGACTTCCTATGCATTTGGCAGGGATCCCCCATTCTTTGATTTAAGGATGAGCAAGCTCAGGAGAGAATTTGTTTAAAGCACATAATCTACAGAATCACTTTTGTACTGCAATGTATAACATGACAGCATGTTCCCCTCATAGTTCCCCTAAACTCTGGCTGAAAGTTTCTGGAAAACAACTGCATTTGAATTACACTGTGCTAAATAAATGCATCAGTGAATATAACATACTCCAAAACTCCACTTATAGAACAAGAAAAATAACAGTTCCTTCACAGGTGCTTTAGCTTTAGTGGCACTAAAGGTAATTTATGAGTAATTTAAAGTGCGATTAAAAATTTCAAATGCCATGTCTATGTCTGGTATCCATTTAAAACAAACAAAAATCCCCCTCAGAGGTATACAATGTAGTGGAAAAATTAGTTCAAATATCTGGGTGCCAAACTCAGCATACGAACACAAAAAATAGGGAGAAAACATCATTAACATTTCTCAGTAATAATGTCTTAGGCATCTTTGACCCAAATATACTTTGTAAGGTGTACACTTATAGTTACCCAGTATGTACCCTGGATTTGTAAAATATATATATTTTACAACAGCAACAGCTAAGCATTCTTCTTCAGAACTTCATATCCAAACAAAGCAACAGAGACTGCCCATAGATTTTACACAAATAAAGCAACAGACACTCTTTTCTTTCTCAGTCAGAAAATTAAAGATGTTTTTTTCATGGAAAGAAAAAAAAGATCATGGATCTTTTTTACACCCAAGATTTTTTGGGGACAGGCATTTTCATTGCCATATTTTTTTTAATCCATTAGCAGCTTAGAAGTACTTTTAATTCAAGAAAAAATCCTTCATAGCATGTACCACATTTACATACATGATTTTTCATTATGATAGCATGACATGACAGTAATGTAATTATAGAATTACTTAGATTGGAAAAGACCTTCAAAATCATTGAGTCCAGACCCAACACTGCCAAGCCCACCACTAAACCATCCCCTTAGAAAAAAACAAAAGAAACTCCAACCAAACTGAAAAATCACTAGTTGCAGTCAAAATTTTATGTTCTGGATTCTCTCTAAACATTTAGTACCAGTTCTTTTTAAGCAACTGCTTTCTTTACAAAGCAAGAAACATTTAGTAATAAACCAGTAATAAAGAACAAGAAGTTAAACATCATAAATGGAGAGAAGCACAGAATTCAATGTTTGGTCCTAATATCATAATTCCATAATGATCTATAATCACTTATTTGTTTAAACCTATTCATCTACTCTTCATTAAGAAAAGTTTTTTGAAAAAAGTTCAGTTATCTGTCTACATTTCTTCAAGCACTTTTGCCTACCTGAGAAGGAGGTCACAGAGAAAGTTGTATCCTTGCCATATCCTAAAATCATCCAACAATGTTTGGGATACATCACTGGAGTCTTTGAGAAAACAAGAAAGTCCAGCAAACATCTCAACTATTTCTAGGGGAGAAAGGTCATCAGACTGCTGCATGTTCTGGACACAAGTGGACAAACATTCCTTTTCTGAAAAGAATTGCAGTGGAGAAATTTAGGATTTTACTGACATTAATGACAGCAAGAAGCATAACCAACACACAAACACAGCAATAAGGTAGCTTATTCGAGTATCTCTTGTCACAGAACACTTAATATCACTTGAGGAAGAGAAGGATTCTCAAGTGGCTCTGGATCAGAATCCTAATCACTTTTTGCCAACCCCTTCCTCCCTTTTACAACTTTTACTCTTATAAGAAAGAAACTGTGTAGATAAATACTAATTTTTACCTAAGAAGTCTGATCAAATAACTCAACAGAATAAAAAGATATATATAGCAACTGTAAGTAATTCTGAACTGTATTTTTTTCTTTTAAAACACAGTTATACAAAGCACTGACTTGAAGTTACTAAAACCCTACATACAAACCTTTACACCATGTCATCTTAGTCCTACTCTGGTTAGCATTTCACTGGCTGGCATCAAAGACAGCTTGTCTTGCCCTCCATAATTCTCACATTCCATCAGTTCATTATGTCAGTAACAAAAGGTTTTCTCAAATCTATAGTGAGATTTTAAGATGCACTCTGTTTTAAAGATGTTTCCTTAAATTAATTCCTACTTTAACTTTGAAGCATGCACAACACAAGCACAAATCTTTCTAGCTAGACTGATAACAAAATTTCCCAGAGATTAAATCAGAGCATGAGAGGGTGAAAGGATGCTCCTTTGCATATGATGAAATATCTTAAATTTTTCCTGAATATAAGATGAGCCTTGTGACATATGTTGTTATCTCTTAAGTCAGGTTCACTTTTTAAATCAAAAAGCAAGAGGCAATGCTGACTGGTTTTCTTTTTAAGACTCCATTACACTTTTTTAGGAGCCTAGAGAGTACATTTTCACATGCCAATTTCACTCCTCTATGGATGAAGCAATAATGGTAGCAGCTGTAATATGCCAAATGACAGTCAAAACTCCAGTTATTTTTTTTGTTGCACTTAATAACACTTATAACACATACTCATTCACCTTCTACACTCATCAAAAGCCCACCAGAAGCCTATCATCTTATAAGGCCTGTCTAAAAACACTCAACTGGTGACTATTCTGTACTTTTGAGTGATACTGTACATTCACATCTTTTTGACTGGAATTAGAAACACACTGCTAGCACAAGAAAAAACACAGACTGAAATTTTCTGTAAAGTATGTGGGAGCAGGGTGATGTATTTAATAAACCCTCAAAATGGTTCTGAGGAACCTTGTAGCTACTTGCTTCTCAGGGTGTGAGCAACCCAAAATTGTGGGTTTCTTTTTTTCCAGTAGGTGTACACTGCTAAAACGTATAAGGATGTTAGTTGACTCCAACAGTCAGTCCAATTTAAAAACTACAAATGCTTCCTATTTGGCCCTACAGTCTAAAAGCCTTAAATATAATATTAGAAACATATTTTATCGGATTTCTTACCTCAAGTCCTACATACCTAAACACCCATAAAGTTTTCAATTAATGCAAAAAGCATAATTTGTATGCAAAGCTGCTTCTAAGCAGCTAATATCCTCTCCAACACTGCTTTTCATCTGCAAGTTGTTGTGAACCAGCTTGGCACCTTCCTCTTTACCAGCTCCTTGCAAAGACAGATGATGAGTAAAGTACTATTTTTATTAGCTACCAAAATCTGTAATCAGCTACAGAAATGTCGCTGTACACTACAGTTTCCATGCCAGCAACATCCAGGATCTACTTGTCTTAAAAAAATGGACAGGAGACAAACTGGAATGATTCTGGATGTTTCATTCACTTGGTGGCTTACAGGCTGGATTAAGCCCATGAGATAACTTTAACTTGGCCTTTAGGATGCACAAAATCTTCAATCTGTAAGGCAAGGCGGGGAAGACAAGGGTCTGGCAGAAGAAATGCAGGCTGACTGAAGTGTGAGCAACCCAGTCAGTGAGAGAACAGGGAAACGGGCTCCAAACCCATCCAGCACAGGTATGGTTCTTAGCCAAACAGAAAGCCTCCATGGGCCAGGCTCTAAAAACAACATCCTTGGGCTGGACCACAGGGGAGGAAGACAGTTGCCTGTTAAGAATTAATGCATCTTCACAGCAAATATTTTTCAATACAGGCAGCTACTCAAATCACTGAAAGCCTTTCCTTTTGCTTATCACAAACTCTACACCAAATGAGAGAAAACTATCCTCCCAGGTCAAACTGAAATGAGAATGAGACAGGCTCAGCTAAGATCATCTCTCTCACTACACAAGGGCTTAGAAATGTTACATGTACGTAAATAAGTACATGTCCAAACTGAAAGTCTAGAAGCTTCCCTATTATTCTCATGCCTATTCCCAAATAAAAAATTATCAAAGAAGAGCAGAAAAAAATCCCAATAAATAATATTGAAGAAAGACACATACCATGGATGTATTTCACTACATTGACACTAAGGCCATGACGAGATATGGTCATTAGTACTTCTCCTGCACTCTTCCTCCAAGGCAGGTTATAGGGAGGGCACCATGAGGTTATTGCACTGAATAGAAGCTGAAGATCATCCTTCTGAGCCAGTTCTTCCGCCGGGGACACAAAACTGCACAATTTTACTAGGATCTGAAACAGGAAGTCATTAAACAACTAGCATTAATACCTTTCTCATTGCTAATTTTGCATAGACTTAGTAAAAGGTGAAACATTCTTCCATTAAGGAAACATTAAAAAAGGTAATGTGCTGTTTTCCCTTTGTGTATTCTTAACTTTGAACATAAGACAAGGTTATTCAACACGTGATTATTTTCAAGTCCCAGTTCAGTTTAAAATGCTTGCCCAGAAGACTGGAAGCAGAGTTTAAAAATCTTAGGCTGACACAGCGTATTTGCATGGATACCATGATATTCCATTCTTGGAGAACCTGCCAGTTGCCTAATTTGCAGGTCTAAATTCTGCACTGGAGGAGAAGCTCTGTAAGGGAAACTGAATACCTTTCTCATGCAGGAAGAAGGCTATTGATGGGTTCTTGGCAGAGCAGTAACCATAACATCTTGGTCAAATTAAGTTTGTCAGGAAAGGCTACAGCAAAACTGCAGACCCTACCCAAATAACTGGCACTTGGATCTGAACTTTGTAATTACTAAAACCAAGACAAAATGCAGCCATACAGGTGAAGCTACTATGTTGCACTCCCATTTCTGCATGTTTTGAGGATGTCTGATCTTTTGCATCTTGTGCAGGAAAAACTCAGGCTCCATCTCAGTAAACTGGAGGGAGGCTGTCTGCAACTGGACAGGGAAGTCTAAAACATCACCCGTTCCAGTCAGTTCATTTGAGAGCACTGCTTTATTATCAATACTTATGTATTTTGCTATGTCTATTTCAATCAGTAACAGCCAAAGATAACAAGTACTAGGACAGTTAGATGAAAACATAATAGTAGTCTACATGTTGCTCCTTTGAAGTATCTGTGCAGAAGAGCTGCATGCGCTTCTGTGCAGGAGGTACTTGTCAAAAACAAAAACTAGTGGAGGAGTAGAAATTTAACCTCAACTGTACTTGCAGGAAAATGCACCTCTCTCTTAACCATCAGTTTTTTAAGAATCAAGGAAGAGTAGAACCTGGCTCAAGTAAAACGTTTCTAGACTTTGCTCACATGAAGTATTTGCATTCCTCCTGCAAACTCCCTGATCTACTTTACCTTTCTTACCTGTACAAAGACTTTCTGTAGTAGCGCTCGACGCTCTGCGAGAGGTAGCTCGTTCTGTGCTCCTCCAACTACCTCAGGCACGTGCGGAAGGTCAAAAAACAGATATAGACATTTAACAAGTGTGGAAGGCACTGACATTGTAGTCATGCAGTCCACAGTTTTCTGAGGAAGAAAACACAGCGAAAAAATACCAGTTCAGCATATTATATATTCAAAACATCAATAATAATAATGCAGTTGATTGAAACGCTGTTTTTTTTCTCACACCTTTGGTGAGGTGTTGACACAGCAATACAGATTCACCATCTATTCCTGAGTGCCTACCCAAACAGTAATTTTAAAAATAGGATGATTTATTTACATGACAACAGCACCTCATAGCCACAGTTCAGAGAAGTCATTGCACAGGACAAACAAACCCTGTCAGTCTCTGCCAACAGAAGTTAACAAGTTAATTACAAGACCTTCAGCCAAGCCCTCATCAGCTATCAATTCTTTGTAGCAGGAGAAATGGGAGTGGGAGGAGGACTATTCAATATAAGCACTCACTTGGCAAGAAGGTGTAAGGAGCTTTAAGAAAGCAAGGTAGAAGAAAATATGAAAGCATCAGTGGGAGGAAAAGACAAACTGGCATGGAGGCTGGTGACATACTAGAACAGAGGTAAGATGATGTGCTAAATTTCAAAGGCAGATTAGAGCAGAAATAACAAACCACACAGCTGCCCAGAGACAGCTCTCTGATGGAGGGCAGCACCAGAAGCAGAGGCAGAAAGATTCACTACCACCCACTCATCACTGCTGCTGGCCTTGCTTTTTGCAACTGCTGTGGCCCTCCTCCAGTGAGTTGTGCAAAGTTCAAGGCCTATTTAGGTGCTGCATGTGCAATGTATCTCATGGGGCACTAAGCAGCAGTATGCAAGAGAAGCCTGTGGGCAGCAATAAAAGTTGCATGCATTATTCAAAAGAACATTACAAATTAAAATCTCAAAACTACTTTTTTTTTTCAGGCAACTGAAACCACAAGGAGCTAAAGCAGAAGTCCTGTGGCAGTATAAGAGAAAGAGGATCTTAACACAGAAAAGCAGAATATAGTCACATCTTTTAGTGAGTGTTCATGCAGTACACTTTATTATTGTTTTTGTCTCTTCCACCCCCATAATTTATTTTTAACTTTGCTGTTTCAGACTAACCTGTCCTGATGAAGCTAGTAAATTGATTGTGGTGAGCAGCATCCAACCTCTACTTGCTTCTTCACTTTGATTGACCTCCAGGAACTGGACTATGGCACGACTTGCAGCCTCTGTAAGAGGCAGTAAAAAGAAAAAAAGCAGTAAGAATTCAGTCTGCTAGTCTGCAGAAGGCAACTTATCCTCTCAGCAGCCTCAAGCACTGAGCATAAATTCACCTTTACAGCACCACTTGAAAAAAAACTAGGCTTGGGCCTATGCTTTCCAGACACATATTCCAGTCTTAAACACACACTTGGCTTTGACACTGGCAAGGCTGCAAAAAGTACATTCTTTGGTCATGCATCATCCTTTGACCAGCAGACAGATTCCAGTAACCTGCAGCAACTTTTGTTTGAGTAGTTCTGCCTTATCAAACACAATATACTTTTTCCAAAGATATGAAGTCATCATCAATTAGTGGCCTTCGTAGAAATAGCTGAAATTTATGAAAAAAAAGCACTGCACTGAAACAACAGTATGGAGGATAATGGGTATTGCAGGGAAGAAGAGGTGCTGAAAGACAAAAGGAATAAAAACCAGCTAAAAAAGTAACATTAAGACTATGATCAGCAATTACCACATCCCCATCCTACATTTTTTGAGAATGAAAACTGTAATAGCTTATGGATAATTCTTATGATCAAGAGCCACTTCTGGATTGAGCCAAAGACAAATACTCAGCCTAGCAAACAAGTTATCAGCCTCAATAAATAGATCAAGAGAAAAGGCAACCCTATTTCACTGCTGCCTGAATACACACTTATGTAAGAAGTCTATAATGCCAGTTGTGATGTGTGTCCATTACCTATAAGAGACATCTAAAAGCATTTTTCATTAATAACTGTGTATCAATCCTCTCCTGCATTTCTAGCATCAACTAGGAAAGAAAAGGAAGGTGAATAATATCACATAAAAAAGAAATTACAAAGGAATTACTAATGGAGGAATAAATCTGCAACTGAAGAAAAATCTGATTTCAATATTGGCTTGTTTGCTTCATCTGCTGTTAAAATTCCCCAGCACATACCTGGGAAGGAATTTATTTGAAAGGTGGCACATTTCATATGGCAAAGTACTTCTCAAACTTGCAGGATCAACTGCATTGAGAAGAAAATTTTCTGAAGCATTGCACTGTAAGCTGAAGCAATAAAGATACAGACAAAGGACTCTCTAACTACTTGAAGTTAGAAAGTGGTACACTTTATTATGGCTGGCCAGCACCCCATAGTCCTCTCCCAAAGATGTGCATGTTCCCCACTGCCCCTTATTCTCTACTTATTCCCCCAAGTATTACATATGCATAGGATTACACAATACATCTTTACATATTCATTGTTTGACTCCACCTGCTCTCCTCCCATATAGTAATGAGCTCCATGCCTCTCTGGGCATGCTCAGTTCTTCTTTTAAATGGGTCTGAGGTCTTTTTAATGAAACCTTTCTTTTCCTCAGGCTTGAACTTTTCAACTGTGTCCTGTTGGCAGCTCTCCTGGCTCTCTTGGACACAGTTCAGATCCCTTGCTTGCAGGTATGGACACGATTCTTTTCTCTTACACAACAGTCCATCCTTCTTGTCTCCTTCTAGAAATACAGCTGAAGACAAGCAGAATGATATATATCCTTGGGCTATTAATTTCATTTTGGCAATCTACTACTACTTTATTTTTTTTTTTTTTACAAGCAAGAGGTATGTAGCCTTGCTTTTAACTAACTACATCTAGTAATCATTAACTACCTATATTGCTCCTACCTTAAATTTTCATATGTTTCTTTTACTTTAAATTTTTTTAAGTTGCCCCTATTTCAGTTAAAATCTTAATTACCTAATTTTCTTAACTCAAAG
Organism: Parus major; assembly: GCF_001522545.3. Taxonomy (NCBI): domain Eukaryota; kingdom Metazoa; phylum Chordata; class Aves; order Passeriformes; family Paridae; genus Parus; species Parus major. The sequence continues at coordinate 10,309,892 of NC_031771.1, read as the reverse complement.
CTGTGCAGGTTTGGTTCATTCGTGTAACAGCTCCTCTCTCAGATTTTTGCCTGGCAGACTTTTTCCCATAACAGACTTTTGTACAAACCACTGGCTTTTTCTTAAGGTAAGGACACTACCACTTCCCTCCATGAGACTGAGATAAAGCTTGAAATACCAAGGTGAAAGTTAAGGCAATTTATAAAACTCACACAAACAAGGACAAGTAGGAACTTCCCAGCATGCTGACCTGAAACTATCAGCACAAAGCACTGATGAGGTGGTTTGGAATATGAACAGGCCAACTTAGAAAGCACAACAGCCATGACATAGTTGCACTTCCTACACTAAAGGCATTGGCAAAATGCCAGAATTCCTGACAAAAGCCATTTTTCTTCAGTTCTGAGAGCTACGCATGTGTAAAGCCATGCACTGCTGCTACAAGGACAGTGCTCCACCAGCCCAACATGAGGTGTGATTTTGTAGGCCTGTTCTCTTTCAATCCCACCACAGACAGAGCTGGGCAAACTGGGTGTGCACAGACTCCTTTGGGCACAGTCTCCAAAGCCACCTGTGGAACAAGGGCTCATTCAGTCATCTTTGAAAGTGAGACTCAGAGGTTAAGTCCATGCTTCTGAAAAAGTTGCCATGCTGCTGGCATCCTGGCATAGCAGTTGAACACTATAAATAGCAGTTTTAAAACTGTCACTCTTCATTAAGCACTACCTAAAACACAGACAGCATTTTAAGTGCTGGAAGACGTTCTCTTCTCATCTGCTCTGAGCAAATTTGATAGCACTATCATTTAAGATTACCTTCTATCATCAGCATTAGACTTAATTTATTCTTTGTACCTTTTCCCTGTTTTTGAAGTGCCCTAGTCATCATTTAATATAACATCCTCTATGTGCCCGACTCTGACGGCCTTAGCCCTTCAACTTCTGCTGCAGAAGATAGCCAATTCAGGAGCAAGATATGCTAACTAGTAAAACCAGTAAAAAGGCAAAGAGAAAAACCTATAAAATAATACGTCAATATACCTATTGTGACAACTGTGCAAGCATGTACACATGAGTATGACCATGATTGTGTGGTTACATGGTTAACCTGGAATCAGATTTTCCAGCATGGATTCAGTATATATGGGATAGAGGCTTGGTAGAATCAAACAACAAAATCTGTTTCATGTGTAAGAGGTGCATTACATACTGGACTTCAGAAAATCAACAGGTAGCAATCAGTGGGATTAGACTCATTCAGATGTGTAGCAAAAATCAGTGCTCCAAGCACTGCAAACAGTGTTGCTTCCTATAGCAATAGCACTAAGGGCAAATTCAGTACAAGAAGCTTTTAATAAGATCGTCTAGAACCATAAACAGCATATAATACCATCATCAGACTTCTGGATAGCTTATTCTGGAGGGGAATATTAGTGAAAAAATATCTGTGCATATGCCAAGGATGGGAGGGGAGGTGCAATAAAAGGTATGGATGGGTGTGTCAGGGGGTGGTGAAGGCGAAACTGAAGTCAAGGATCCCTTCTCTAACGGAGCCTTCTAGAAGTCTTTGCTACTTCTTTTGGGAAATACCTCAAGACACAGTCAGGTACCTAAAGTTACAGAGTACAAATAATTCCAAATACCTAGATAGCAAGAGAGAAGTATCCGCAACACAACGGTTGTGGATGGTGAGACAAAAATTCACAACTCGTGCTCCAGTGCTCATGAGACAAAACAGCCTCATTCATTATTTAGAACTCACTTAAATACCCAGTTCAAATCTCCCGGGCGAGACAGCCACTGGCTGAGATCTTCCTCCCTGCCCAGCTTCCTGGCCATTGTGCTTTCTTCTCAGCTTGGATGGGGCTGGCCAAGGGTCCTCTGTAATTTATCCAGGGACATGTTCAGGCTTGAACTAGCTGAATTGGATCTGTGTTATGGTCAGATTCACTTTGTCCAGTCCAGGCCAGCTGTACTGTGACAATACTGTGACAAAGTATCAACCCAAATAAAAACATGATGGCACGAAGTCTGCCTTCCATCACCAGGAGCAGAGTTGGGCTGTCATCACATGTGGCAGATATGAAGTGGCTGATGCCTTTGCAGTGGGCAGAATTGGAGAGCTACTCATCCAAAGATAAAACAACTCGACTGTGCCAGCTTTTAGCCTCACTAACACAGATGATGAAAGAACAGGCCTTTTTGGATCTCTTGGAAATGCTCTGTATTGCACTACACTTGCCTTGCATAAGATCTGGTAGAAAGCACCAAAAGTAAGAGACAGAAAGTTGACCAAAAGCAGTGAGATATATGAGCCAGAACTGGCTCCTGATGAATAGTAGCTGACAGGACACTTCTTTTTCCCTTTCAGAGCAATTTCAATAAACACAAACTACAACCACCATGTATAGCAAAGTCCCAGACAGAACAGGAAAAACATGCATATGCAATGAAAAAAACAAGATGTGCAATCCCAGCACGTGAAATCATTTCCAACAGTCTCTTCTCAGCAGAATAGAAGTTAACATACCCAAAAAAGTCTGAAAGCAGTCCCTAAATACACTTACTTTTTTGACAAATATCCTCCCTATCAGGAAAACTTTAGTTTCATTAGAGGAAGAGCCTGAAAGGCACCTTAGTAGCAGAAGATTCCTTCAACTATCATCTGTAATTCACCCAAATGCAAGATGCACCTAAACGAATTATACTAACTTCTATGGATTGAGGATAAACAGAAAATTAGTTCTGCTGATTGACAGAGATAAACTGCAAAAAAAACCCCAAAACAATAAAAACAGAGTTTGCAGATTAATGGAACTTTAAGAAGAATAAAGGTAGGCATTGTCAGAGGCCAAATACAAACCACTGATGTGGTTTTCTGCTATGATGAAGAATGTTTATCAACTTGATCTCCCAAAATGATTTGAAGATGAGATAATGATAGTCTTTCAGCAGATCTGCTAGAAAAATGCCTGAGGAGGTTAAAAGCATTTTCAGTGGTGAAACAGTTTGAGTAGATCTGTGAAATATAAAGGAAAAGAAAGAAACTGCGGGCAGAACCCCTCCCCCCACAAAAAAACCTACAAACTAAAAAATCTAAAAAAAAAACCCAAAGAAAAAATTCCCTAAAAAATAAGAAGAAGGGTGAAAAAAAACCCCCAAACTGAAAACAAACCAACCCACCCCTCATGCCCCCCAAAAAATAAACCTTTAAAAAAGACAAAATCACTACACCATTCAGAGGGTATAAATAACAACTGAAAGTGCTGGAGGTAGGAAGAATTAGCAGAACAGTCTAGCAGTACATTAAAAATAAATTTAGCACTCAATATTAAATACTGAAACAAAAACAAACAGAAAATGCTGTAAATATGAAATGAAAAACTGACTGAAATTAATAGAGAAACAATTTAACTGAACTTAAAAGGTGCACAAAACAGTGATGTACACTAACTAGCCAAATAAAATTATAAAAGAAACCAAACAAACTTTTGAAACTGTCTTTGAAAGGAAGCAAAAAAGTTCCAGACCTGGGATGTACCACTTTGCTTTTTCATTATTCAGTTTTCTACCCTTCTTCAGTTTCTCCAGTCCTCACAACCACTAATTCATCTTCTGTCTACAGTATGAACTTCCAGGTAGCAGGACTGGCCATTGCTTACAGAATCATTCTCAATCTCCTTGGGATAAATGTTAATGCATTAAATAATAGGCCCTGACTGGATGTCATTTGCTGTGTTCAAGATGCAGACAATGGAAAGGACTGAGCTAGAAACTCATTTTAGTAAAAATGGACTAACTGCTTCCAGGTACCAAATCGCAGGTTTGCACACCCTCAACTGATGAACGATGAGAAGCTGTTTAGACTAAAAGAGAGGTGTTGGTCAGAGCCTTGTGCTAATAACACCAAGGTTGTGGGTTCAGTTCATGTAGGGGCCACTGACTTAAGAGCTGGACTCCATGATCCTTGTGGCACCCTTCCAACTCAGAATATTCTCCAATTCCTTCCCCAGCAACTTTAAAGATGTGCTGTTGGATTATCTGCATAATCACAGAACCACCAACTGCATCCAGAGTATGTCTTTAGAAAAATTCATTAAATGAAAGTGTTGCTTCCTCTCCAGCCACAGTAGCCATTAGTAGCCACATCGATTCTACCAAGTTTCAGCTGTCTCTGCCCCTTTTTTCAGAAGTTGTTTTCAACTCCGAGCCAGATGCACTTGCTCCCCAAAGAAAGGTTAATTTCAGAACTGAGACTACACTAGAAACAGATGTTTGAACATGTGTTTTACATAGTACTACCACAACTTTTTGATCAATTCAGACACAAAATTTGACTTATTTTTGGCAAATGGGGCAGCTGAAAATCTCAAGCATATAAAGCTATCTCACCCCTGACCCCACCATCTTCTAAACAGACTAGTTACTCCATGGCAAGGGAAACTATTCACTAATCCTCACAAACAGTTACTGCTGTCACCTGAAATTCATCACTGTTGTACAGCAAAGACTGAAACCTGCAAGGTAATTTAACTCAGATTTAACTTCTTCATTTTTCTTACTATCCCTACCAGAGAAATAAGGCAGCTGAAATTGTAGCTGAACACACAACTACAATGGCAATGTTCAGAGACCACTTAAGACAGGGTGCTGGCACAGTTACTACTGAATTACAAAACACTGTTCTGAGAAAACTACTATAGTCTGCCAAGAATAACTGAGATATGCCTCCACCATGGCAGGCATTACTCACATAGCTATTAGCATAAATATTGAAAGGCCTGATGAAAATAATTGCCCTGTGTTCCATTATCAGATGGATTAGGAAAAAAATAAAATACAAAGCAAAGGAAAAAAAAACCCAACAAAACAACAACCAACATACTGAAGGCAAGATTTAACCATGCCACATTCCGCACAGCAAAATACTGCCAACACACTTATAGAAATCAAGTTCTTCCAAAATTTCTTCCCTGTCATTAACTACCAAAAGCTGACTTTCGATTGTATGGAAAGCTTGTCTCTAACACAGGCTTAGCTGTTTTGTTGGCTTACATGGAGCACTTCACACCATCAGGAAGTTGCCCTTATGTATTGTGAGACACATTTCCTGCATGTTGTTACTGAATATTTTTACTTTTAAAAACATGCTAGGAGATACAATTACCTGTCAACAACTATTAAGATCTGTTACATCTTTTTCTCTGAGACACAAAAAGAATGGAAGTTTTAAAAAAAAATATGCAAAAGTCCTCACAATCCACAGACACAGTATGATGTCTCTAACATAAAACATATTCTAAAAAGCCAATAATTTATATTTTTTAAAATCAGGATCGCAGGAAGTGTGTATCTAGCGCTAATCATTTTAACACAGAAGTCTAGAAACTGAATTTTAACATCTTGTTAATTGGTTATTTCTGGAGAGGAAACTGCAAGTCACTGGTCCCACCAAGAGTCACAATGCAATTGCAGAACATGGACACATCAGGCTTTTTTGAGGTCTAAAAAGAGTTTACTGAGCAGAGTAACAGCAATCCTGATAACAGAGGAAAAATGACTGCTTTCTGTTTTAACAGAAATATTGGTATTCATTACAATGAAGCTTAGAAGAGCACTAAAGTGTCTTTTTAGTCATTGTGGTCACGGTTCTAAGTGTGCCAGAAAACACAAAAAAAACCCCAAACCACCACCATCAACAAAAATCTACCTCTGACTTGTGAGGTTTTAAGGATAGGATTGTCTTGGAGCAACAAACAGAGCTACGGCTGAAGTAATAAACACACAAAAATGGTTATTCCCAGCAGAATCCAATTGACTAGCAGGCATAACAGATGTTCCCCAGGAAAAAAGGTCAAGCCAACACCTCTGTTCTGCCAGCATGGCTGTTGGACATTTATTTCCCCCTAATACTCAAAGAAAAGACATTTTGCGGCTGTTTACCCATAAAGAACAGGTTTTGTCTATGATATCTGTTTAGCCATCTGGAATGTTTCACTGCTTCACTGTTAGTCACTCTACTTAAAATGGAAATATATTGTAATTGGCACAGTTTGTGACTCCTGACTTCTTGCACAGTAATTTTCACAGCCTTTTCCAGTCCTCATTTACCACCAAATCCAAACTGAGAACACAGCACAGATCTTAAAATTATCTAGTAGGCAAAGACTTGATACTTCTTGGAAGCACTCCTCTTCAGAAAAGGAAGTCTAAGAGGAAAGCCAGTGAAACTGCCCTCTTGGTGCATTGTCCTCAGTTATGCAACTGCCTATACAAGATCAGATTCTGATACATTCAGGGGTCAACAGAACCAAATCTCACCCTGACATTTAATAATCAGAGGAGGAGTCCACTGACATTTTTCTAGGACTGGCACTGTTGGTCCCAGTGTGGGACTTGGTGTACTTTTACATCTTATTAGCTTCCTGGCCAGCAGATAATTTGAAATGCATAGTTTTGGAATGTTAACATATCCAAGTGACACAACACACCACCAACAGGCACCTCAGGCAAGATGAAGCAGTTCACATGCATGGTCTCAGCATCCTTCTCCCAGTAGGACATGCAACTCGGCTCATGCCTCTCTCTCTCGTCTGATGGAATTTTGTGGAACTCAGCTTTCTCCATAACCCAGGGAAGAAACTTCTAACTTCTTTCTCCTCCTCTCTCTCAGTCCAAAGGAACAAAAGACAACACATTTTCTTTGCTAAAAATTCAGTTTCTGAGCCTGTACTGTTGCTGTGAATGGCAGCTGGTAGTATTCTGACCGATCTGAAAATCATGAGGCACTGATGTAGAAAAGGCCACCCTTGTGCCCCATGCAATACCTGTGGACTTATTCGATGCTCTCCGTCGAATTTCAGTCACCATCAATCGTGACACTTGAGTAGTAAACTGCAGGAGGTCCGAAAATTTCTCTGTCATTGTACTTGGAGGAGCATTTCCAAACACCTAAACCAAGAGAAAAATGGATGCATTAAAAAAAATCACTCACTTTACAAGGATCACTACAAATCACCATGTTCCTCTGTGAAGAAGTATTGCTGTGGAGATTACAAGTTTTTCTTTACATGCTGCAGCATTCATCACTGCAGTGGTTTGCACAGTGCATGCTCTAAGATATGTTCAGAGCTGGAATTCAGACCTCATTCAAGGATGTAAAATCTGATGAATGGAGGGGAAAAGAAAGTTTTAGGTTTTCTTGCAAGACGAAAACCCTGCAGAGCCCCAAAAGACTGAGATTGCACCTAATGGGGTAAAGAACAGGCAACAGACCAAATTCTCCAACAGGAATTCTGTTTTTAAGATCAACTCCTTTACTATCTATTGGACCTAAATAGAATGACATGTGTAAAGTCTTTTAAAAGGACTAGGAATTCAAACTGCCCTGTTATGTCCTTCCTCAATAAACTGACAATACCAGGAAGGCTCCCATGTTGCTGATATCAAGGACTTAGTCTCCTCTTTTGAGATCCTCCTGAACATAACGGGCTTTTTTTATAAATTTTCACTTAATTTTAGTAACTTATTCTTCATGATTAAGCATTGATTTTGTTATTAAATAATGCATTAGATCACATATAACAGGGAGAAATGTGTTAGCTCTGTGGTATTGCACTAAGCTGTGGAACACATCTCAAAATGGATTAGCTAGTTGCTACAATAATTTACTCTTCATTCAAGACTGCACAAAAAAGGAGTCTTTATCCATGTTTCCAATGTAAAACTCGCACTAAAATGGTCACAATAAACCCACAATATTAATTGTAAAACAAAGCATGCAATCCAAATATGGTATCATCACTTGTGTAGTGCTGAAGAAATAGAATAGCCTGCTAAACACCTGAACAGTCCTGCTTGTATAAATTTTTCTCTCTTATAGATATTTATGTAACATTCAGGAATGTCCCTGATGAGCATAAAATATGACAGTATTTTTCCAGCAAAAGTTAAGTTCTACAGCTTCTCCAGGTTATGCTGGCCTCCCTGAAGGAGGATGTGCTCTGCAACAGTACAGTTGATTTGGACTCAGCATCTGCTTCACCCTTGTATCCCTTCTCTGGGTGACCCAATTATCCTACTACAGCTGAGCTGCTGACATACTCGGCAGAGGTCATTCTCAAGTGTAGGGACATCCAGTGAAATCCACGATTACAGCCAACAGGTAAGGTTGGCTTATGCAAGGTAACTGTGATGCCAGCCCTAAGTCACTGAAGAAGACTTAAAAGGCAGAAGGAAGAATAACCTTTGTTGAAGTTTGACTTCTTACCTTGCTTAGTATCAGTTGCTCTGGCACATCACAAAACAGCCAAAAATATTTTTCCTGTCTACTTCCATTGCAAAGTCATGATAAATGGAGCCAGAAATACAACATTGAAATGGAACACTCAGTTTCCTCAAAATAAAAATAGTTTTCACCAAAGGTTTAAATATTTTTCATACTGGAAATTTTGACCACCATTATCATTAAAGCAAGCAAATGGCAGACCAGACATTACTGACAGACAACTGTTTTCTGCAGACCAAGAAAAACACCCCTCATTTGAATTACTGACTACACAACATGCCTAGCGTCCCTAAATATTTCACAAGACCTCCTTTTGCAGTTGTCTGCATCAGCCCCCAATTCATCCAAGAGCTCCTAACTTCCACAAGGCTGTAAAAAGGGAAGAGGGCCTTGAGGTTTGCATGTTCACATAACATAAGCAAGATTATCTAGATCAGAATGCACATTAGGATCTTGTCATCACTAATTGTTTAAAGCTCTTTCACACCCAGACCAAGTGAAGAGGAAAAACCATCGGCCCTGTTACCCGTCTTGAGCTTGCTCAGATTTGTCAGCAGTTCCTAGGAAATGCAGATAACTCAGAGCTACAGTAAAAGGTTAACTGAGGTAAAGTGGATTTTAATTAGTTGCCCCATGACCAAGTTTGCACAATGTAGAATAAGCATCTCCGTAGGATATTTATATACCCTTTGACTAAAAGTAGTAGTAAAAACCAGCAGCAGGATTTACACATTTTAGCAGTAAATAGTCTTTTTAATAAGGAAAAGCAAGGCTCTTTCAAGATAATGTAATGATATACCACTTATTCAAAACCAGCCTCTTCATCATTCCATCCACTTTTCTCACACACTGCACAAGCGTTACCACCACATTGGTAAAGCAATGCTTCCACAAACTCACTGAACTCTGAAAGAAGCCTTTTGACTACTCTTCCATGGGGCTGATCTTTTGCTAATTATGCACCAATTTAGCTTTTCATTACTATGTGATTCATCATTTCATAAGCCTCCCTGAACAACGAAGAAAAATAAATGATTTGTAAACCCACTTGTTACCAGAACTATCAAGATGGTTTTATGCACAGCAGGTTTGAGATATGCTCTATCTATAAATCAAACTTAAGAATGCTTTAGCTCTACTGAATTTACTGATTAATAATCCTCAAAATAAAAAAAAGTAAAAAGGAGATGAAGCTGCATTTTGTACAAAACTCGAGATACCTCTGATGAAAGGAAAAAAACCTCAACTCCACTGCTAAGCAAGAAAGACTTAAAAAAGCTCCTGGATACCCTGGTTATTTAACTGGCTGTCTGCTGCTGCCCACTTGCATGCCTCTGGGAAGCAGAGTTACTTTCTTCACTCTAGATCTCTGCACTCAGCCAAAATAACACTTCTCCCAGGACTCCTTACTTCATTTTGTGCGCGCACACACACACTGATTCCAGCCAAACACATGCAGCTCCCACTTCCAAAAGCTCACCACTCTTGTATAGGAGACATTCTGGACTACACATTAAGGAATGGCATAAAGTTTTGATCTGAGAGTCACAATTTGTTTGAAGTTCCTCCTCCTAATACAGACATCCCAATTTTGTGAGAGAAAATGCTTTTATGATACACCCTCATAATCTTTTCTTAAGGCAGTAACAGAAAAAGTACTCAATCACATTTAAAATTCTTGACCAGAATAAAGATAGCCATGCAAAGTAACTGATGGATGGATTCAGAGTCTGAATTTGAATCAACTTATTTAAGGATCATTTAAAACATATGCAGCAAAATATTATATTTGAGAAACAAGAAAAAAAATTAGAAAGGAACTACTAATAATGTTCTCGTGTTTCCTGTCAGCAAAACTGTCCCTTCTCAGAGAAAAGTTGTGTCAGAATTTTAGAGTGAACCAAAATTTACCGTATCTGCCACTGAAAATCGCTTCCAAGACTCTTTAGAAAATGAGATTTTTTTTCTTATACTATTTTTTATTCCAATCAGAGCTTGTCTTTCTGTAACCTGCAGTTACGAAGCTAGCAGGATTTTTCCAAAACAAGCTGTACCAAAAAGAGTTGACGCTCCAGAAGACATAAAACTAGGTAAGCCGAGGAAACCACAGCAGACTCTGTATGTGAACATCAAAAGAAGGTGGCATTAACCGGGAATCTAAAGAGGCAAACTGCAAAAGCAGAAATAGATGGCATCACAACTGCTCAGTCTCTTGAATATGAGAAAACAAGAATGCCTTTACATGATCCCCCTATAACAGAGACAGGATGAGACCTGACTGATCAAGAAAAATCAGTTTTGTTTGGGTTACACTATCCCAGTTCATCCATGACTGATAATAGCTATCAAGGTCTGTAAGAAAGGCAGTGGAAGAGCAGAAACAACAGCTGCTTTCCTCACTATGCCAAGCTATGATCCAGATTTTTGTAACAGAAAACTGAAGCGACAACATCTGGTTTTTGTCTGTATTTGTGTCATGAAGGACAGCTCCAAGAAGTTCACAAGCTCAAAGCAGGTAGAGCTTGAGGACAGTGATGTTTAAACTAAACAAGGAAACTGTGGGGGAAGAAGAGGAAAGAAGAAAACAACCAGAAGTAGGACTGAAAAACAAAACATCTGGCATAAGAATGTGCCTTCAGCATGTTCACTTCAGTGAAGAAAGGTACAAAAGAGTCTCTAGGACTCAGAGAAAGGAGCCCAGAAACAAAACTAGATGGATTCTGCAAAGAATAGAAGAGACATGGGGAACCTGGGGAAGGAAAAGCTGCTACAAAAAAAAAAGAAAACTGAGAAAAAGAGTAGCCAAGATGCATTCACACAAATAGAAATCACAGAAGCCATCAGTCTGTTCAAGAATATAAATGGTACCTGAGATTATTTAGACAAGAGCTGATTTTGATGAAGTAAAAAGAAAACTTGGGACTACTGATTTGGTTTTCAGAATGCTTCAGCAAATGAGCTGAATGAAGGACAGTTAGAACAAGTGGTGCCAAGACATGAAGTAACTTCAACTAGGCTTCAGCAGAGTCCAGAGGAGGAGCTGAGAATTAGGACCAAGCCAGTAAGCGGCATGGGGTGGGGGTGGGGGAGAATGTGTATTAAGAAAGAAAACAGAAAAGAGAAAAGGCATAAACAATGGGGAAATTAACACTTAACTATTTTTTTTAATCTCAGAAGTCTAATCAAAGTCTTTCTTTAGACTGCTGCACATGCATTGCTGAACTAGTTTTACTTAAACCCAGTAGCATCACCGACTGCAATTTCTATAGATACAATGCTTCTGCCAGTAGTTACCACAAAGGCTAAGAAAAAATTCTTCTCCACCTGCATATCGGAGTAAAGTGCTGAAGAAGCTCAAGTGGGGGACTTCTGTTTCCCAGAAGCATCAGCCTCATGTAACCACCAGAGGGAGATTTCTAAGCACAACTGCATCAAAATAACCTTCAAGGGCTCAAGGCAAGATTAAAATTCTACTGTGCTAATTTGTAAAAACAAATCAAGAAAGTCCATAACTAAGAGGCATATAATCCAAGAAGATAAATTAAAGAGGAGGCATATGAACTGAGCTTACTTCTCTCAAACTCACACAACAGGTTACCAGTAGAAATAAGGCCTAGAGCAACAGAATGGCATTCAAGTGATCCATCCACTAAAGCACACTACCTAGGAGACTGAAAGTCCTAGTAATACTATGTCTCCATTAGGATTAATTTTTCTACACAGTACTGTTGTAGTTTAACCTCAGCTGGCAGCTAAGCACCACACTGACTCATTGCTCTCAGGTGGAATAGGGCAAAGAAACAGCAGGGTGAAAGGTAGAAAACTCGTTAATTGAGATAAAGACAGTTTAATAGGGCAAGCAAAAGCCACATAAGCAAGCAAAGCAAAACAGGGAATTCATTCACTGCTTTCCACGGGCAAGCAGGTGCCCAGCCTTCTCTTCTCCAGGAGAGCAGGGCCCCATCACGGGTAACAGTGACTTGGGAAGACAAATCACTTTGAACATCGCCCCACCTCCTTCTCCTTCTTCCTCCTGTTCTATATGCTGAGGCTGACATCATATGTAGGGGATATCCACTGGGTCAGCTGGGGTCACTGTGTCTCCTACCAGTTCCATTTGCACTCCCAGCCTCTTCACTGGTAGAGTGGGGTGAGGAGCAGAAAGGCTTTGCCTCTGTGTAAGCACTGCTCAGCAATAACTAAAACATCCCCATATTATCAGCATTATTTCCAGCACAACTCCAAAACACAGCCCACACTAGCTACTAGAGAAAATTAACTCTATCCCAGCAAAACCAGCACAAACATGTAAGCTGCTCAGTCTCTAACACCTTCATAAGCCACACTTTCAACAAAACATCCTTTTAGTTTTTGGATTATTCCAGTTCTCTGGTGTAGCATATACAAGCACAAATCCATCACCCAAAAAGAAGTAACAAGTAAGACCACACAGCAGGGAAAAAAAAGAAAGCTAGATCTCTACCTTAAACTACCATCAAAATTATTATTCACAATAACTTGGCAGGGTAACTGAGTGATGTAAGACATCAGGAGGATTTAGTTCCTATTAATTCCAGTGACAGTTCCCATAGTTCTGCCTCCAAACAAAATCTCAGTGCCTGAGTACAAGGGAGTAGTGAAACACAAGTGATACAGTAGAAGTGGTTATTATATATGATTATTTGTTCAAAATCTCCCTTGTCCACGAAGGTGGGTTCACACTCAATACATAGAAAAAGGCCTATTAGGGTGATAAGAACATAGAAAATATATCACATGACAAATTACAATTATTCAGCTCGTGTAGCCCAGACAAACAAAGTTGACAAGACATACTATGATTGCTATCTCTAAAAATATGCATCAGTACAATAAATGCAAAGAAGGGAGAAGAGCTATTTAGACTCAAGGAGAGTACTATCACACATAAAAAGTGGGTATAAACTTGTTCCCAAAGTTTAGGTTGGAAATCAGATGACTGTAATAGCAGTGAGAACTGCAGGAAAGCCATCAGTTTACATGCATCTGTGGATTGCACTTGAGAAAAAGTGATAAAAAGGCAATCTCCAAGGTAAGTTTATGCCCTAACACAGCAGTGTGTGAGGAGAAGGGAAAAACTGAAAGGATGCAGTGGGACAAAACTTCTTGTGCTAGAACCAAAAGGTCTTGGGAATATGAAATATGAAGAGATAATTCAAATAAAGAAAACACTTCCTGCAAATTGCCTGGCTTACCCTGTTGAACACTGGCAACATCATGTAAAGTTTTTCTTCCTGCTCTTTCTGGGTCATGTGCCGTGGAGGATGACAGAGCTCTGTGAAGAGGCGCCGAAGATGCATCAGGCCCAGTGCATTGTCCTGGGGGCTGCACTCTTCCTGCCGAGGCCGGCCCATGATCCTCTTCACCATATTCATCTTGGCTGACTTCTGGAAGCTCCCTCGTATCCTGTTCAGAAAGGAAAAGGAACTTGCTGAGTACAAGAGATTGAGGCATTATTCCATCAAAGCCTTTAAATACATGGCACCCTCTCTCACAGTAAGTACTATACTGCAGTTAAGAGCATTAGCTAATTTTATATGCCAGGCATTGATTAGGATGTGCCTGGAGGATTTAAAGCCAACAACTTGAAAGAGAAAAATATCCAATATTCTCCAGCAGAAAGCACGGCTGGCCAGGCTTTGAACACTGCAAAATGCTTTGGTATGTTTTATTGGATGAGTTTTACGATCCTTTAGTGCACATCCTACAGCATTTACAACAGTGTTATCTACATAATGCAAACTATTCTCAAATTAATTCTAGAATAAAAACAGGACTTTAAAATATAATCACACAAGATCTTCCAACTCTCTCAGACATTGGCTTTATCATACAGACAAGCATAGATTTTTTTTCCCAGACATTTATTTCTATGCCAAACAGATAAAACTATCCAGTGGAGCTACCATTCATCTCACCACTCAGCTACTGGCTTTGCAGAATAGCACCTCTGTTTTCAAAACAACACGGACAAAGTCTTCTAACTGTGCAACTCAAGTCTGTCAAGCAGAACCTTGCATGAAAGGTGTGAGGGTCAGAGCAGAAAAATTCCTGAAATGGATGTAGCCAATTGGATACTGCAGCAAAATGGACTAATCTCACAACCATGTTCCTGTTAGGGAAGGAGTAAGGGGAGTACATGGAAAACAGTTTCTGCTCCATATATAAATGCCACCAACAATGAAATTCTCCACTGAACTGCAATGCCTACATCTCACTGCTTAAATGCAGCTGAAAAACCAAAGGGCAGTAACAGCTATAAAAATTATTCAAGAGTAGAAAATGCCTTGAAGCAAGAAATTTGAAGAACTTAATTATTTAAATTATCAAAAAGAGAGGTTACCACAGAGGGTCAATTAATAAAATGAGAAGTGATGATTCCAAAGATGCTGTAATTAGAGCAACGAAGGGAAAATAGACATTACTGAAGAACTCCAACCCAAAGATTAAGTTGTGATGAAAGAGTAACTGGATGCTAAAGCCAGGAAAATAACAATAACAAACTGGAGCTGTAAAAGTGAAGGCAATTAACTATCAATAAGAAATATTAATAAAAGAAAAATACTATCTCTCTAACCCAAGAAAGACGTACCTTTCTGGTACATGTTTCTGGAACATGTTCATAAAAAATATTCGTAAAGTATAGGGGAGTGGAGGGAGCTAACCCTAACTGTCCTCCCACCCCCCCGCCAGAAGTAACCGAATTCCAAAGCAGATACTACTTCTGGAGTTATTTCAGAATTATCTCCTCCTATGTTTCTCTCCTATTAGAAAAAATGCTAGTGTGGGCTAGCTATGCAATGTCATCTGAAATACATTGTACATGAAAGCTGAAAGAATTTCTGTGATTTATCTTTTCCTGCCCAAATCCAGTGATATTTTCTCTGATTATCACAGCATAGATTATCTATCTAGGGAAGAAAGCTGTCAGCTCTGGGACCTCTAGCATTAGGCCCAAATCTTCGATATGTGAAAGTGAACAGTGAAAGAACAGTGTTATATTGCTACTTTGTCCTTTACAATCATTTTGACTGAGGTTGTCTTTGATTAGAATAAGGCCTACAGAAGAGAAAGCAGTACACCTAAATCTTTTCCTATTAACAAAAAGTTAATAGAAAAAAAGAGTCTTCCTATTCTACTAAGTGAAAGCATCTGCACAATCCTCAGTCAGTTGCAACTATCACATGTGACTTCAATTCAGCAGTAAGACCTGGCAGACTCCTTAATGCCAAAAATAAAAATATTCCAGTATTTTCAGTAACAGTCACTTGACCTGTTCACAACTGCTTCTTTATAGCACATGACAATCAAGCACCCTGCACAGTAATTAAGAGAAGCAAACCCCAAAGTTAGGGAACACCAGTCTTGTAAATTACTGTAGAGCTTGATTTTGGCCTGGCTCTGCACATGCATTGCAGTAGAGTCTTACACTGCATGCTCACTTCCTACAGCCCTCAAAGAGCCTCCTGCCTCTCTCCACAGATGCTTCATGAGCAGCTGGTCAATATTTTGTTACTTCGTCCCTCTGAGCAAGATGCTACACTTTGGTTCCTACAACCTGGACTGAAATGCTGCTCTGCACACCCAGCAGTGCACTTCCTCAGGGATTCCATCCCACTCAGCTCTGCCAGATCAGAATGCATCACAACTAATAAACCAACTTCCTTTCACAGATATGCCCCACAGCACAGGCATTGCAAAAGCTTCAATATGCACACAATGAACACACACATCCTCCCTTGTGCTAAAATTGATGATGTCTAATAATATGGTATCTATTTGAAGATACTTTGGAGAGCAGCTAATCCTACAACCTTGTAATGCATGAATCTTTCTGCTTGCTTGTGCTGTGTCCCTTAAGAGACCAGCTGATGTCCTTCTCTCAGCGTGTGATCTCAGAGCTAAACACCCAGTGCACAAAGGATGCAATTAGAGGGCAGCTCCAAAAACCTCAGGAGGAGTTTTGTGGAAATAGCAAGGACAGAAACCATTTCTCAGCACAGGAGTCTCTTCCCTGCCTCTCATTCCCTCTTTCTGGCATGTACATCCCACTGCTGCCCCGCATTCTTTACTATACAGCCCTAATGACTTTCTTCCCCAGCAGGTCCAAGCAGGCACACCAGTTGGACATTCGAGCTGTTGGGTGTATGGCTTTTTTAAGCTGAGGAAGAAGTTACAAGTTATTATTAAAAAACAAACAAAGCAAGTGGAAGTTCTATGAAACAGCCCCACTGTGACAGGCACATAGTTTATCAAGAGTTGAAGCATTTCAGTCTATTGTACCCACTTTCTGCAACTAGAGCTAAAAATGTTAACTAATGGCAGTTGCAGAGCATCATGTTCTGTACAGAACAAAACTAAAATAAGACACTTGATAAGTAGATTACAAATATGCACAATAAAACCACTGCTCTTATAATAAACATTACAGTTTTCTCTTAGCAGTAGAAGCAGAAGAATCTGCATGTGAAGAGAAATGAAGCAAGCAGTGAAAACACAGCATAAGCATCGTAACTTTAAAAACAGTCCCTTAGTTTTTTTCCACAGGCTGTTGGATGGCTGCACATTTCCCCATGAGCATAAGCAAGGCTGACCTATTTGAGGAGCTCTGATATAAAGCCATTCACCAAGGTTCTTCACTTTTCTGTTAAATTTATATGGGAATCCCACAAGATGAACTCATTAGATTCTCCAGAAGTTTCACTGGAGTTAGTGTAAGAGCTAACTTCTACGCTTCAAAATATTTTAAAGTGTTTTCTACTGTTAGTGGAAGCTGTGGGAAAAATGATCATAAATTACATTACAGAAAATACCATCAACTCACACAGCTCAAAGACACTCCAAGAAAAACAACACACACACACATAATCATTAACTTGAGTTAGGGTATGATAATGTATGGGTAATAGTACTACAGCTATCAAAACATTTGTGAAGAAAAAAAAGTAGACAGACAGAAGCTTCATGAGACACACTCATTTTCACAACAGCTATTATAGGTCCAAGCTGTGCATCTAGTTCCAAAAGGATGTTATTTAAATAAGCAGCAAGGTAATTATCTGCTTAGTAATTACAGTCACAAGTGTTTCTCCAGGCACTATATTGGTATTACATCAGCAGCTTAGCAGTGAAACAGGAATCAACTTCTTTCTTTGCAGATTATAATGGGACCCCAGTACACACCTCCACCCCAACTATCTCAGGAAAATAAAATTTGAGTCTTCTTGCTATATTCAATCACAGAAGTCCATAAGGATCAGTAAATTCCACACCTATTAGTTCCCTCCCCACTAGGTCTGTTACTTCTTCCCTGAATTTCAGATTCCCTACCCACGCAGTAAATACTAACGTTCTAAAGATGATCACCAATATGCCCTATTCAAAAAGACATTGTCTGGCCTTCAAAGGAAACAATAAAGAGCTGTTACTGGCTAGATACACATCCATTTGTGCTTAGAGCTGAGCAGGAATAAAAAAATTCTCTTTGTAGACAAAAACATCGGCGAGTAACACAACTACTTCCTCCCATTCCCTTCCCCCCACCAATCCTGCCACCAAACACAAAACAACTACTCACACACAAAGAAAATAACGCACAAGCAAGCTGTGTTGCTGAAAAGGATGCCATGAGCTCGCCCTGACAGACTGAACTGGCACACTCGCCTTTGGGGAATGTTGCCTGGTCCTTCTAAGAGACAGCCTGAAGCAAATCCCATATTCTGCCCCAGTAATAAAAGTGCCTATTCCCACACTATTATTTCCTCTTGTTAAACATCCAGTCATCTGGCTGAAACAGGAACTATTTCATTGACAAATCCCCCCAACAGGAAAACACCAGTAACTCCCACTCCACTTTTTTTGCATTGCTAAGTATCATTAAGAAAGTTATGGAAGGTGTGCAGGCAAGGATTTTCAAGGTCACACTATTATTTCAAGGTCATAACTTTTGTGTGTATGGTTTGATTTTTTCCTCCTTTGCACTGAAATAATTCAAAACTTATCTTGAGGAACTTTATGTTACCACCTTAAAACTTAATCTTATCTTTTTTAGTTGAACAGAAGAGCTAATACTGATCTGTTTCTACAGGTTGAAGAGCTGCTTACAGAGATGTCTCGGTTCACAGTGTAGTATCCAAACCTGAGAATTCAATGCAGCTATTTTTTGCTTTAACACCTCTAAGGAAAAAATGAACAAACAAAAATGTCTTGTTATCCTGATTCAGGACATGTTTTTCTTGTTCTCTGAACTCCAGTCAGATCACAGCTAAAGATACAATTTCTCTGTTATTTGCAATAATATAAATGCCATTCTTATGCTCAATCTGACCTTAATCTCTTGAAACCTCTGCAAACAAAAATTCCTAGTGCTTCAACAAATATGAAGAACTTTAGTAACTGTTTATTGAGAAAGATAAAGATATAAAACATGGACTATCAGTCTTCCATTTCCCACAAATTATTCATGATAATGACACATAATAGCAAGTACTGACAGAGTAGATTTCCTGAAGGTTAATGTTTTAAATTCAGTGTAAAGGATAACAATTAAATAACAGTGATACTTTTGACCTATGCTGCAGGGATGGAGGAGAGCTCTCTTGATAAAGACTCATAATGCACATATTCTTACTTAGTAATAACTTAAACCAAAATGACCTTTACAAACAAATTTTTTGCACTTTATTTTGTTCAAATAAGAAAATAAAGTACTGCTTTCAACTTCTACAAATAGCCTATTCTTCTCCTGACTTACTATGCAAAGCTTGTATCTAGAAGACAACTCTGTCACTGCATTTTCTAATGCTTTAATAACCACATTTCCCAAAATTACTTGCACTACTATAACAAAACATTTCCCAACTACAAATACTTCTTCTGCCACCTCTAAAAAATAAAGCCTGGAAACCAAAGTATTAAATCCTACCCCAGCTGAAAATCTCCAAACTGCAGCTGAAGTTGCACCACTTTTCTTCATTGCTCTTTTCGAGCAAGAAAACCACAGACAACTCCAATACCTCAAGTGCAGTCCCACCATCCAGACTGCCCTTGGGACTGAAGAACCTGCTTCAACATCATTGTTCAGAGCATGAAGGACTAGCCATGCACATGTGGAGGCAAAGGATGTGACTGCAATCATTGCTCACAGACAACTGGGGATGGTGCACAAAACTCACACCTTGATGAAGCAGAAGGGAGCTACAAGTTACTCTTACAGAGCATAAAGATTAAACAGTGCACAAGGCAGCAAATGTGTGCCACCTTTTCCTATGAGGAACAAATCTGTCCCACTGCACCTAGAATGTGATCTTTGTCTGGATGATGATAATTCCACTTCCTACATCTTTATTTAGCACTCATTGTGACCTGTCATCACAATGAACCCAATTCTAAGTACTGCTTTTCTTTAAGGAAGACTTAAGGACTTCCATTTTCTCAGCTCAGTAATAAACTGACAACCAAGCTTAAGAACTGAAAATGCCAAAAAAGCAAACTGCCAGAAAGCTCAAATACAGGTTATTTAGACTGGAGACACATTGATTTAAGGTGTCTTTCTACACTTTACATCTTTTACAACTAAAATGAAAGACAGATTCTTATTTTGTCTTGAACTATCACACAAAATCCTGAGAACCAAAAGGTAAATCTGCTCTTGTAAGATTTGAATAGTTATATCCACCACTTTTTGTTTAAAGGCAGCATTTGAAAAAGGCCAGGGGAACTGAATGACTAATTTTGACTTTCCAGAAGCCAAATGGCAGATAATGAATACTGCATCCAACTAGGAGGTGCAGAAAACCTCATCTATGAGGTACCTGTAACAGATGGTCCTTCATCTTTTCACAAAAGAAGACCAAGAAATACCATCCAACCAACCCTAAGGCTACCAGAAATCCATACTTGACTGCTGGGTTCTACACACCTTCATCTCTGAATTTCAATGCAAAGTCTTAAACCACCTCATCTGCATATAAACACAGATCTGATCTCCAAAAACCAGTTTAGGTTTGCTATTTGTCAAAGAAGATGGAAAATTCCATACTTCAAACTGCTCTTGCTCCATGGTATCTGCTTAGGTTGGAGAAAAAAGACAATATTTATACCAGAAAAAGGTTTTCAGTAATTTGTGCAAGGCAGAAATATATTGCCATAGCAGGGCTGAGGACCAAACAAAACTCTTAATTTATAAAAGAAGCCTTTCTGCTTTATGACATGAGGAATGGTCATTGCAGAAAAGCAATCAATCTTGCCATGTTTCATTATCCCTAATCATCAGTTACAGTGAAGATCAAAGTACAGGGCTCTGTACAGGTATTATGTTAGAAAGGAGACACCAACATTAGCACCTTCAGGTGGTTCATTCATAGACATACAGGCTCCAAGAAACCTTTAGCCCATGCTTATGCAATCATACCACTGAGGCATTTTTTCCACTCTTCTGACCTGTGACAGTGTGGTCTCGAAGCCGGTGATCCAGCTCTGACTGCCACAAAGTCTGAGCTAGCTCTGGACATACAATTCCTCCTCTACTCAAGGAATGCAAAGGACATTTTTAACCAGAAAAATATGCTAACCAGAGACAAAAATATGTGTAACACAAAAATCCTGACAGGCAGAAGCGAAGTCCAACTTGGCTGGAGCAGACACAGAACATGACAAAAATAGAGACATTTCTCACCAACATATATTTTTGAAGCACTTATTTATAGAAAAATGATGCCTAGTAAGTTAACAGGTTTTGGACTGAGAGAGCAGAAATTCTGTTCTTCAGTGTAGCCAGTATGAATACAT
Organism: Parus major; assembly: GCF_001522545.3. Lineage (NCBI taxonomy): Eukaryota > Metazoa > Chordata > Aves > Passeriformes > Paridae > Parus > Parus major. The sequence continues at coordinate 10,288,799 of NC_031771.1, read as the reverse complement.
TATAAACCCAGAAGATTACTTCTGGAACGTAAAATTTGTCAGATAAATGTTAATCTGGAACTTTGAAACTGGACGTTTGGGGTGGGAATGATCCCCATTCACACCTGCTGGTTGGCAAGACAGTAGATAAGCAAACTCATCCTGCAAACCTCAATACTGCTATAAACATCCGGAGCTGCAAAACACACTGAGGAAAAGTAAGTACTGAAACATCATTTTGGTTTTGAACATATGCTGGCAGAGTTGAAACATCTCAGAAACATTTGCACCTCAGCAAAATCATCTGAAATGGAGGAATCAATCAGAACATTTTATTGGAAGCTTATGAACCAACTAACCTATGCAGCATCAGGAAAACTATGCAGAATACTATGAAGATAGGTAACAACTGGTTAAAAAACTTAAACCAAAATAGAACAGAATATTTGCTTCATCAATATTCTTGGAAAGCAACTTCTAATTAAATTCTTTACGTGTTCTGTGGTAAAATATCTCAAGTATCTTTGAAAGCTGGTTTTCTGTTTTTGTTTTGTTTTCAAAAGGCCTAAATAAACTGATTTTTATTAACTGGACAAACAGCCCATTGGGAATAGTGCAGAACTGAAATTTTAGCTTGATGACCTAAACTGCATGGCAATGACAAACCATGAAATTCAGGAGAGAAAATGCTGGTAAGAAGCCCCAAGAAAACAAAAGAGGGGTGAGAGGATGAGAGGGGAGGGGGCACACACATACAAAAACAAACAAAAAAGCAAAATAATCTGGGATTTGAAGAGACAAGCTGTGCTTGGTTGGCATGCAGACATCAACAAATGCATAGGAATAAAAACACTGCTCTGGAGAGTGGCTCTTGCATGCACAATAAACAAGCAAAGCAAAGCAGCCTTCCTAGGAAAGCTATTGCATTTGAATCAATTGTGAAACAATGAGCCACCATCAAGCATGGGGAAGAGAGCTTTGGTCTATTCACCTTTCAGAGTGATGTGGAGTGAGAGTGTGCAGTGAGGAAGATGGGAAAGGAAAACAGCAAAACTGGAACAGAAGAGAGAGAGAACCTGTACATCCTCACAGTAAGATCATGCAGGAAACAAAGTAGCCCCAAACAGGACATGTTCAGTAATAAGAACAGTGACTCTAAGCACAGTTCTCATATTTAACTAAAAAAGCTAACAAACTTTTTTAACAGGAACACTGTCTGCATTTGTGGTGCTGGTGGTAGTGGGCTTTCTTCTCAACAGCAATCTAAAGCAAAAACTTCCTGCAACCATGTAAACCAGCCATTTATACATTGAAAATATTTATTCTGCCTTCAGGAAATTTGCATATGAAGGAGCAGTAAGTAGAAGCCCATTACCTGTAAAATTTGTCTCCATAGAGCCACCCTTGTTTCTAACAACACGGATAAGAAAAACAACAAAATGATCCTACCAGCACATGTTTGGCTGATGTAATAAAATTCCTCTCTGCTAGCACTGAGGCAGAAAGATTGTAACAAAACCTGCAGCGTATCTGTATTTAAATCAGCATTAAAGCCTGGGCACAAATGCTTGTTTATTTCTGAAGCAATAGGAAGTAAATAAGGGCAAATAATCCCAATGTTTTACACTGCATGTTCATGGTATTCCTAAGTGCAAAACAAAATACAACAGCCCAAGACCTGATAATTAGCAATTCAGTCCAGAGATAAATGGAAAAACAGCAGAAATACTTGCGTACACATATCTACTGCCTGAAATTAGGATGGTCCAAAGGCATCCACTGAGCTCCACTGGAATCAAGTTCTGCATACCATACAGCACAGAACTGAGGGACCATTTAGGTTGGAAAAGACCCATAAGATCACTAAGTCCAGCATCTAACCCAGCACTGCTAAATCCACCACTAAACCATGTTCCCAACTGCCTCATCTACACATCTTTTAAATACCTCCAAGGATGGTGACTGGAGCAGCCTTCTTCTCTGGGCAGCCTATTAAAATGCTTGATAATCCCTTCTGTGAAGAATTTTTTTCCTAATACCCAATCAAAGCTTTCCCTGACACAATTTGAGGACATTTGATGGCTGGGGCCAATGGGATCCTGGGGTGCATCTGGCAGATTGGGGGAGGTGATCCTGCCTCTCTACTCAGCCCTAGTGAGGCCACATCTGGAGTGCTGTGTTCAATTCTTGACTCCTTCGGACAAGAAAGACAAGGAGCTACTAGACAGGATGCAGAGGAGAGACACAAAGATAATGAGGGGTATGGATCACCTCTCACGTGAGGAGGGACTGCAGAAGCCGGACCTGTTTAGTCCAGGGAAGAGAAGACTGAAGGGGATCTCATTAATGCCCACAAATATCACAAAGATGGGTGAACAGAGAATGGTGCCAGGCTCTCTGGCAGTGACAGGATGTGGAGCAATGGCCATAAACTAAAACACAAGAAGTTCCAAGTCAACATTGAGGAAGAATTTCTTTACACTGAGGGTGGCAAAGCCCTGGAACAGGCTGCCCAGGGAGATTGTGAAGTCTCCTTCTCTGATGACATTCCAAATCCACCTGGACATGCTCCTGTGTCACTTGCTCCAGGTGACCCTGCCTTGGCGGGGGGGTTGGACTGGATGATCTCCAGAGGTCCCTTCCAACCCTAATGATTCTGTGATTTCTTCTCATCCTGTTACTTGGGATAAGAGACTGACATCCACCTCACTAGCACCTCCTTTCAGGTAGTTGCAGAGAACAGTGAGGTCCTCTCGAAGCCTCCTTTTCCCCAGGCTAAACAATCTCACTTCCCTCAGCTGCTCCTCATAAGAGGTACCACCACTGGGAAAAACAGTAAAGACTCCTATGCTTTGTGTAACTAAGCAAGTATTGTAATAATGGGAGAAAAGTACTGTGTTTTTCTCCTCACCTTCCCTCTCTTCTGCTTCTCCTTCCCCTGACCCCTCTCTGCTGGGTGGCAGAAGATCCTCTGGGGATGACAATCACAAATTGCAAGTAAAAGCAATTCAACCCCTCTCAGTCTCATGTTCAGTCTTAAACACCTGAGGATTCCAGGTAGAGCTAGATTACATCTTGGGCTCCCGGCCTGGTTTTGGATCCAGCTCCACCAGACGACACATGGAAACACTTCTCAGGAGTCTCACATGGAGCAAAGAGTAAAGACAAAAGAGCTGATTGTGAATCTTTCCTTACAGAAAACAGCTCTAGCTCCCCAGTAACATGGGAGACTGCTGCTCCCAGAACACTGTTCTGCAGAGAAAGCGTGGGACAGATCCAAAGGACTGAGATGTTTGGATTTAGAAGTAGCCCATCAGAGCTACAAGGTTTCCACCCCCAGCAGGGAATGCATCAGATAAAAGATTAAACAGGAAAAAATAAAAGAGGGGAAGGAAAAGACAAAACACCCCCCACAAAATAAACACTTAACAAGAAAAAACACAAACCTACAAAGCAGACTGTAACTGCAGACTTTTAAATAAATATTAATTACTCAAATGAATGGATTTTTCCAGCTCTCCAGAGAATTTTTTTTCTCAATGGCACACTTATTAAATTACCAAAGTGGGTGTAGATATTCTTGCATATTAAAGTTGGTGTCCCTCATAAAGGGAAAAAGCTGCAACATTTTAGAAAACCCATACTTATTTTGCTTATTTTTGATTGCCAACAAAGAGGTTGGTATATTTACCATTTACCGTAATTACTTTCAAGACTAATTTTTTTCCCTTCATTACTCATGTTCTAGCCCTGCTTGGCAATAGTGCCAAAATAAAAGCTGTATTTCACAGTGAATAAATGATTTCTCTACACCAGTTTGCAGTGTATTGTAAGATTAAACAGGACAGCTAGAAATCTCTCCAAAAGTGAGTTTCTCTTATTCAAAGGGAAAAAAAGAAGCCTATAGCACTCAAGAGACAGGGAAAATACAAACTTAATACTATTTTCTCCAACTTTCTTAGATTTCTTAGAACATGTGTAACATAACTCAATAACAAGCTTACTTCACAGTGTAACTACTGCACTCAAGGCTCATATTAGCTGTATTTTGAAAACTACATACATGACAAACTAAAATCAATTACTTTTTTCCTTAGCTGGGATGCTAAATGTAAACTACCTACTTTTGCCTCATTTCTCTAGAGCCAACATTCTAAACACAGAAAATTATGCACTGGTACATTACTCATTTTATTCAAAAATACCACTAGAATTTGATTAAATCTCTGATCAATCTCAGCTTTTGTTCAGCTTCTCCTATATCAGCAAGTCTGATAAGAGGTACAACTTCACATGTGCTAGTTGTGGAATTAGTCTAGGGGGGTAGAAGTATCATGGAAAGAAGTAAGAGTAGCTGGGATTCATTTAGGTCTCATCCTACCTTGAATTCCTGAAGTCCAGTGCCAGCATCTTAGTTTCCAAACCCTCCCCTTGTAAGACACTAGAGACAGAAGACAAGCTCCCATGTCTCCAAGGCGCTGCCAGCCCTCGATCAGTAAACATCCCTGCGGCAGTCAGGCAGCTCTGCTGAGCTTTGCGCTGCCAGCCTCCCGCGCCGACTGTACCAGTGCCCAGGCGGGAGAGATTGCGCGCAAGGAGCAGCTGATCCCTCCCGGCAGGCTGGGACACCAAGGGAAGGGATCCCTCCTCCTTGCAATGCACAGGCCCCAGTCACTGATACAGCTGCTTCACAAAGAAAAAATCAAAATCACACAAGAGCTGGATCAATATGAAAAACTGTGTGCTTGATCAAAATGACATCTGGTCGGGAGCACAATCACTGCAAAGGAGAATGATGTATCGTGGCTTACAAATTAATTTGCAAAATGACACTTTCCTACTTATCTCACAGGAAAGTAAATACGTTTCAATTTGGGTTACAGTAGAACTAATTATTCTGGGAGAAAAAATAAATGAAGGACAAGAGACACTCCTTACTAGAAACTAGATCAGATGTAATGAGTATTTTCTTGATTAACTCTTCTGCTTTTTAGGGGTTTGTTGTGTTTTTTAACACTGTTTACTATTCTAGCTTGCAATGCTATTTTCATGCACAGCACCATACAACCTAGGTCTGCCAGGTGTTTCATTTTAATAACAAAAACTATTCAGAAGTGGTAGTATTTTCCAAGGAAATCCATTATGTTATCCAAACTCACATGTTATGTCTCACCACTACAGTTGTTCCTTTTCCTAGCAGTAACTAAGAGTACAGAAGACAAATTTTGATTGAAGCTGCAGTTCTCTGAAAAGAATTCTCCCAGAATGATACCCACATGACTACAGTGGACACTGCTTTACAACTAAATTTATCCCAGAAGAGAGCTTGAATATCCACTTAGTAAAAACATGACTACTGACATGGAGTTTATTCATATTTTCCTGTTAGATTCACCTACACATACACAGATACATGATACTCACACTAAGGAAATAGACTTCATTGCTGGAGGAAAAAACATCAAGAAGAAAACAAAAAGAGAGACAGCAATTATCTATCAAATGCACTGTAACATCATTTACATGTACAGAAATCACTGAGTAGTTATTTAATGCAAGTCCTTGCTTCTGCAGTGCATCTGTGAAAGTGTATGGACTCACTTAGATGACCTGCACCGTGCTTGGCTGCTCCTGGATGCAAAGAACCTGGGGACAGAACTTGCTTCCCACAAGAGAGAAAACAAGACCTTTTCATCCTTTTCTCTGGTTTTGTGTCCCTTTTAAGTTTTGACAGTAAGCAGTGTACAGAATAAGGAAAATTACTCTTTTTAAGACCAACACAACGCAACAAACAAAGTGAAACCCAGCAATACGCTGACAAAGGCACATGAAAGAACTAGGTAAATAAATGTTCAATACTAAGATTTAATTGCAACAAAAGTTACAGCAAAGGCTTCTTCTATTATACATCCATATATTCCTTCACAATTTTATCATACATTTCTCTATTTAATTTGATTTTACTTCTCTGTCTTCTTCTAAGGTGACCTCTCAGCAATACCAAAGAGTAAACAGTACTTCAAAACAGGCAGGTGGTAGCCCACTTCACCACTATCACTTCCTCACTTTTAAAAATTGCTGCACATCAGTTTCATCTCCCAGCACTTTGAACAGCTATTCCTGCGTCTACAAGAGTGTGCCTTTGAGATTTCTCCCAGGCAGCTTCTTGAAATTAAAATCAAACAAGGGAAAGTTCTAAAACTAGGTTTGCTGTGCCTCCAGTTTGTTTCAATTCATGGGACTTAAAAGTCTTTCCAAGAGACTGCCTAAGGCTTGCCTTTCACAGGCTATCACTTATCAGCAGTAGCTCTTCCAATATCCCCCCTCCCTTTGGGACAGAAGATGAGGCACAAAACTTTCACAGCATTCTTGTAATTCCAATTACACCACTGGTGCACCACCCTCTGCTGCTAAGGTGTACCTTCTTAATTTGTAGTTTTGCTAGAAAAACATTTGCTAGGATACCAAGGAGAAAGCCATACCCCAAGAAGTCAGGAAAACAGCAGCAGGGATCACAGAAACAGAGAACAGCATCCCCACAGAGACAACCTAAATAGAGATTTTTATTTTCTTTAATTTTTTTGCCTCACTATGCTTCCATCTGTAAGAAACTACGGCATCACAGATGGGAACATGTCAAAGGGAGTTTCAGGTATTAATCTGCTGCTAGCAAAAATTACTGACCCAGTGTGAAATATTGGTGTTTACCTCTAAGGGAGCCATGAAATGAATCCTTCATGAAAACCTGACAGCTAAGAGAAGAGCATTGTGTATACAAGAGCATGGCACACAAACACCCCTTTCTATCACAGGGAATTTAAAGCAAAGCAGTATGACAGACTTCTTCAGCACCATCCCAAGATGACAATTATTTCCATATTTCATCTTATTCTACAAAAGCTCTTAAAAAATATGGTAACTTCTCCTTACTTGTAAATTTTCTCCCTGTGGCAAAATAAAGAAACTGCTACAACTAAACACTTCCTTTCAAGTTGTACGTTTCAGTACTGCAGTTTACTAAAGGATAGAAAAGTACCACAAGCTGTGCTGTGAGTGTTGGAAGAGGCCATCTAATGCAGTAAACTCAGCATAATTAGGTTATATACACTGACTGAGCTCCTGTGGTGTAACAAATAAGCACAGGCTGAGTCAGGTAAAGCAAACACACACACTTTGCTTACCCCAGTGACAAACAGCTTTGTATCAACATGCTGGGCTGCCCATTCTGTCTACTCCCAAACTGATATCACCTGCGCAGCTCTTAAGTAAACTCTACTCCATGTACTAAAATCTAAATCATGGATGTCATTGACAAATTGAGCCATGACAAGCTAGTATGGAAGCCTCCTTCAAATGCTTTTCCAAGTGATCCCAAATCCCTATTAAGTGCTCCACAGAACCATTTTCCTCCCGCAATATAATAATTCAAGGAAGATCCCATTTAAAAAAACCAAAATACTGCACATATTACACTCAAAAGAACATCCTTCAAAACCTTATACAATTCTATTTGTACCGCTTCAATCCTTTGCCTTCCTTATGCACTAATCTAATTCATCCATCAAGGAAACAGACTAATCAGTTTGACACAATTTTCTCCCTCACAAATTTATGTTGGTCGGCTGTCTTCCCTTATCTCATTATCTCCTATGTGCTCATAAACTACACCACAATTTTTACTATTATCCATGTAGCTGCAGGTAAGTCATGCCACAGCTGGAGAGAAACTTGACATGGCCCTACAGAGAGCTTAACCAAATCAAATATAGCAGGTTCAGGTCTGAAAGGAGCATAAGTACAACCCTAAAACTAAGCTGTTAAGCTCTGCCAGTTCTTGCATGTCCTCAGAACTGGAAGAACAGGATGCATGAAGTGCCAAGGAAATATTTCCTACATAAGTATCTGAATAGCAGATTGGGATTCTAACAAGACAGTCTTCACAGATTCACAAAATAATCTGCATTCAACAGGCTGCTTGAAACCAACTGCTTTTACCAAGTCAAGAGGGAGACTACCATGAGAGGAGATGAATCTTTCATCCTCTTTTATTCTCCATAAAGTAGTATGTACGTCTCAAAAAAAATCTAAACACAATAGGTTGAAATTAACTAGGTATTTTCTATTAAAGTAAAAAATAGGCATATTTCTGTCAGACCTCCTTGTGGGCAGGTCTGTGCTTTTTGTTAATGAATAAAACATTGGAAACAAAAGCATCAGCACAGTGCTAGAATGAAAGCATTTATGTTGGAGAGCAGGATTTCACATGGAAATGTGCTTTTGGGGTTTCTGTCTTTCTGTACGCTTTTGTTAAATTAATTTAAATTTTGTTAAATTAGAAGTGATACTGCACCCTTGAACACTTTACAACTCTCAGTTTTATATGAAACAAGATAAAGATGGTGAGAATACATCAATGACTAAAGCTCTTGATAAGAAGTGGCAGCACTTGCAGTTGTTGAGCTCTACATGCCTCAAAGAGAGATGCCAACTAACATTTCCTTGTCTTTTCCCACTGAGTCACCTCTTCACTTTCAGTGTCTGTGACATGCTGCAGCCTTTTTTTCACTGTGCTGTTTTTCTATTTGCTCCAAACGGATCTGTATGTCAAAGGGTGTCCTAGCAAAGCTTGGACATTACTCTTCAGTAGCCACACCACACTCACGCACCTATGCTTGTAAGTAAGCTAACAAATATTAGAATCCTTTACATTAAACCAGATTTAATAGATTTTAACTCAACTGCTCCTATGGAAATTCACCTCTCTGCTTTAGGAGCACTTCAACAGGCCTGTCTCTTCCCTCTCCCCCTCCCACTAATTTTACTCCCCTCTCTTACTCCACCTAATTTTACTTGCTACATTAATTTCTCATCATCAAAACCAAGCCTTACTGAATTTAGCAGTAGTACAAGCTTTCTTTTTTTTTTTTACTTCACTAGTCAAAAACTAACCCACTAGGTGATAAATATACTTCATCCTTGCCAGCTTTCCAAAAAACATGGAGGTAAACTAGACTGAATGTTTTAGTTGCAAAAGGAAGCCTCTTGTAGGCCATAATATTTGTAGCAGGCCTATAGAGTTCTGGGGAAAAACATTCACAGCAAGCAGTCTATACAGTTTGTACAAACCCAAATAAACTAGGATATAAGTGACTGAAATACAAATCACTTGAGGCAGAAGTGGAGATGACACTATTTCTGTGTGGATACAGAATGAACTCTTCCTAGCCTCCAAATTCTATTGAAGATCAGTAGCATTCTTCTCTCAAAGTAAAAATGAGACTTGAGAAATTCAAAGCAGAATCAGGCACTAGAGCCTCATGTATTACTATCATTCTTACCCTTTATTTTAACCTATTGATTAAAACCTCCAAGTTTAATGCAGCTTGTCTCTGAGCATGCATCACACCCACACAACTTTGTGACCACCCAGCAATGTATTTCCACATCATCTCCACAGAAAAACAGAACCCTAAATTTTGTTTGGGTAGAGCAATTTTAAGCTGACTATGTCCTGACAGTCCCTCAATTAACTCCCTTTCTGTGACAGGCAAATGAACTGCTTCACACAGACCTTATTGAAGAGTGTGCCAATTACAAATCAAAAGACAATTTCCACAAAAGCTCTTCAACATTCACATCACTAACCTCTACAGCATTCCTGGGATCAGGGCAAGCAGCTTCAAGAGCACAGGGCCCATTCCTTTCCGAGGTTTCTCTTCAACACCAAAGCTGCTCTCTCACTAGGTAAAAGAGAAAAAGGTTAGAATATAAATGTGACAATAAAGTCACACAGCTCAGCTCTTCTGAAATGAAAGAGGAGTCATTCCTATGACAACTGGACTTTCACAAACTAAGAAATCTTTTAAACAGCACTGTGAAAAGGAAATGTAGCAAACTAGAAACTGACACACAGCAGTATTTCTCTGATTAAATGGTACTCACTGAGAGCACATGAACTACTAAAAGAGTTAATACAAAGTGCAAACCCAGTAATTAATGCACTGACAGCCCATGATCCGCAAGAACATCCCTCTGAGGAACCAAGTGATTTCTCATCATTACAGCAGGGGAATAAGAACTAAGCTACATTCACACTAACCCAGCAAGCAACTGTGAAGTTACTGAACTTTTCCCCAGCCTCTCTCCTAGTTTGTCTGCCTCTTATTTTCAGAGTTATAAAATATTCATCGTAGAATTTGCAAGCAGACACACTCAAGCCAACAAGGGCATGAGTCTGAGCTCACTTCAGAACAACTCCATGAATCCATCACAAGGTTTTCAGATAACCTAGGCAGGTGATAGAGGCAATAAACCCAGCAGTGGCCACTGTAGGACCTGGCAAATAACTAGGTGAAATGCTGTACCTTGGTTATAAGCCATGAGATGGCAGACCTCTGAATATTTCACCTCTGATTTCCAGTCAGCCCCATCTGGCACTATTACTACAGCATTCCTTCCCTCCCATGCACTACACACTACAGGCATACCTAAAGCAACTGGAAAAACTTTATAATATAATTTATATAATTTATTGTTTTATTATTTTGTACATTAAAAGGAGCAGATAACATTTTGGTGGGGGAAAATTGACTTAGGTAAAAAAAGCACAGCATCAGGTACCTTTGAAAGGCTTTCTAAGAAAGATGGCACTAATGTGAAAATCTTGCTCACAGAGATGTTGCAGAGGTTAAAACAACATAAAATTTTGTTACGATGTTGTTCTATGCTTTAAATCTTAAATAACTTGCTGGCAAGTGCAAGTGTCCAGCATTAACAACTAAAGGAGAGTTTCTCACCCAACTCCAACATCCATGAGCATGAAACCTTCTCCCTCCAGCTCCATCTGTTTATGGGGAAAAATAAGAGCTACCAGCCAGAACCAAATACCAGATGTGTGCACAGCACATAAAACTGTAGAAATCGGACCATGAAACTCAGAAATACCAAAAGTAGGGAGAGCACTTTGATTTTATCTTTGCAGAAGCAAGTAAATATTTAAACTAAGATGATAAACTAATGGTCCTTTTGTCACAGGAACAGTTACTGGACAAACCTTAAAACAAATAAGGAACTGCAGTTTCAGCTATCTTCATTTCACCCTATTAAGAACTTTATTATATAACCAACCGCCTTTCAGGTTCAAAATGATAGATTTTTGTTTTTAAATACAGAAAATGGAGGTCTCAGTCTCCAAATCAGATCAGACCATGATTGCACTAAATTAACACTTACTATATTTGCAAATCTTAAATGACCTACAAGTACTCAAAACCTACAAGCTTCCTTGAACAGAAATTAAATGGTAGTATCAGCATCTTTTCCAGGTAAAACTGTAAACAAGGCCATGAGGAAGTACAACCCTGAAGACATCTTTCAACCGTCTTTTGTATGTGTTATTTACTTGGTTCTGAACCAAAAGTTTATCTATATTCCCACAGTACATTTGGAATGCCTTGTCTCTAAGTCCTGATTCCCTTAAATTTATCCTACTTCCATATTTTGTCAGGGTCACAATAGCTTGAGAAAGAATTTATCAAATATATCTACACAAAGTGAATTGTTTTGACTTGCAGTCTCAAAACCAATAAACACAGGGGAGCAGGAGGTCCTGTTTAAACATAGCTAAGAACTAAATGCCTTCTGTGGTGTCAAAAAAATAAAGCACTCCTACTTTACTATCATCATCAAATCTTCAGTATTGCCCAAATTTTAATTTTCCCTGTGGTCATCAGTTAGCCAAAGTGACTGCAAGACCAATAGCACACATCATCTATACTGCAGCAATGAGAAAAAGGAAGATATTTTCAACCTTGAATATCCCAAAACACCAACATCCTCCAAAGAAATGTAACTAAACTAAGTAACAAAATAGGTTTGTTTTGAACCCACCAGTCACAAAGAGCAAAACTCTGGAAGCACCAAAGACAGTCCAAATGACTCCAGACTCCTCACACCACTCAGCCTTACTGAAGGCACAGAACCCCTCAAGAAGAGCTGGCAGCTACTCTGACAAAACCCCTGCTGCAAGTTGTGAGAAAGGAGAACCAGTTCTGGCCAGTGTCAAGGGGGCAGCATAGCTTAGTCACCCTTCCTGCCTCACTGAGTATCCAGTGTAACGGAGAAATATCTCTGGGAAGTATATAGACTGGCATGCTGAACAAAACCTTTCCTGGAGGAAAGTATCCATGTTTTTCAAACAAGATTCATTTACTACATGATTTCTAAGGGCATTCACCCTCTCTGTATCTGAAGGTTGATAGGTTCCTGACATTCCACAGGGACAATGGATCTCCTGGTGGCACACAGGTAACATGGTACTCCATGGCTGTGCTGCTACAGGCTTCCTTACCCACCTCTGCCCACTGAAAGGGTGCAGAAAGGAATGTAAACACACCCTGAACCTCTCCAGACAGGCAACACCTTGTTCTCTGGCTAATGGCTTTCTCATTTGCAGATCACACACTATCCAAAGACTGCTCAAACCCACAATGGAAAAGCAGCAGAGCAAAGAACCAAACTGCCCATTCCTTATTTGATGTCTGCTCCTGACTACTTCAAAAGCGTCTCAAGTGGCAATACCTCACGAAAAAGTATACCCTAAGTAACAACAGGGAGTTACGGTGGTTCCATTTGCAGTGCAAAACAAAATGGGTGGTGATTTCTCCTCCCCAGAATGCTGCACGCACAGGCAGCATCTGATTCAGCCCACGCCAGCTCTGCGTCACCTCATGACCCACCACTGAACCCTGGCAGCAGCCACATCTATTATTTTCCAGAATCCAAGTGTCATTCAGCAAACAAGTTTCAGCCACCAAAAACACCCCCACCCATGTATGACATAAAGTTCCCTGGTGCACTGAAGGGCCTTCCTTTAGTTCAAAGAGTTGGAACATATAATTTGCAACTATTTTCTCAAAACATAATATTAGGGTGGCCAGCTTGAGCGTGACCAATAAAAACCTAAATGACACCTCATAGCACTTACCATCAATTTTAACAGACAACTTCTTTTTCAGACAAGTCCCAATCTACAGGCATTTCTTGAAGAGTTTATTTAGGTAATCTGCTTAATTACATAAGGTAATTAAAATTATTTTTTCCATCATATGAATAAAAGCTTTTTGGCTTTCCTAAATGCAAAGTCCATTGAGTCAGCATGTATTTTATAACAAATGCACTCTTGCATTCTAAGTTGGTTTTTTTGTATGAGCATGTTTTTGTTTCAGTGTCAGCAGAACCTGAACTATTTCTTATCCAAACATACTTCTTCAGAACTAATACTAAAAAGTTTAAATCAAGCTCTGTATTTATTTAAATCAAGCTCATATGTATTTATGACTTGAGTAACTTATCCTAACTGCCATTCTTGCCATCCTTTGTTCTTGTCCTTTAAATAATGTGTTTGCTGCAACAAACGTTTCCAGACCTGCATCCCAGAAGGTATTCAGCCAGGTGTTTTAGGTCTCTTTATTTTGCCTCAGTAGCTCAGTACTCACTATTTCTAGAGCTTAACAAATCAAATGGAATTTGATTGCTACCCCAACCAGACATCATATAAAAAGTGCTAAATAACAAAACCTCAGCAATCACAAACTACTTGGTTGCTGCAAAGAAGAAAACTGATCAAGTAACACCACTAAAATTTGCTTCTATGTACATCTTATTTCTGAAAAAGAAATACAAATGTTATGCAGATTTCCATCTTAACTGCTTACCCCTGATTTTATTTTCCAAGTATTTCTCTGTGGACAAACTACGTTTATCAACTTTATGCATACCATACTGGTGCCATCAAAATATAAAAAAAATCAAAGCCCTACAAAAGCATAAAGTTTCTTCTGTGCCTACATACAACACAGATATTCAACAGAAACCCATTCATACCTAACCAGTCATTTTCCTCCCTGCTTCCATGCTTTGCAAAGTTACAAAACTCACATGTTACATCAAAGAGGAGTCAAGGAAGACATTACACATAAACTGGTGTTGATAGGAACTACAGTAGCTAAGTGTTAGCACTTACTCCACATCCAATAGAGATAAAAATCCTGCCTCTGATGGAAAGAAATCAAAGGGATCATAAATATTATGTGATCCAAGTACTTTTTCTGCCTTTTCTAGCAGAGATGTGTACTTATGCTTTCTCAATCTCACTGGTTCACTTTCAAACACACTGCAAGGGATGTGATGTCAAGGCCTGCCTTTAGCCTGATAAGGTCAGAGGTCAGGACCACATACCAGCAGGAGCCTGGATCTGAATTCACACTGCCTACTATGATGAGAAATAACTTTGGCAACAACATATTTCTCCTGTACATAAAATCTAAGAGAAGAAATACAAATGTGGGCAATATGTTGTCTAAGTACTTACAGCTGTTTTAACAGTAGTATCAGGATGAAAGAGCCAGATGATTCCCTCTGACAAAGACAGGACCTTAAAAGCCAACATAAGAGTCAGCCCCATTTGTAAAAAACAAACAAAAACCTCAAAGAAGTAAAAAACTTGATTTTCTGGCTCTCTCCAAAACTGTATTGTTATTACTGTTTCTTCTTCACTATTTCTGCTAAAACAAGCTCTAGTATTGTAAAACTGCCTGCAGGAGTAAGAAAGGTACCACATCCGTTTCTAGTAAAGTTCACTACTTCAGCACCTGGGTACTTCTCCTCACCAGTATTCCCGGATTCTTTTCCTTTTTGTTTATAAATCCAACTCTCAGCAATCTTGTCATACTTCCAAATGAATGCATACTTCCTAGTGAAGACTCCACTAACCTCCTACTGCTCAGGAAGGATGAAGGAATGCATTAAGGCATGCATTTCACCTTTTCAGAGATCAGCCTGTTGGCAACCGAGGAATAGAAACTTCTACATATACTGAAGAGTTCAATTTGCAGCCTTGAAAAGAACTTGGATTGATGCAGTAATGAAAGTACACAGACACTAGGTAGAGAAATTATAAACCTATGTTCCTACAGTTGCAAGCAAGAATATGCCTAGAGTAAGAAAGAAATTATATTAGGTTAAATAGTTTGAAGTTTAAACGGTAATAGTGTGATTTACAGAGTAAGTTAAAAATCTAGGAACTATAACAGAAGTGTGTGTGACTATGTGACCTCTCAGCTTATTGGTTAAAAGACAGACGCAGGGCAGCAAAATTAAGTAACGGTGATAGGTTAATAAGTGAAAACAAACTTCATGACAACCGTCTGTTGGACAAAAAAGTTATATATTTCCATGTGGGGAAGAAACTCGTGACTTCTTAAGGCTATGGTTGACGTATTGCTTCCAAACCTCATGCCTCTAGACTGTTACCTTATCCAGCTACTTGAGCAATAAATCATCTCAATCTCAATCATCATCCCATCCCTTGTATTTCACCTCGACATCAGCCCCAGAGGTTCACAGTAAAAAACAGAAAAAATGGCATAACCAAGTCTACAGACACTTTGTCACAACAAACTGCTTAAAAAAATTTCACTATCATTCCATCCATTTTCAAATTAGAATATGGTTGAACACCATAGCTCTGTGTCCTTGCTGTCCCCAAGACCCAGTGTAACAGAGCTTGGAAATAACAGAAAGATGATACCAGTGGTGAGCACAGAGGCAACACCACCACAGATTAAATACAACTTTCTGGAGGTGGAAGGGGAATATATAACCACAACTAATCATGTTTAGACAGATAAAAATTAATTGGGTGGAAAAAAAAAGAAGATACCCCACTCTGTGCAACAACATGCCAAGTTCCAAGCCAACCCACAAAATACCTTCACGCTCAAGAGCAAAGGGAAGGATCATCACAAAAGGGGTGTTAATGACACACTATTACAGCCACCCTACTATATACAACCCTTAAATGTTGCTCCTCTTCCCTGAAGTTGTCCAAGAGTCAAACACAAACAAGAGAAATTCTTGACAGATTCTTGGGCACCATGCACTCTACATCTGTCAAAAAGCTCCTCCTTACACTAAAAAATTCTAGTGTTGCCCTTCAGCCAGGGTCTTCTCAACACAGCAAAGCTTAAGATGGAGATGCAAATGGCCAACCAGATACAATAAAAGGAGACATCACCCTAGAGAAACTGCTTGAGCTGCAGCTGCATTCACATCAATTCCAGAAGCATCCTCTATACAGAGAGGCAGAACGCAAACCAAGAACTTCAACAATCTGGCACTGGGTACAATTTAAAAGCAAGGAAAGTTTAACACCAACAATTCAAACTTTTTTAAAGCAAGACAATGGAAGTCAACGAAATAAATCCAGCCTCATTTGCTGTGGGCAAGCTCTGTTGGGCAGCCCAAACCTTGCTTCAGTATAACTACAATCATTTGGAAGTCTGGAAGACTTAATGGAACACCTGCTTTCTATTCCACTGGAAAGAAAAATGTTCCATAAACTGCATTTATGTTAAGTCAAAGCCAAAATTAGTCTGAAAGAGGAACAAGAAATTGTCACACACACTTCATGTTACTTCACCTTTTAATTACTCCCTAATTAAATTTGCATGCTTTGATAATATCTACTATCATAAGTTGATGCTCCAAATGGAAATAAATGCTAATTCCCTCTGCAAACGAACATCAAAACCACGTACATCTAAATAGATTAGTAAAATTTATTTCAAGTTATCTTCAGAATTCTCTCACCTACTGTACTCAATCCTCAATTTACACAAGTCTTTGCCAAGGATGCAATTCATTCACACATAAACAATCTTCTGCTCTTAATAGCAAAGAAAAGTGCTTCTTGTAGAAATAAATCACAATGTGTCAGTACTAAACTCCAGATGCTCCCTACACAGACATGCTGAACTGGCTTGCAGGTCACCTGTGATATAAAATATTATTACTTATATTGCTTGATAAGAAGTATTGCCTTTTTTACATAGAGGTTTTCAAATTAAGAAACTGGGTCTTAACGTTATAGCACGATGATCTCTGTCACTGAAATACTGGATGTTGTTTGAATGTAAGTACAGAATGATATAGGATGGAAGACTTGTGTGAAGCTCAGTGTGGTCCAACCTCTGTTCAGCACAGGGGCAGCTTAGATCAGTTGCTCACATGAGCTGTGAGCATCTCCAAGAGTGGAAATCCCACTGCCCCTTTGAGAAACCAGCTGTGCTGTTTACCTTCAGTATACCACAACCTGGTATAAATTTCTACTCGTAACTGGCCTTGCGCTGCTTGTGTCCAACGCCTCTTATCCTATCCCTATGCATCTCTGAGAAGATAGTCAAACTTTCTACAGTGGTCATCTCTTCTGAATTACAGACTAGTGACCATAGAGATACTTTATAAGTTGATTAGATATCTGAGGACAGGGCTCTTAACCAGATCAGTCAGGTACACACAGAAATAGTGCAAGTATTTTTTATGCAAGCCATTATTTTATTTATGAACTACTAATATAAACCTAGATGAACATACATAACATTTTGCTTAATCAAATGGGAAATAAAGACCAGAATAATAGAGAGGGGTTCTTTGTTTATTTCATGAAGCAAATGCCTGACTCGCTCTTTAGCTTGCCACAGGATGAACAAAACCCTCCGGATATAGAGACAAACCCTGATTATCTAAATGACTGAAAAAATCATTCTAAAATTCTGAAGTCCAAAAGTCAAATACCTGCCTGAAGGACAAATGCTCTGGCATTCCTAAGAAAAAATCAGTTACCTTGGTATTTGGAGGATTGCAACACAATTTTAAATACTATGTTCAATTCCACCACAGATGGTGGTGGTGTGGGACACTTGGGAAAGGAGTAAAAAAAAACACCACAGGAGTGATTTCTCTAAGAGAAGCTGCCGGGAGCTTCCTCTATGCCTAGGACAGGCCAATAGCTGCCTAGTTCTGAGAACTGACAACATTTTGCGCCATTTAGAAATTAGATATGCCTCTGTGAATTCCACCTTTTAAAAACCAAGGAACAAACCCTTTAACAAACCCAGGAACTTTTCTCTCTTAGCTTCCAGCCTTGAACAACTTGGGGCTGGCCCCTGCTTGGCTGGGTCGGGCTCTGATGTGGTGCTGGCCCCTCCCGGGGAGCCCTCTGGGTCCCGCTCCAGCAGGGTGGTGGAAGCCCCTTCCCAGGGGAGCCGAGCCCTCCCTGGGAGCCCGCCGAGCCCTTTCCAGCGGCGCTGCCGGGCCAGGCCAGCCCCCGGCTCGGCTGAAATTCTGCTGCCGCTGAGTTTCACCAGAAAGTGCCGGGCAGGGGAGGAGAAGCCATCGGCCCGCGGTGTGCTGCCTCTGAGGGCTGGCCTGGCTGCTGAGATCCCAGTGCAGCCACCGAAAATCATCCGGCATAAACAGCTCTGGCCGCTGCCCTGGCAGAGATCACATAACCATCCGCAGGTCTAGACAAGAGATTTAACCCTTTCACTACACAGATGAGACCTGCAGAACTGGTTTTACCCCCAGGGAGAGAAAAGAGCGATCAACACATAGAAGGACAACATGAAAACATCAAGGTCAGTAAAAGGAGTCAAGCCTCAGATGGAAAGAGGATGAGGAGATGCTCTAATGGGCTGAAAATTATTTTGGCAGTACCATGGAGATGGACAATGATACACTGAAATATCTCCTTCAACTCATGAGAGAGTATGGGGAGGATGAAGCATTCAAGCTGTAGATGTGAGCAGAGGCATCCATTGATGAAGCCAAGCAGATGTCGGAGTAGCTGTGATCCCATGAGAAGCTTGAACAGAGAGATGAGAACTGATGAAGACCCTTTCCCCCAGGCAGAGAAGAAAACCTCTGTTCCCAGATATGATCACAGAGACAGTTGAAGAGAATCTTTGCCTTTGAACAGTTCATCCTTAAAATAATACCCCATGAGCTCACGGCCCACAGACACACCTCTGGGAGGGCTGTGAAAATGGGAGGAAATGTCATGATGCAGAACTTTTTGCCCAGGCAACTGCTATTTGTGGAAATGAAAAGCCACGAGAGAACTGTTTCTTGTGGAGACGTCTCTATGGCATGAGAAAACCCCTCTCCCTACAAGAACTGATGAAAGACTATTGTATAGTTGGTACTAGTTTAACATCCCAGGTTTTGTCTCTATGTGGTCAGTTGGGAAAGGAAAAAGTTGGGCAGGAGGAAGAAAGGTGTTCTGGAGGTTTTATTCTGATGCTTCTCATTCTTGCAGTTCTGTGAATAACGTTTCTTTATACCTTTTAAGTTTTAAGCCTGTTTTGCCCATCTCTTAAACCGTATCGCACAGCAAAAAATGAGAAAGTGCCCTGGTGATTTTAGCCAGTGCTAAAACCCCCCACATTATCTGGTGTGTTGGCTGGGAAACTCAAATTGATGAATTTAAACCACAACGTGGGTGTATGGTTATTTGTTTCTTTTACAAAGATAAGTGTACAAATTGTTGCAAACAGTACAGTCAACAGTAAATAAAGATTTTTTTTTTTCCCTCTCAATTAGTGTCTACATGCTAGCTTGCTCAATATAGCTACACTCACTGATGCTATATTGCATAATGTAATCAATATGTTATCCCTACGTTATCCCTGCCATTAATTCCAAGCTCATATGCATTTTTATTCACTTTAATTAATCACAAAGTTACAATTTCCTAACAAGGACTGAAGGCTGACCTATATTAAAGGTGCCAAAGGCTATTGGCAAACCAAAGATGAAGACAAACTTTTCACAGCACTGCATGGTGGGAAGAAAAAGAGATAACAGAAACAAATTGATACAAGAGAGGTTCAGACTGCAAGAGAAGCTTTATTCCCCCACGGAGGACAGAGAGGCACCAGAATGGAACCCAGAGAGGTTGTGCTGTCTCCAGATTTGGAGGTTTTCAAGACATGGCAGGATCAAGCCCAGTACAACTTGGTCTCATCTGAGAGCTGGTCCAGCTGTGAGCAGAAGGTTGGACTACAGCCCTGCCAAACCTTCTCCCAACCTGAGAGGCCTTGAGAGGTTCTCTTCCCCACTGTCATGTACAGAGTGAGTTGTAACTGCAGTCCCATTCTAACATTTAACATGCAAAGTCAGCTGACCTGCTGCCTTGCTTTCCCAAACCTCCCAACTGCATGGATTCTTTTCACTCTGCAGCCTTCTGCTTCCTGCCTATCCTGACACTTTTTAACAGGGAATGTAGTAACCCTTCACGAGTGGACATAATTTTCTCTCCAGACATCTACTTGAGGGCCAGAAAACCAGTCACTAAATCTGCAGTACATGAAAAACAGGAGGAAGAAGTCAGAAAGCAGACAGACTATAGAACTGGACAGAGGACAGGCCCTCCCCAAGCATACAGACCTCCTGACTAGCAGAGTCTTTTGTCTTTTTCACATCCAGCCCTACAAGTTCCAAGCAGGTTCCTCCAGAGCTCTACCAATGACCCAGACCAGCATATGAATCCTGTGACAAGTTTTTCTCCAGCACCTGCAGTGTAGGAGCAACATTTTGGCCTGTGCTAACAACCCTTCCTTAACAAGGATCACAGAGAATCTTGGCATGACAACATTTTGGTGGTCCTGCCTGGAGTCAAAACTAGGGTACTACCCAAAAGCACCTGTCCTGGGGAGCTGCCTTTGACAGCAGCAAAACCATTTGCATGGTGCTGTACTTCAGGTAACATTTTAATAAAGGCAAGAGCTGTCATGCATCAAGTTAATTCTTGCATCTGTGAATGTCTGCTTTTGTACATCTGCAACATGGAGAAATCATCCCACAGCTAATGGAGCTGTAGCTGTGCTTCCTGGAGAACAGCTTTAGCCTACATGCACCTCCTCAACAGTGTCCTCACCCTCAAACACAGCACTGAGCCACTCACACAGCCCTGGGCTGAGAGAAAGGAAAATTAGGGCAGCTAGCAGAGAGGAAGATGAATTCCAGGTAACTGTCCAGCCAGTTCACACTACCCACCAGCGCTCCTGCCCTGGGCTCAGCACACAGTTCCCAGGCTGTGTGCTGCACAGCTGGTATCCAGGTATATCCAACGATCAGAAGAAACAGATTTGCTGCAGAGCTTCCATTTCTGTGTTTCCAGGTAGCTATTTCTGTTCTACAAGAACTCTCTTCTGGTCAGTGACCCTCAACTCCAAGCCTTGAAGGGCATGTATTTCAATGAATTGTTTCCCTGTTGTTAAATTAAATGTTTCTGTTCTGAGAAGGTCTGTGGGTCATGTCTCTTTTTTGACAGAGAATTTTGCCAGCTCAGATAAGAATTAAGGCAGTAAGTAGCCTGTCCACCAAAAGAACAGATCAGTATGTATTTAAATGCTTATGAATAGCCTAAAGATTCTGTCCAACACTGCAACTGAACAAGTCAAAGTTGATCCTAATAATAAAGATTTGTTTATTCCATCACACATTCCACTATGAATCTTAAGCTCCCAGATTCCGTTTTCAAGGCCCACGTACAGCTATAAAATGTTTTGTAGTTATTGTGGTAATAATCATACCACCACAATTTGCCAGCCTTCACCTCTCGAGAAAGTGCTGCAGAACTCTGATTCTCATCTCACCTCCTTTTTACTCACCTTCTTGAACTCCCACCTATAACCAGTTGTTCGTACTCTGCAAGTTTGCAAGGCTGGTATATATTTGGGCAGCTCTCTCCAGGTCCAGTTTCCAACTTAAATGAAGTAACAAGGCATGTTGTTAGGACAACAATTTGAACAAATGCCGATTTTACTGCACAGTTTAGCAGCACCTGATAGTAAATGAGATGATGCCTTATTCTAGCAACTGCATGGAAACAAAGAAATTCACTGAACTACAACCACCATCCTGAGAGAAGACAGATATTCTGAATATCATCCAAGATCATTTATGGTGTTCCTGGGAGAGCTTGTTCTGCAGCCTGCCTGCGAAGTCCTCACAAATTTGGATTCTGTCTTTCTGGCAGCCGTCCGGGATCTCATTTTGAATCAAACTTCTTCCTTGCCCAGCTAATACAAGTGTTAGAAATACAATTTTTAAAAATCCCAATAAATATCAGCAGACTAAAATGATAGAGTATCCCAAAAACTGCTTCAGTCTGCGATGTGAAATCAAAGAGTATCCAAAGTAAAAATTCATCTTTTCATTTAGTGACCCCCAAGTTGGACAGACATCTCCCCACAAATGGGGGTCAGACCTCCCCATGCAGCTCAACACTGCCACTTAATAAACTGAGGTAACTGACTTCTTTTTCCTTGAACCAAAGGGAAAATAAGGTACTGCAGAACAGGTCCTACAAGAAAAAAATAAGTGTCTGAACAGAGTCACTCTTAAAATCATCTGCAAAAATTGTACTTCTTTCTCTTCTTTCAGAAAGCAGCACTCACTACTCGAAACATGCCAGTCTGTTTCTCAAAAGTGTCTCCCGTGACTATTCCTTCATTCAACTCATTCATTCCTTTTTCCTTTTTTTCTGAAATGTTAGATCCAAGAGAGATCATAGGCCAATAAAGATGTCACAATATCCACTCCTGATCATTATTAACTTAAATCAGATTCAGATGAGTAAGTAATACCCATTTTTATCCTCCAAGTAACAGCATAACTTAATGTATTGCCTAGCAGTCCTAAGAAGCTGAAAGTGTAAGAAAGCAGATAATAAATTTAGTTTTTCATGTTTTCTTTTTGTCATTCCGCATAAAAAGCTTCCTGCCAAGACTTCACACATGATGTCTGTACATAAAATACCATGAGTAAATATTCAGAGCAAAATCTATAAAAACACATGGATGTAAATTTCAGATCCAGACCATTTTCAATGGCTATATTTAACACGCAGGGGGGAAAAAAAAAGTTAAAGATACTGAATGACTTAAGGAAGTGTCACTTGCCAATATGAAATTACAGTCTCTTCACTCATGCGGTCACCTCAATATTTGTGTGATCTGCATGACCAGTCATGAAGACATGATAGACATGAAGGCATGTAAGAGAAAATATCAACAAATTGGAAATTTAACTCATTTTCCACAGATATCCAGCTCTCCCTCTTACACAAGCCCAGAATCACATCTTCATTAGTAAATATTTCTCACAGATTTGTAGTTACTGAGTTTGTGTATGCATGAAGCTTTTGTTTCCATCTGGATTTTCTGTCTTACTCTTTATTGGGGGCAAATGGCCTGCTTTGATTTAGGAATTTTTCCTAAGGAAGGGAAAGAGGACAACATTTAGGAAGAGGAATCTAACAGCTACTTGATGATACATCTTGATCCTTCCTTGCTCTTACCCCATTCTTACTCAACTTGCTGCAAATACAGCTTAAAGAACTTATTCTTCCTCTGCCTGTGAGCTACCAACAGTATCACTCTTTTACAATTTCTTCCTCTGTTACCTGCCTGGAGCATTTCCCAAATGGAGAAGTCCTACTACATATACTAAATGCAATCTAAGTTATTAATAATTACTCTTCCTAAGGAAAACTTAAAACCATTTGAAAAAGCTGCACTAGAATTATCAAAGTAAACCAGAAAGGTATGATTCTACCTAAAATTGTGTGTGCCATAAAAAAGTGTACAAAAAAACATGTCCATAATGGAGAAAAAAAAGAAACAAACCCTCAAGTCAATAATGAAGTTTAATTACCATTCTGCTACATGAGAAATAAGTGAAGAAGTTAAAAAAACCCCTAAAATTTGATGAGGTTTAGCCACTTGTTATCAGTAAACTGTTTATTTGTGTTTGGATATATTTTTCCAGGGGAAAGGAAGTGTCTTTACAGTTACTCTCAAAAATACCATTAATGACACCAGGTAGACATAATTTGATGACTCTAGATTGTTGTCCATTCTGTAAAGAAATGTAATATTTGGCTTGCTGTCCATGTCATTGAAAAACAAACTTCATGGGATCTTATTTTGAAGGAACTGAGCTTTTCATGACATAATCAGAAATATTTAGGTTTGGTCTGAAGAAATGAGGAGCACTGCTGAACACTGCGGGGTGTCAAACATATTTAAAGACTGATCTCAAGAACGGTATCAGGAAACATGATATATACTTCTCTTGTATGAGACAAGTCATTAAGCTTATTGATGTCATCACCTTCCAAGCTTATAAGAGCTTCAGTTCTTCTTTAGAAAAAGGAGATGAATCAAGATAAGATACTAGACTTTCATGCTTCTCAATGTCCAAATAAAATCGTTTTTCATATTGCAACCAAAGTCTGTCAGGAGATGTCATGTTGGAGTTAGTTTCTTTAGAGGCGCCAATTCCGGCAATAATGTTTTGCTGTATTTGCAGTGAAAAGTTACCACCTCAGTTCTCTTCTTGATCTAGGTTTGAAGTGCAAACAGTCTTTAAATAGCGTGATCAAGTATCACTCGTGATCAAAATTCTTCTCAGGTCTCTCCTTACCAGGTAACACAATTGAGATTTATCTCTTGTAACAGTAAAGGTACAATGGACAGATTAGTCTGAAATCTCTTTTAAGAGAATTAACATTTCACGAATATATCCTTAGTAGGTAATTAGAAAATCTAAACAGTGCTCAATAGTGAAGACAGTACAGACTGAAAAATAAATTCTTCAAGAATATTAATGAACTTGAGCTGCTGTTCATTTTCAAAGTGCTCTTAATATCACTGTAAATTGGAACCAACCCTTACTTGCAATTCAGTAGAAGCATGTGTAGAATTATCATTTTTCATTGCCTTCAACAGAATAGAAACTCTCCAGTAACCAAACTCAACATTGCACTAAGGGGAGATTTAGGCAATGGCAACAATAAAAAGTAACCAAAATTTAAAAACAAAAACAAACAAGAAATCTTGTCTCCAAAGTAAAAAGAAAAGAAAGATCTTCCTCCTAAATTGTTCAATTCATAAGATTTCTAACTCAACTGTTGACCATCTTTCGAAAACAATAGTAAGAAAAAGCAAGTCTTTTAAGTTACCAGTCTACACCAGACCCTGTCATCTAGTCACACACTAATTTATGCACATATTCAGTGAAACAGCTGAACAGTTGTTAAATGCTTCTCAGGGTTCATATCACTTAAACCCTTGGTGAATCAGTTGGAAAAACTACATATAAAAAGCAGAGACATGGAGGCAAGCAATAAATACTCCAGGAACATGCTGCTATTAAGAGCACGGAATATTTCACTAAGGTGTGGAATGCAATTTCAAATTTCCCAATCAAGATTTCTACCTTACAAAAGCACTGCTTTTGTGAAGTTTGCATTAGACCAAGACATTACCACCACCATGCTGGCAAATAATTAGACACAATATCAAGTTGGTGATTTTTTTTGGGTTTTGTTGTTTTTTGGTTTGGTTTTTGTTTGTTTGTTTGTTGGGTGTTCGTGGTTTTTTTGGTTTTTGGGGGGGGTTGTTTTTTTTGCTTTTATGTATTTTTACAGAAAAATCTTTACAACCCTTCCCTTCTCATCACTACTTTTTGGGTTTCTGCAATACCAGGGTCTCTGATAAAATACAACATTCTCATATTCACAATGCCAGAACTGCAAGGCTGAGGTAAGAATTCTAGCAGAACCTTCACTAACAAAGGAAATAATCAAATAAGTCTGTCATAAATGTGGCTACAGCATACAGTCTCTTCCAAGCCAGAACTCGATGTCTGTCATGAGAAACTGGAGGGGAGAGGTATAAGTTGACAAGTCTGAAGCATACATGCTATACAGCCAGTCTTTTGGTAGCAAAAGAGAGTATCTTCTCTGTGCCTGGTCTATTTTAAGCAGACAGGGGCAGACTGCCACTGAAGGAAAAGGAATTCCATCAAAATGAGCCCAGAAGAAAGGACCCCAATTTCCTACAAATGACAGCACCTTGCCACCTCTCCAAATATCCAATCTACAGTACAGACACTGTGAGCAAGAAAACACAGTCTTTGCACTCCCTATAACATCTTTAGCATAAGACTTATAAACTAAGTAAGGATCTTAAACCCTTAACCCCAATTTATTTCCTGATATAGGACACTAAGCACTAGAGCCTATTCATGACTGATGCAGATCACACTTGACACGACAACAAGCAGTACAGCCAACAGTGCACAGGTATCACAGATCAACTCTTATTTCTCCTTTGCTGGGACCTGTAGATGGTATACTCAGTTCATCTGTAAGCAGGGAATAGCACTGTAGTCTCCAAGTCTACCATCTCTTCTCCCATGCCTAAATGTTTTATCAAGGATCAAAGCAGCCTGCCTTGGTCACTAACGCTCACAGGAAGCCATGTAACACAAAATGGAAATGACATGACATAAAACTGGGAATTGAAAATGAAGTATGAATAGGGCAAACATTTTTACAATATATTAACTGCCTTTATTATACTGAAGTGAGATGACTTGGCTATAAAAGCATGAGATTTACAACTACTTTATCTTATACACAGAAGTAATTTATTTTTTTTTATGATCTCAGGGCAGGGCCAGGGGGGGAATTAAAATTTCTCTCAGGCCCACCCATAGAAGGAAGAGGAAAACAACCAACAAACTAAACAAACACCAGTTATTTACATGTTTCTAAAATCATGAGAACATGAACTTGTAACTTTTGACCTGAATTCCAACAAAGGCCATCTGCAATATTTCATTTAGATCCAAGCAAATGCCTTTTCTTATGTACCCATAAAGTATCAAACTATTTTATTTACCTATACATTTAATATTTCCCATGATGTACAAGGGCAGTTTGATTTTGCAGCATAGTGAATTGAAGAATGAACCCAAACAAGCCACTGTCTCACTGGCACAGAAAAGAGAAGGAAACAGCAACATGGGAAAAAAAAATAACTTGTTCACAAATAAATCAGAACCAGGGCGGGGGCCTGAGGGGAGGGGGGGGAAGAAAGAAAAGGAAAATGCAGCAACCAGAACTCAAGCAGCTGGTGCTCAGGGACTAGGAAGGACTTTGGCTCCACAATAACAGGATCAATTGCATAATCACTGCTGCCTGAGAAGTTATACAATGTCTGCCCTTCTCATAATTAAGAAAACAAATAAGCAACGAAAGTCTTTCTAGGGCACGGAAGCTAATAAATTAAATACCACGTGTGAAGTCCTACTAAAGAGAAAGTGCTCTGTAGTTTCAAACATTACTTTTTAGTTTACTGAAACATTAAACATCAAACTCTATGTTGACTGCTGCTGAAAACATCTATTTCCCCTAAAAGCAACATGTCCTAAAGCCAGTGCCAAGCCACAAGAATTTACTACCTGGCTTTTCCAGCCCTGCTCTCAGAAGATATGTCTGCATGCGAGAAAGCTGTCCTTAAGGCCAGCTTGCATGACATGTGACGTCTCTTGCTGCTCTAGAACTTTATGAATTCTGTGGATACTATGGCATTTGAACCAAAGCTGTAAACTACAAAAATATCCCGAGCACTACGATGATTCTAATTGTCCAACTGGATATTTTGCAGATAGCTTACAGGAGAACCAGTGTAATATTTATTAGAGAAATGAAGACAAATCAACTTATGAGGAATGACATCACTGAAGAATGAGCAGGAAAGAAGTTTTCCTGAGTGGTCATGTATTGTGCAGACCCAACACTGAGGCATCACATAGAGACTGAAAGCAAAGTTTGATTCAAGAGTGAAAGGCCACAAAGATACTGCATGCTAATTAAGAGGCAGTTGAATTTCAGTTTGCTAGCACTGAATCCTTAAAGTTAATTCTAGCCTAATTATATAGCTCTCTCATTAAGGACTTGGGCCAAAAGAACAAAAAGCTCTATCTCCTCATCTAAAATTTGCATTTCCCTGTGACTATCTCTCTCTTCTGCTCCAAGTCTTGTCCATTTGGTTCTTCTTACCTCTGGGTCAGAAGTTTTGCATTTTTTCACCACGATTTGGGCTCACAGCCCAAAGCTACTGCATTGCAGAATCAGCAAAGACATGATGCAGCAATATTCCTGAATTTCTTTTGATGTGGAAGTACATGTCATTGCTGCCAATCTTTGAAAGCCATCCAGATAAAATTCAGAGGCCCATGGCATTTCAGAAAAAAGTTTTAAGAACCCACAATGATGACAACTAATATAGCCTCTTGACACTTTATGTCCTGCTGTTATTTTCCAGCTAGTGTCTAGAACACTGCAAAATTCACTGATTGTGCAAAGACAGAACAAATATTCACTCTGCTACTCACCCCTACAACCCCAAGCATTAGCTCCTGTGCTCAGCACACACCACTTCCAAAAACGACTGCAGGAATTAGCAGAGAAGTGGAAATATGAGGATCTGTATTGCAGTGGAAGCACAAACCAATTTTAGAATTAAATACCTTAACCTGTATTCCTCTTGCCTCTAATGCCAACCTGTCAGCTCCTGGATAAGCAGACAGAATGAGAATGGCACCATCCCTAGTGAAGGGAAAGGAAGGCTAACCTGAAAGCCTGCGCAAAGGAATATGCTAGCCACGCCCTGATTCAGTATATACAAGATATCGAGGGACCAGCAATTAGAGAAAGGCCCACTCCTCTCTTCTCAATTCACGAGTGCTGAACTTGCCTCAGGAAAAAGCAGCAGCTGCTGCTCTGCCTCACCAGGCTCACTACACTCAGCAGATTGCCTTGACCAGTTACAACTCCAGAAGCAGTGGCCAGGTCACAGCAGCATTCCATTAGCAAACACCTTAACAGGAGAGCAGCACAGCACATTCCAACTCCACCTTTCTTACCTTTTTTTCTTTTTTTTTTTTTTTTTTTCCTCCTATCAGGGGCTGCTGTAGATGGCAATAATATAATACTTAAAGCCCCTTACTGTGAATATGCTACAAAGCAGCATAGCTTTATCCATAATGTCTCAGTTCTGAATTAAGTAAGCCACTTACCTCTCCTAATGCTTCTGCAACAACTCACAATTTTGATTAATGACCTGCTCTGCAAAAAGCACCCCTTACACCAACTTCATCAGCAGTCCCCTCACTCACCTCCTGGCTCCAGCAAATGCTCTGAATAATTCTCATATTCAGGGACTTGAATATGGAGCCATTTCACCTGCTCAAAGAGTAAAGCAACACAAGGCAACTCTCAAGACACTACTGCACGCTAATCCAAGTGCAACTGGAACAGCCGTTGTGGCTAAAAAGTGCAATGCCCTTCCTTGTGGAAAAGAAAGGAAGATCTGAAAATCCCACCCACTCTCCCATTCCTTTTGGACTTGGTGCTAAGGAAGGAGCAGAAAGAAAAAAACCTCAAATACAAAATGCTCCAGGACTACAACAAGAAAAATCTGACAGTGTAAAAAATTTACTTATAAGAGAGATACTAAAAATGCTAAAAGCTAAGTAAATAGTAAATTTCACAGCTAAGCTTCCAAAGCTCCTCACTCTTCTCGCTTTCATAGAAATGGTTTACATAAAAATGTGTCTTATTAGTAAACTCACAGATCAAACAGACAATTGACTCAAAAGCGACTTCTTAGGAGGCTAGGGTTGCTCTAGAGTTGATAATTTCTGATTGAACTGCTCTCTGAAAGTATGATCTTCAAAACAACACCTAAGGTAATGGGAATTAAGTACCTGCAAAAGACAGTTATTTCCTCCCAAGGCTGTAAGGGCATTCCACACTCTGTCTTGATTCTGGACAGCTGGGTTCACACACCTGTGAGAGGTGAATTCCACCCTCTGTGTAGCTCAGCTGATGAGCAGTTTCTCTTAGCTTTATCACCCACTATCCACTATCAGATACTTCAAGTCTATAATGATCTCTTTTCCAATGAAGAATGGACACACAACTAACTCAGACTCACTTCAGAACCCCTCCTAAGACTCCAGGCTTTTTACATCCAGGTGATTTGTCTTCAGGCTTCACAAATATAATTGAGGTTCATTCTAGGTCCTGAAAAATTTTCCCCATTACATTAAATCTATCTCTTTCATCAAAGAGGGAAGAGAGAAAAGAGCAAACTAGAAAGAAAGAGGGGAAAAAACCCAAAAGGCAATTATCAGTGACTTGGAAAAAAACTTACAAAATTGATCAGGCATGTTCTGGATGCAGGAGGAAAAAAGGAGATGCATCCAGAAGACATGAAGGGGATGCAAAATGGAAGACCGACTACAATTCTGTGAACACATAAGTCCTGAAAACCTATTTACTTCAGCCATGAGAAGCTCAAACACAGATGTTCAAATCTGATTATTCCTGCTTTATAACCCTAAAGCTTAGTTTCAGAAGAGGTCAAAAATGAAGACAACAATAGCATAAAATAATGGAAATAACTGTAATTTGTTTTTTCTCTTTAAATAATTAAAAGGCTTTTGTCTGCTTTGTCAGTAGCACAGTCTAGGAAATCCCAAAGCTTTCTGTGTTTCGACCTAACAAAATTTAAAAAAAAAACAAACAAAAAAAACAAGGAAAAAGAATCATGAAACTTTCATCCTTATATCATCCCCCCTCAGTCATCAAGAAATGAACACAAAGAAACAATATTAGGATTTAGGATTTACATATCTTGCATTAAACTGAAGTTAACTCACTGATCACCAATCCTATGGACAAAAGGGAGCCATTCCAGATTCTGTTAATCAGAAATAATTATGCTGATCCCAAATTACTGGTTCATGTATATGCTGAAACAAAAACAACAGCCATTGATTTAAAAAAGCAATAATATTTAGAACATCAAAGATATCCTGAATTTAGATGAACTGAAATTATTAGAAGCAATTAAGAGGTGGAAAAAAATCTGTTTAGTCTTCAGTGTATTCTCCCTTTGATTTTTAATGATAATTAATAAGATCTCCATATTTAAAAAAAAAAAAAGAAAAATTAAAAGGGAAGAGGAGCAAGTTCTGAGATGGGTCCAAGTGCATCAGGCCCATGCTGCTATGTGTGGTTTCTCCCCTGCTCTGACGCATTTCCAGGAGGACACCAGAGGAATTCTCTGTAGCAATCGTTTTCCAAGCAATATTTTGGCATGAATCCAAAGCATTTGTTTTAAAACAGAAGCACAGCAGTCTGGATCAGCAACACAGACCTGCAGAAAGTCCATAAAGCATAATTTTCTTTCAAGGGCATATCAGGATCAGCATACAATTGAGATTATGCTGCACAAAAAAAAGACTCAAAAAAATCTCACAAACCGTCAGAATGGATAAATGAACACTTTAAAACAGCACAGACACACACACAACTCTCATTTGCTTTCTCTCATTAAGCAGCATTTTTTGCAAGAGCAAAGTATTAAAAAACAAACAAAAAAACCACAGAGCCAGGAAAGAGAATTAATGCATTTGTTTCATTTAAAACACTCCCAGGAGCAACAGTAGCACTTACATGCCAGACTTACAAGAACAAACACTGCAAGAGAAACACTAACTGTGAAACAGACGGGTCACTAAGCTGGGCTCTCTCACTTGTGGCAAGCTGACACATTCCTTCCGTCTGCCTGTCCAGACCTGTCAGCATTCCGCTTGGAAGTGGCTGAAAAACCTACAGCCATGTTGATAATGTTAAGTACATTCAGAGAGCACCTCCTCCTCTATCAGCCCAAAGGGAGAACTCCACCATCCAGCAAGAAGTGTCCAACAGGCACAAGGGTAACAAGGTGTCACTAACCAGCCACATGAAGGAGGAAGGCAACAATGCGTACAAATGAACACTGTGTGACTCAAGAGTAAACAGTGTCAGAGGTACAAAAGAAATATTGCCTCTTAAATTTACCAAACTTTCTCATCCAATTAAAAAGCAGTGACAATTCTCTACCTATGTCCAAGTGAGACTGACTAGTGCTATTGCCTAAACTGAAAGATGATGAGTATTAGATTATTATTATCATTTATTATTTATTAGTTTTATTATTAGTATCAGATGATGAGAAAATAGTATTGCATGATGATGGCAACACAATTTTCTTAAGCTTGCAGATCTATAAAGATAGGTCAGAAGAGAAACTGTGTTTCAAGACCTACTGTGGCACTGCTTTGTCTCCACTTCTATCTCCCTGCCCTGTTGACAATACAACCAGCATGCTGGGAGCCAAAAAGTAAAACTGATTTAGTACTGGGAGGACCTCATATTTTGAAATAGTCTGACATGCTTAAACTATTATGGGGAGATTAAAACAAAAAACCACACACCGATATCAACAGAACAAAGCACAGCACCACAGAAAACATACACCAAAACAATACCAAAATCCCACAAACCAAACAGACACAAAATCACAGCTCCTTACAAATAATGAAATTTCTACCATTTTGAGACTGAATTGTGACTACGATATTACTATTTAGACAAGCTATCTTAGTTCAGATGTCTTCATCATTATCAAAGACATTTATATTTGCTATCTTACCTGTATTATTAAATTGATCAGTTTGAGATAAGCATAGTATTTCCACATGAATATACTCATTCACTACCAGATATGGCACGTGCTGCTCAGCATCATTAAACTGATACCTTCAGCTCAGCAACCTCCATTTAATCACATTAAAGGTACACCAACTAATACAAGAAACAGAAGCCAGTAATTCATGCACCTGGATGAGCACACTAGGGGAGCAGGTGGTAATTATGAATCAGCTTTTTGGATACAATTATTTGCACCTCTTTGCAGACAGGGCACCTTCCAATGACACTCATTTTACTACCTCCAAATGCGTGACTACGTGCTAGAAACCAGAGTGGGAAGAAGGGATCTCAACATGCAGAGCACAAATCCCAAAAGAACCAGCAAGCCCATGGCAGCATAAGTTACATGACTCTCAGATGCAGAGGGAGACATCCCTGAACTGGGGAAGGAGGGGAGGGTTTCAAAGAAGGGAAGAAATATTACAGCATAAACCAGCACACCAGACTACTTACTCTGAGACATCTAAAGGTCAGCCTTCTTATAGCTCAAGACAGCAACCAGAATACAAATGACTACCAAACACTTAAATATATTTCATTACTGAAAGCTAAATTTATTATTGAAGGTCAAGATAAAGTTAAAAAGAGCCTGGGTCGTCATCTCTGCATGCAGATCGTATTTATACAGCTCAGGGCTCTTGGGCAAAGCAGATAATGGCAACATGTACAACACGTACTGGAAGGTGAGCAAACTCACTTTCAGTATGAAAATGAAACCTCTCAGGAGTGGTAACTAGCCAGGAGAACAGATTATTAAGCATGTAAGATTCCCCATTAACTCATAGCCATTAATTACACAGAACACTTTAAAAAGGGAGACCTCCATTAAAATAAAAGAATGCTGCAACCAATGCAGCATTGCTTATGTGGATAATAATCTCTTACTGCAAAAAACATTTCAGTCATCTAAAGTTGATCATCACCACTGAAGCAACAGATTCTTTAAAAGGCAGTTGTTTTCAACTAAGAAAGGACACCACACAGAGAGAAAAGATGTCAAGTACTGTAATAATAGTGCTCCAGTACACACGTTTTTTAGATATTGCTCTGGAATGCCCATACTCTCTGTCCTTATCTCTTCCTCTCCTCCTCCTTTACCACACCTTTTTATTGAAATAAAAATTAATTTAGACTGGGCTAGCTATTCCTCAAGATGAATCAACATGACATTTCAAAATAAGCAGAAAATGAGAGTAACCTATTAAGAGGTATAAAATTTGACACAGTAGTACAAGCCTACACACTTAGTACAAGCCTTCAGCTCACGATGAAGTTTTGCCATCCTCCTCCCAGACCTTTTCAACATCCTCTGTGAGGTCTGAGGAGTCCCACCTCTGAGACGATGGTGAGCACTCATTATAAATGCTATAAAATAGCATCAAAATACTTAAGCATAGCAATGAAAAAAAGGGAGAGCAAGAATGCTATTTTCCTTCTGCAAGAGAGGAATAAGGAACAGTATAAATGCAATATCTGTAAGCAAATGCACTCCACACAGCTCAGCCTGAGCATTACTCTAACAGTACCTGAGGAGAGAGCTGGAGGGCAACTCAAAACTTGTTTTTAACCCAAACACTAAGAGTCACAATAAAATGGTCAAAACAAAATCCTCATGTCTTGTTTGCCAGACTAGGTTTTTTCTTCTACTACTTATATGTTGTTAAGAAAGAAACTAGGGACAGAGGGAAAAGGATCTATTTTGCTGGTTTTACTTTTTATTGGTAGATTTTTACTTGTTAACTAGCAAACTGGACATCACCACATAAACAGTAATTAAAAAGAAGATTAAAAGAATTCTACAAAATTCAAGATACATGCAGACAAATACCTCTTGTGCAGACTAAAAAATAACAGCAATATTTGAATTAAAGAGAAAAAAAACATAGAAAAAAATAGAAGTCTTCATCACACATCCATTTTCCATTCATGTAGGCAATCTTCCTGAAACATTTATACAGAAAACTACTCAAGGAGAGTCTTCATATGTTAGTACGAAAATGCAACACTTCTTTAAAGATCAAGACCATTCACGATCCCTAAACAGTGCAATTCTTTTTAAAACATGGGTTATGCATAGACTTTTCGTCCAACATTATTTAATGCTTTAACAATAAAGTGCAACTTCTGACCAATGTTCTTTGCATGTCCCAAGTTAATAGTAAACTTTCAGTCAAGTCAGGGTGCTCCTGATGGAGCTCCTGTCCTTCACCTGATTAAATGAAAGGTCACTTCTTTGAACATCCACCCTAACCCAAGTAAAAGAGTCAAAGGGGACTTTTTTTGTAATTAATTTGTTTAAATTCACAAAAGCAGCTTGCTTTCTCCTGGGTAGAGGTAAGAGCCCTCTACAAACTGTGCTAACTTTCCAACAAGGTTTCACTCAGCCTTTTTACTGGAACCTCACAGCTGCTGGCACATCACTGCTGCCCGCCACACCAAGAGCAAACATGGAAGTCTGAGTAACAGACCAGTTATAAACCCAACAGTGGACAAAAAAACAGTTACAATAAAACATCCAGTACTTTCATAGCCTACAACATTAAAAATTATCTTACTATCTTCAGTATCACGTGGAAAACAAAAAAAAAAAAAAAAAAAAAAAAAAAAAAAAAAAAAAAAAAAAAAAAAAAAAAAAAAAAAAAAAGAAGAGAAAAAAATCACTCTCTGCCTATCTGACATTGGGCTTCAGTTCCACTGTTCCTTCACAGTGGACATAAAAGACTCCCATGTTTTCATTTGCCATGTAAAGCATACAAAAAGCTTGTCCCATATCCTTACCTCTTTCTGTAAAAAGTCAGGCCTTTAAAAACACCGTGCTGCCAACCTCTGCAAATGTCCTGCTTCAATCATGATTACAGATGTCCCTTCAACCAAAATTTGTCTGGTGCGTTCAAACTTTTCCAGGTGAACTTAAAATTTAAGATGAGTCCTTCCTCATATCACATAATAAAGAAGATTATTCAGAGACAGCAACATTCAGTCTGTTCAACCCAAGTCAAGAAAATATATTTCAATTTATTACAATCCTGCAGTGCTTGAGGTGCTCCACTTTCCTACTCATTGTTAGGAGTACTACAAAAGCAGGTCTAGGGATTTCCACCTCAGCACCACAACCCTCAGTTTAATGCAAAAAGACAATTCTCAGCTGAATTCCACACAATACGAACATCTAATAATGATGGTAACCTTTTCTTTTCCTAAACTATTAAATAAGGTTATTATCATAGTTTGTGCTATCATGTTTTCATTTGACATGTCCATCCTTACTCAGGTGGCAAGTTCCAACTTCATCCTACAAAGGATAATGGAAAAGAGGACAGACAGGAAAGAAGAGGAGAGTTTTCATCTTTCAAATTTATTCTGTCTGTGCCAGAGGAGCCTAAACCCTCACTTTGGTATATCCTCTACTCAGAGCTACTTCAGAAAAACATCAACTATACTCATCTCCTTCTATAAAGAAAGATCACAATGGAAAGACACACAGCTAGACTAAAAAGATTTTTCCAAGTACATTATTTGCAGCACACACACCTCCTCTGCTTCCTTTTATAAAAAAATGAGGAAAAAAAATACCCAAACAAACCCAAACAAACAAAAACCTAAACATTCATAACATCATCTGTATTTAATATATTTATTAATATTTATATATTTATTAATATATACATATGTGCTTTACTGAAAGAAAAACAGGTTATAATAACTTTAAGGGTTTAACTGAGCAGTAGGTTATCCCAATTCACACCAGGAAACTCTATGTCCTGATATTGGTTAGGGTAGAGTTAATTTTATTCACAGTGGCTGGTATGGGGGTGTGTTTTGGAGTTATTCTGAACTCAGGGTTGACAATATAGAGATGTTATTGTTATTGCTGAGCAGGGCTTAGACAGAGCCAAGGCCTTTTCTGCTCTTTGTACCAGCCATGCCAGCAAGGAAGCTGAGGGTGCCTGGGATGGTGGGAGGAGACAGTCCAGACAGGTGACCCCAACTCACCAAAGGGATATTCCAGACCATGTGGCACCATGCCCAGTATATAAAGTGAGGGGAAGAAGAAGAAAAGGGGATACATTTGGAGTGATGGTGTTTGTCTTCCCAAGAAATGGTTGTCTGTGATGGGGCCCTGCTCTCCTGGAGATGGCTGAACAGCTGCCAGCCCATGGGAAGCAGGGAAATAATTTCTTGTTTCACCTTGCTTGTGTGTGTGGCTTTTGCTCTCCCCGTTAAACTGTCTTTATCTCAGCACAGCTCAGGTTTCCCAGCTTTTACCCTTCTGATTCCCTCCCCATTCTTGGTGCAGTGCATGTAAGTGGCTACATAGAGCTTGGCTGGTGGCTGGGGACAAACCCTGACACTAATTACAAGTAATTACAAAAAAAAAATAAAAATTCCTACTACTTAATACAGCACATCCAGAGTCCTGTCTGTACAAAAACATCACCAGTCAGACTACGAGAGCTTTCAACAGACAGCAGGGAAGCCATGGTCTCTCCTATCCTGATCCAACACTGCTGGGAACGTGGCTGGCTATGTTGCTGGAAAGAAATAAAAGCAACATATTTCTGTCTCGAGAAATTGCTACAGTCAAAGTAAGACATGTTGCTATGGTGCCTTTACACACTCTAATAATGAAAATCTTGAAAAGATACTCCCTGGTTACTTCATGACCCACTCAAAACCTAAATTAAGTATTCATCACTAGCTTAGGCTCACTGCTCAAAACTGTTAAAAAGAAACTTTTGCAAACCTAATGAACAAGCAAATTAGCATTCTCTTAGATCACATCCACAGAGGCTTTGTTTTTACATTTGTACTGTGGGTCACTGCCCAACTGCTGACTCAAGTATTAGTATTTAACTTGTAATGCAATACCAAAATGGTTTCTATGCCTTATTCCACATGACTGCTTATAAAATTATAACAAATGTTTACTTCTGCCTGATCAAAGAGACATTCTTTTTTCTGCAAGTGTAAAGAAACTTCCAAATGAAATAAATTTCACTCCTTCTCAGTCACTTTATCTGACAGGAAACCAGTGATGACAAGAATATTACCAGCTTTGATCACAGCTTTCTCAATCTCATTGTACCTGTGGCACCCCAGCCCAGAGCATCTTGCCATGCGAAGATTCCAAAGATGATGTAACCTCGCAGTTGTGGGGAAAAAATGTCAACTCCATGCTTAAGGCTCAAAATTTAAAAAGTAATCAAATTGGTTTGTGTTTGCAATGTTTTAAAAGCTGC
Source organism: Parus major (assembly GCF_001522545.3). Lineage (NCBI taxonomy): Eukaryota > Metazoa > Chordata > Aves > Passeriformes > Paridae > Parus > Parus major. The sequence goes on along the minus strand of NC_031771.1, from coordinate 10,251,278 downwards.
AACTTGAGCCAATCTCACCACTGAGGGCCTAGACCATGACATTTCAACTCTGAGAACATCAAAAGACCCAACTTTTACATTAAGAAATGCAATCTTTAACTGTTTAGTCTGTCATTCTGCCATATGATACATTCTGTACTCTGTACACTCACACGAATACAAACTAAGGCCTCATCTCATCCCTGGCTCTCACCTGACGACCCAAGGACCTCCTTAAAATCCCATTAGAAGTAAACAAGCCTTGGCAAGCATCCAAATGCAAAACCAAATGCTAAGACCATCAATGGCACTCTGAATGCTATCAACATGGTGAATTCCTGTCCCTTGGTTCCCATTACTCCTTTGGTTGTCTTCAGGCAACTGCTCAGTTTGATTTTTCATTATTTTAGATTTTTTTTGTTGGGGCATTTTGGGGGTGGTTTTTTGTTCCTTTTTTGGGGCTTTTCCCCAAACTTCTGAGCTTGCTTCCATGAATTGCTCACTCCCTGCTCTGCATACTTTGGCTGCAGGAATCACATGAACTGGTACTGCCACTGATGCCTCCATACCATAAAAATAAGCTTCCCCTAGAACAGCTCTCCTACCACAGGCCAATACTCCTCACTGGTATAATAAACCTCAGACATAAGCTCAGGCTCATTATGCCACGTGCACTTACATCTGATTAACCTTCTCAGGGATCTTTACCTAAGGCAGTCTGAACAGTCTTTCTTCCTTTCGGGATTGCCCATCATCCAAGCACTTAAAAAGTCTTTAGAAAGTTTTATTACCAAGCCAAGTTCATATTTTGTCATATTTTATCCCTCTGTATCCTTTAAACATACCTTCTGGATACCCTAAGTATTTGCCTAGCCCTGCAATTTCTCTTTCTATTCCACTTATCTCAAATTACACATAAAAAAAAAAAAAAAAAAGGATATGCTTACAGTGCCAAATAACCAAACACAAACTTTAGGAAGTTCCTGCAGTACAAACCCCCTCTTCCTGTTACTGCCCATCTGTGAGCTCAGATTTTGGTTCTCAACAAGAACCAGGGATAAGAAGCAACACTATTTATCACCATGGCATTCAAACACATTCCACTTTCTGAAGCAACATCCCATCATCCATTACTTCACACAAATTAAACCATCCTGCTTTGGACAACACTGAGATTTTTACCATGTCTTCATATGAAAATAATAAATCATCTGGTAATACAAGAACATAAAATGTGGTTCACTTGCACCCACATTCCACCTGCCAGGATGATACTGAGAAAAGTAGCATTAGGTAGAGCTACTCTCTCATACCCAATGCATGGTGATAACTGACAAAGCTGCAGTGACATAGAAAGCCAGATGTACATTTTTCCCCAAGAGCTACTGATCCACACTCTCACTGAATTCATCACATTCCAAATTTGAAAGACCCAAAAAAAACCAAAACACCTAAGAAAGTGTAGGAGTATCTTCTCCTTCTAACCATAGCCATGTGTCTATCTTAGCACTACCAAACTGTCAGCACTGAAGGTTTGGGGCTTTTTTCCCATTTGCTTATTTGATATAGCTAGTTTAAGATAAGGATCAATTTTGCTAACTCCCCCTTAACTCTGAAATCCTTCACTACAAATCATCAAAGGCACATTCAAAACCAAAACTGTCACAGCCATTAGTAAGAAAACAGATGATTCAATAGAGGGACCAGCTTTATAGTTAAAAGGGTCTGACTTCTCTAAGGTAGGTGTCTTAGAACAGGAAAAAGAAGCTTAAGTTACCCACGTAACTAATGAATACCCACCCAGCCTGAAAAAGAAGGAATTTGTCTCTTATATGCTTCCAGCGCAACAAAAAATTTCTGTAGAGCAAGACAGAAAGGGATTAAATAAGCCACCCTGAAAATCCACTTCTTCCATATGTTTTCAGATTTACATACTGTCTGTACCTTAGGTTAGCCAACCTGATCAAAGCTTTTACCATGCCATATTGTAACAAAAACACATGGAAATAACAATTTTGTGAAGGTGTAAGAGCTAAACATTCTATTAATGCATATCTGATTATTATAATTCAGATGCATCCATCTCATCTTTCGCTGACATTTCTTAACATTTGCCCAGAAATTAGAAACCATGTGCCCTCGTACCATTCAATATCCCTTATTGTTTATGGTTCACACACAATTCCCTCCTTCCTTGAACAAGACTGTATTTGAACTCTACTGTAACTCTACTGTATTTGAAATTTCAGAAGGTATTTTTTTACATGTGCAAGTTCTGCAAATCTGTTCCTATTCTGCGATATGTGAGAAGAATTACAAGTCACATGCTTAAGACAGGAGAAATCCATCACAGGATAGTGATGAAACACCAAACCAGCAAAGCAGTCAAACCCTTCTTCCCTCAAATGGGAAAGATCCCAAAAGACGGCATGTAGCTCTCACTGGAATACAGTAATCCCAAAGAAACATCAAACATTTTTTCCCTCAAATCTCAATATAGTTTTACTTCCAATATCACAGCTTTGCTTATCAGGTAGGGAGAGAAAAAACAAAAAATTACACCATTAAAAAAAGCCACAAATATTCTCTGCTGTCATTCAAAATTTCAAAAACATCAGCACAATTATCAAAAATCATGTCAATTGCACATTTCCACACAGAACAAAAATCAGAAATTTTTGCCCCAGAGCTCTTCATGGGAAAAAAATGAAGGATGTAATTCATCTTCACTCATAAAAGACTTATAGGAAAGAAAAAAGAAACCTAAACTCCTGCATACTTAGAGCAAAGCAAATAGAAAAGGAACAAGCCACATTCTTCCTTCTTTGGACTGGACAAAGCTGCCCTTTGGACTTGTTTTGAAAGCCTTGATACCAGCCAAGAGCTCCTAGCAGGTGTAAGAAAAGCTCCCCCAACAGTGACACCAGCACCTGAGACCACACCATGGCCCCTCAGCAAGATGTTGCCATCCAGTCCTCAGAGCAGCCACCAAGACCCTGTTTGTACCAGGGAGGTGCTGTACACACTTACCTGTAATATCCAGAAGAACAGAGGATGTGACCAAAAAGCCTTACACTAGTGCCTCGTCAAACATGGGTTGCTTGCCAAACAGATGCTCTCAAGGCTGGATCACCACTAACACATACTCAGTCATGAAAAGCTTGCAGCGCTCTCACCTGAGCCAAGAAGCCACCTCTCCACCAATGACTTCAGCTAAAATATTACATCCTGCCAGCAGGATTTGGTACCCAACAAAAGGATATGGCAACACTTTCCGCACTGTCTGTGGGACAGCAGCTTAAAACAAATGGCACAGGGACCTTATGTCCTGTTTTCTCCTCCCGGGCCTGGACAAGGGAGCAGTCTAACAGCAGGATGCAAAGTCTCCGATAAAAGATAAACTGTTTCACCCTTGTAAAGCTCCTGTTATTTATTACAAAACTGTAAACGAAATTACAAAGTTGAAGAGAGCTGTTCCAGGAGATGTGACAATCTTACACCAATGCACCTCAGTCCTTCGACACATGAAGGCTTAGAGACTCAAGCAGTTGGTCACTTAGGACAGATAAGTAACAAAAAAAGCACTTTTTAAAGTAATCAGTACCCCAAATACATCAAAGAAACTAATACTGTTAAGTATGTGTCATAACTTGGACATTTTGAATAGAGTACTATTGCAATCAGCAATACCACCAAGCATGAAAAAAGAATCAAGAAGGAAACCAGTGAAGTTGTATTAAAGCCATGAGGAAATAATTTATTTTCCACCTACACACATATCCAGAAATTGTACTATGGACCAACAGAAAATTCTATCTTCCCTTGCAAAATGCAAGTTACATTTTAGTAACATATCATAAGAATAGACTTCCATGGTACTAGTTATCAGAAGAGCAAGCAAGCAATAGGGGGTAAATTGTGACTTAGATGTATAGTTTCTCACAGCATACTTTATCTGTATTCTTCAAAATCTGTTTATTTTGGACAAATGACATAAGACTTCCTCATGGCAGGAAGTCCTGCAAGTCAAAGGCCACTGCTGAAACAGTATTTCCACTATTTTGCAATAGGGACTTAAAATCACTTACAAACGTGAACAAAACTTGCTAATTAACATGAACAGATTTGTCCTTTGGCAATTTAACCATCCGAAAGGGAACCACTGTCTTCTTCTCTTTATATTTTTCAGCTTAGCGGACCTTCAGAAACCCAAGTGAATGCCCAGAACCCAGCAACAGAACAGTTAATATCAACATTTGGGAAGTGAAACACTATGTTCCAACACCAAAGTTTCCAAACAATCTCATGACAGTCCTGAGCATTTCAAAGGGCAAGCAGAACATCTGCCCACACTCACCCCCATTCCCTGCTCGTAAAGCACCAATGAAGTTTCCTGAATGCTAAAAGTCCCACAGAACACTTGTGGAAAATTATGAATTAGTTAATGCAAGGCTGGTGGATGTAAAACACATGGCTGCATTCCTCTAAGAGCAGCACACTGTTACATCCTAAAGACCTGTTTGCCTTGCACACTTCTGGCAGTTTAGCTCCACTAAACCAGAGGTAAGTACCAAGGTTTGTGCAGCAGATGTGTCAGATCACCTTCACAGACCACTCCAGTACCAAGATGCAACAAGATTATACAGCCTTGTTATGTCAAAGCTGAAATTATCAAGAACGGTATTTTTTTTTACTTAGCATCTTTCTGTTACCATTCTGAATTAAAAAGATAAGCATTCTTTTCCCATAGTACTGTGTGGCACCAGTACTACCAAGTAGGTGATCTTGATGCAGGGAGCTGGACACACCAACCCTTACTTAAACCTTGATATAGAATAGCTGTAATACATTTTCAAGTGGGTGCTGAAGATATTAAGTCCCAGCAGCACTGTGCTTAACTTGCTTCAACTAGGTAATCAGCTGGCTAAGAGATGCAATATGACCACAAAACCTAAAACATACGATATTTTTATTCCAAGTCGAGCAGCCTAAAATTGCCCAACAAACTAGAAAAGCAAATGTTCCCAGTTCCTTAGAAACAAATACCAAACTGAAGAATACCATTCACTATCCTCTAATCTGATATTTGAGAGATTCTCCTACCCAAAAGACCTAGTTATCAACAAGGTGTTGATAACACCAGGCAGAGCTGGCTCCAGTTGAGTTCAACAGACCCGCACCACATAGTGAGGAGACACCCATTCAGAGTCCAAACGTGCAGCCAAAGTTAGACTGCCAACACTTTTTGACCAGGGCCATGGAACAAAGACTCAATGCCATGTTAACATGGACACACTTCCAGGACACAATGCCTGCCTGCCTATAAGCTAAAAGCAAAGAAATGGACTTGGCTGGCTTACTGCTACTGACCAGTTCCCACAGCAGGTAAGTTCATATCTTCAAATGCTGTATGTCTACAAAGATTGCACAGGATGAGTGAGATATTGCAGAAATGTCAGTTCACGCAAATCATACAGTTTGTTTACATAGCCTACTTCAAGATACTGCTAGCTTATCACCAAAATGTGCCAAGGATACAATAAGGCTGGCTCTCTGCAGAGCCTGACTGGATCCACAGAGTCTGTGAGCTCAGGAATATCCTATAGCTGTACAGCCATAACACAGAGCACAGAGGCATGCACAGGCATCAGGCAGCAACCCAGCTCCGGTGGAGAAAAATAACTTCTGTTAGCTAAAACATGCAAAATTTACTTTTCTTAACAGGAAACCCACCACTTGTTTTCCATAGTAAAATTTCATGGTCCAATATATGGACACACATGGACCTCATCACAAACCTACATTAGCAAGAAACCAAAATTCAGTCATTAAAACAAGGCCAGGACTCACAGCTCTACACTGAAATCTTGCAAGTTACTCTAGTTAACCAAAAAAATTCAGTTAAATCATTTATGAAACTATAGGCCAAATTAAATACATATAGTCCTCCGCACCTCTTCCGTAAGTGTTTCGCTATGCAGGCACAGCTAGAAATTATAGTCCTAATCTTTCAAGGTGAACATCACACAGGGTTTCAGCACCGAGCATTACTGACTGGTCTCTATGCAAACCTCTCCATTTGCATGGACCACCTCCAAGAACTGCAGGGCGAAAACCACGCTCAAGACAAGGGGCAGGTACTTCAGCAACCCCGCAAATCCCCCCAACACTATGTTCAGAACCCTCCGAGAGCCACGACCCCCCTGTCCCCGGGGACGCACCGGGAACAAACCTGTCGGGTTCTGTAACTTCAGTGTCCCTGCCGCACCGCAGGGTCAACACCTCGAGGCTGCCGCCAAAATCAGTACCCGCATGAAAAATCAAAATAAAATGCGGGGGTGAAAAAGCCGACCCGACCCACCGCCCGTGAGCCGCCCAGTGCCTGCGGCTGCACGGGGCGACCCCCCTACGCTCCCTGCAGGCCCTCCCCGGAGCTGGGCAGGCGGACCCCTCCCGCACCCCGCCGGGGCTCCCGCGGGAAAACCACCCGCCCCAGCCACAACAAAGGCGGCCGGAGCGGCCCAGCGCCCGCGGGGCTCCTCCGCGACCCCCGGGCTTCACCCAGGCCCCTCCTCACCGCGGCCCCGGCACAGCCCGTGCATTGGAGCCGGAGGGGGGGTGTCCGCGCAGTGACAATGATCGGCCGCCCCCGGCACCTGCGCCGCCGCCCCCTCCTCCGGCCCGGCCCGGCCGCTCGGTATCCCCGGGGAGCGGGGCCTGCGGCCGGGCCGAGCAGGGCCGAGGGGGCGCCGGGTCTCCCCGGGCCCGCCGGCGGCGCAACAAAGCGGCGGGGCCCGGGGGGCGGCGGGAAGCGCCGACGGGCACTCACCGGGGGGCGGCGGGGTCCCGGCGGTGCCGCTGTGCCGGCCCGGGGAGGGGGCGGCGGGCGCTCCGTCCCTCCTCGTTCTCCTCTCTCCGCTGTGCTCTCTCCGCCAGCAGAGCTCGGCTCGGGGGGTTACGCGGCGCGGCGGCCGCGGCCAGGCGGTGCGGGCCGGGCCGGGAGGGCGGCTCCCCCCGGGCGGGCTCCGGCGGGAGGCACCGCCGCCGCCGCTGCTGCACCGTCCGGGCGCCGGGGTTGTCCCGGCCCCATCAAGGCCGGGCCGCACCGAGGGGGCCGCGGAGGGAGCGGGGCCGCTCCCCGCGGCGGCTGGTGGCCATCTTAGTCCTCCTCCTCGGCGCCGAGTGCCCCCTCCCCGCCCGGCTGCCAGCGCTGCCTCCTCCCTCCGCTCCTCCTCCTCCTTCTCCTCCCACTGCTCCCGGCTGGCTGCGGTCGCTCCCGCAGCCCGGCGAGGCCGCCCGCGGAAAGCTGGTTGGTGCTGGCAGGCCGCGGGCCCGTTCCTTAGTTTTGGGGCTTTGTGCAATTATCTTACTTTTTGCAGTGGTGGGTTTGGGTTCTCCCCGTTCTCTGACAGAATTCCTGCTCCTCTAGCGCTAACCGCCCGTGTCCTCTGCCCTCTACCCCCCTGCCACAGGCCCGAGCAGCTGGCACGCGAGAAGAAGCCGTCCCGGGCAGGAACTTGGATGTGTGATGAGGAAGGGAATGCAGGTCTATGCCGGAGCAAATAACCCACCCTTGAGCTGGGCTTGAGTTGCTTTCCTTTTCGCTCTTTGTCAAGTGTGCATCTAGGGAAAGTCCACTGGATATCCCTAGTGCCGACCAGAAAGAGGATTGTGTGTCTGTGCTGACCAACCGGTCTCATCTGAATGATCCAGATGTTTAAACAGAAATAGTTACCCTTTTCCTACTTAACCCAGAAGTTGTGTTAAATTCCCAGCAGCTGAAGGACACCTTTTTGTCTGCAGGACAAGACATCAGTTTAGCCAGGTGCTGGGCACACAGTGCAGGGGGTCACTGCAACCTCAAGGCAAGCTTCATCCATGTGGACACTCCTGAGGAGCAGTGCAAAGGTGTGTCCACACATGTGTAACCAGAGACCCTTTGCCTTTTTCCAATCACTTACAAACTTACCTCCTCTAAGAAATCAGCTGCTAGCAGCCATTCACCCTCTAGCAGTTTTGTTTGGGGTATTTTTTTGTTTACAAAATCTCTTCTGAAAACTTCATTGAAAAAACAAAATGGTAGTTTGGAGAATCTGGCTACAGGGGTAAAAGCTACAATAAACAATGCACAAACCATCCAAGACCTCTATGTTTCATTTTGGCAAATTATCATGAGCCCTAGGGACCAGAACCATTGCCTCTTGCCTGTGCTACAGAGGTTTATTAAAGGAAGCTGTGTACTTTGTTGTGCTTGAGGACAAATTGAGTAAACACCATTTATCCGTTCTTCCTTCTCTGGCCGTTAGCATCAAACATGTAAATGCACTTAATGTTTTTTCTGGCTGATGTTCTGCTGTTCAGCTGGCAGTGGAAATGATCTGGTCCCATTCAGGTGGGAAAAACTCTGCTTAAAATTTACGTATATCATGAGTGAGGCTAGCTCTACTTCAGCTCCTAAGAAGCACTCACTGAAGCACTCACTGAAGACAAAAGTATAATTCCAAACAAAGAAAGCCTACTTTTCCCAACTGAGAAACAAAATAAGCAAGGACAAGTGTGTAACATCCTTGCCTCCATAATACAGTGCTACTGTTACTTGTTAAAGACATCTTCAGGCATTCAAAATTCACTGTGTGGACAGGAGCCACATCTAGCCCAGCTCAGGAGAGCAGTCCAGGCTATAGTTTGGGTTGGAATGGAGCCAACTGTCCCTTTGCAATACCTGTAGTTTTTCTGTGCAGGACAATCCGTGAAGAACAGGCACCAAGAGAGAAGTCATGCGCAGTATATCAGCCGTAGTCCTATCACAACAACTGTAATATGATCAGTGGCAGAAGTTCTTAAGACAGTATTCTTGTGCCTCTCGAGAAAACTTAAATTTTATTCCATGTATATCTTGTTTTGCCTCTCCTAATCAAATGTTTACTTTTGCTTATTTTTTGGACATCGGGCATGGTAACAACTTCTTCCCAGTCACTCTTTGCAGCCTCCTATTCCAACATCATATGCTAACACCTGTATTTGTCACTGTCTGCTATGGAAAAAAAAAACAACGTTTGTCTGTGGCTAAGGCCATATAAGAAGTGCTACAAGGATAAGAAGGGAAAATGAGGATGGCCAAAACGCTCAACTACATATTTTCTTTCAGGGCATGATGTTCTGAGGGCACTCACCATGTTTTGTATGCATCTTGTAGCAATGTATCCACAGAAGGAAAGGTAGGTGTGTTGAGTTGCATGCTATCACATGCCAGATTGACATAATTTACCCCTGGAGTGAAGGCTAAACTCAGGAGTCAGTGGAAAATGTGTTTCTGCTGCAAAACCACCAAGGTCTCTATCTCAGTCCATTCAAAGCTAACATGCACTTAATTTTTACAGGTGCATTCTCCAGCCATGCCAGTCTAGAAGCAAAAATACAATGAACTCTGCTAGGCAGAATTTGACCCCGTTTGGTGTTTTCATTCTGAACTGCAGCAAAGGGAAGCACTGATTCCATCAGCTTGTTCCAACAGTTATTTCACTTACTGTGCAAGATGCAGCCTGTGAACGGTACATAGCAGTTACACTTCACAAAACAAACAATCTTCTTCCTGTAATTTATGTGTAGGAGGAGACTTGCATCTTTCTTAGGTAAAGGTTTAGCAGGACCTATGTGAGCCAGCTCTACTGAGTAAGAATTAAAGATAACAGAGATGGTGCTGTTCCTAATTCCTTGTAAGTAGTGGGAAAGAGGCAAAATCCCCCAGGATGGCAGTGGGAGTTGTAGGGACAGCTCTATGCTATGCCAGATACACGTTTTGCTGCATGGCAAGTTACGTTGGTTTTTTTTCTTCTTGTGCAGCTAATGCTCATTGCATTCCTATTTATAGTTCCCATTTTTCAGTCAGTTGTCACAGTTCCAAAATAAATAATGGCAAACTGTAATGTTCCATACTGAGTGACACCAGACACTCTTTTTACCTTCTCAGCATCTCTCCTCTTGTAAAGCTCATCACAGGCACCTGCTTGTCTTTCTCAGAGAAGGTGCGAAATAGTAATTACAGTGCTATAGTTAGACAAAAGAAAGCATTTACAGTTAATCTTTCTTCCACTTTGTGAAGCAACTGTGCACAAGGGATTGCATCAATCATTAAAAAATGTGGAGATATATTTAAATTTCTTTGCGTCCTTTTTTAGAGGGTAAGGTGAAACCAACACAATTATCTTCCAGTGGTGCAATGTCACTCTGCTTTCAGGTGAGATGCTCATATACTTCCATTGCATTTATTTCACACATCTCGGGCATAAAGCTACATCTGTCCTCTTTGCATATACTGGCAAAGTACAGGCAAATCCAGAACTGGAAAGAAATTGCTACAAGAAAGTGAACTAAAATGGAAGGAATTTTAGTCTTTTTTTTTTGTCTTTTTTTTTTTAATTAGAATTTTTTTAACATAAGAAAATAACACTGCTTCCCAAGTTTACACCGCCTAATGTTTTAATCACACAGGGTTCTTAATACTTCCTCTGAGAATTACTCTTCCCTTCCTCCTTCTTGCTTGTTTACAGATAGGTTTTGGTATTAAATAAGAGGAAGGGTGGGGCTGTCAAGGGTCTAGTTCCCCTGTCCTGTGACGGCCATGTTGAATTTGGCTGAAATTCGAAAAATTTTTAAAAAGTAAATTCCCCTGTCACACATGTTCTTCAGAAAAAGAATGTCCTGCTTGTCACAAATTAATAAATTATACAATCCCCAAATAGTCTACTGCTGAGCTCATAGCATTTGTAAAGCATTAACACAGTCACCACAGCAGAAACACCAGCAACCTGATGGAGTAAGAGTCAAAGAAAGCAACAGCCAGGGCTGCTATTCCTTCACCCTCTGGGGCCCAGCAATTCAGCCCCACTTTGGATAAGGAACCTTTCTTCTGCTGTCAGTGTTAGTCACATAGTTCAAATAAATAAACATTTGCATCCCCGTGCTGTAGAATCCCAGTTTAAAGGTGGATGTTTTAAGAATAGTTTGTTACAGATGGACATAATGTGTGGGCATTTTTGTTCCAAGACAAAACTACTAACAAAGCAGCATTGAAAGCAAGAATATGAGGATGAAGGGAAGAAGCAGAACAGAGGATGGTGAGATAACAGAATTCCCAGTCCACAAAGCTTTAGGCCACATCTGTAACTGTAAAAAAACCCCAGAGCTTGCAATTTAGTTCTCAAAATCCCTGCCCTGCTTCAGATTATTTGTCCAGAACAGAGTTCTTGCTATGGAGGTTACAAATCTACTGGTGCATAACTTGTCATACATAACTTGTGTACAATGAAATACTATTCAAGGAATAAAGCATTGATAGAAAAGGACATACTGCAAACTTGCTTGTAAACAAGTATTATTACATTGTGCGTGTGTGTGTATGGAAAAGAGCATGTAGTTAGCAAGAATATCAAATAAACTTCATGATGCTTAATATTTAGAGGATATGGAAAATTTAAAGGTCAGAGCTGTATTCTCTGGGTCTAAATTTTTGCGTACCTGTATGCTAATGATTCTTTTTGGACTCTCAGACCTGCGCAGGCAAAAGGCAACCACAAGTTCAAAGGCCTGGATTGTGTTCAGGCCACCTGAATGTGACTCTGCACGTCCAATAAAAGTAGGAAAAAGGAGCAGGTGGCAACAGGGAAGGTGCAGTTCAGCTGAGGTCATTGTGGCTTACACAGCCTCAAAGCCTGATGATCCCAGGAGTGAATCCGAGAGGATGAGATCACACTCAGTGAGGGAAAAATGCTGCCATCTGGTGCCTCTGGAGAAAAAAAAAAAAAAGAAAAAGAAAAAAAAGAAAAAGGATTATGTTGATGGTGTGCTTCATCTGCAGTGGTATCAGTGCTTCTGGTTCAGTCCTGCAGACCTCCAGCTGTCTTTTTGTTGTTAGGAGGTGCTACCATTCTTTAAACAAACAAGCTGAAAAAGTGCATTTTACCGTGGTTTGCCCGCAAGAGGGATATCGTTAAGTATTAATGTAGTCATTAAGGCAATTTTAGGAAAGATGGCTTCAAACAAAGTCACATCTGAGAAGAACATAGACCTTATTTATTTTGATGAAGTTATACATATTCACACCAACAGATTGCAAATTGCTCTCCTATCACAAATCATGTATATATATATATATATATGTATATATATATATGTATATATTTATTATTATGTAGCAGAAGAAACTTGTAATCTGTAAAGTATATCTGAGAAAGAATGAAGATGCTGGGTTTTGCTATCAAATTGAATGAAAATGTTTAACAAAACAGGAATTCAATGCATTTCTTTTGCAGAACTGATTTTGACCTTCACCATGGGTGCCCAGCCTCTAATGCCCACTATTTTATTTTATGAGTATTGTAGATTATACTGAGTGCATGTCAGAAGCCTCAGAGAAGCCTCAGAGGACACAGGACCAGACACTAAACACCACTTACTTTTATAATTTGCCTTTTACATCAGCCTATTTTGGATTGTTGTTGATAGAGCCTCAGAGGATGTGCCAAATATGTACTGAGACACTCCACAGTGTTAGAATGAGGGAGTGTTATTTTTGTCTATGATATTTTTATTTTTACAAGCTTTCACAGAAAGCCATAATGGTAGCTTGGAGAGGTTGAAATTACTGATTAAATTAAACCCCATACATTGCTCTATTTTAGATGTAATAAAGATAGCTCTTTCTGGGAACTTAAATTTGTTTATCCCTTGACTAAGGGAAAATCTGAGGGCCACAGGTCAGCTTCCCACTGGAAGTAAACTGGGTAAAGTGGTTCATATATCATATTCATTTTTAGACAGAGCATTTTTGTAACAAAGTGGTCACAAAACCTCAGGAATGAAATTCACTCTTGCAGATAAACTAACTCCCGCAACACCATCGGTTTCCTAGGAGGAAAATCTTACCTAAGAACAGCTTCAAACTCATGGAGTAACCCAAGGACCAGAGTCTTGCAAAGGATTTATTGTACAGCTCTCCTGAGCAAAGAAAAGGAATATGTTCTATTTGGTTCATAGCTTTAATGTATCTAGCCACTTTATACATGTTTTTCCTTAAAAAATCCCACATTTTCATTCAAAACAGAGCTAGATCTTTTTATCACTAATGTTGCGTTGGAGGAACTTGGAGTTTCTTTCTCTCCAACAGCATCGGAATTGCTTGTGGATACATGGAGGGAATCTAGATTTTTTTAGATGTGTACAAAACTGAAGGGATAGGAGTAATTTATTTGACAATCCCTTGACCATGAACAAATCAGGCAACTTGAAGCCCTTCTAATATTCTTAGCCATGTCATATAAAACTAGGTTTAAGGAACAACAAAAAGTTTTGTCAGTGCCTGTGGCAGCCTTATTAACAGCAACTTCAATTGTCAGTCTCTCTTCAAGTTACAGTCTGGGAAGGGCATTTTATTTCACACATAAAAGTGGTTTTGCACAATTTCCACCTCCAAGTTGAGTAACTGAATCACCCCAGCAAGGTGAACCAAAAAGATTTCTTAGTAGCCAAACTTCTGGCTATTCCCAAGGGAGATGATGAGAATTTTCTGTAGTAGATTGATAGTGACTAAGCAATCTTCTGAGCAAGCCATGGGAAACAAGGCTGGGAAGAGCCCGTGCCGTGTCAGCGGGCTTATATTAACCCAGTCTACAGGGTCCACATCTCCACAGGATCACTCTTTAGGTTCCTGCCTTTTGGGAAGAGTGGGAAAACACCAGGCTAAAACAAGCAGAGGTCCAGATACCTGTGGCCCGGAGATATTGGAATTATAGTAGGGATAAGCTGCAGCTCTGATATATATGTGGAGTCTTGAGGATAACAAAACACAGTTCATGCTCTCTAAAATGACTTGCCCAATGCTTTCCAAATGACTAGATGCATTAACCTCTGGGCCCAGGCTGCCACGGTACCACGAGATTTCCTTACAAACCAAATTAATTCTTCTGAATATTTTAGCCATTGGCCTACAATCATTGCTCAGTGCACTCATGCATTTCAAAACTTTCGATGCAGGGCTAAGAGAAAGATGTAGCATGTCTTAGTTTTTCCTTGATTTATGCAGGCAGGTGCAGATAATCTGTCAGCACCATTGTCCATCTGTGCACCAGTATAGGCTACTTTAAACATGTAAAAATGGCACTTTGCCTTCAGTCACAGGCGGAAAACAGTGACTCCTGACTTTTTTATGTCACCACTTTAGCCAACCAGCTTTTGCAAATAAGTTTTTTTTGATACACAAAATGGATGCTTAACCAGTTCTGGAAGAAGACACGTGCAAATATCCCATAGTAAAACCACCACCAGCTGAGTATGAGGGCATCAGTTTCCTTAGGCTTTTAAAAAAATTTTTCATACATAAACACTGCCTAAAAGAATGGCTTCATCTTTCAACACCCAACTGCCACTGTCAGATGTAGAATGTCAGCTTCTGAAAATGAAGCAGACCCCTCAGCTACCCCCTGAAGCAGAAGAAGTGGTTGCAGCTTGATGAAATCCGCTTCTGAAGTTCAAGCCAGCCACATGGCCAATCACACAGGATGGGGTTTGAACACTGCTTTGCCAGATGCACATTCATCCCAACAATGTTTATGGCTAGCACGTGCATTTATTTTATTGCAGATGGATAACATGTCTGAAAATAAGTCTTGGGCCTGAAAGGCAGCAGTTTCCTGCATGATTTTAAGATTGTTTTTTTTCCCCCATTAAATGAGCTGATCAAAAAGTACACAAACTAGCTTGCATGTTCATTTTAATCCTCTCATCTATTCTCCTCCATCATGTGATCTTTTCTTCCTCAAAACACCCAACAGCTTTGTACACTGTCAGCAGTAAGAAACCAAGTGCAGGACTCTCCAGAATTTCACAGGCCTTTGACAGAAGGCAGTCCTGAGCGTTATTTCACACTTGTTTTCTCTGCAAGAGCCACCCTACTCTCTCAAAACATGCAGTGAAGACTCTTGGAAAACAGCCCCTTCCCATAAACTCTTCCTGAGAGTATATTCCTTCATTTGTAGCACAAATCTTTCCTGTCAACAGATTTGCTTGCTCTCCTCATCATTTCCTCCTATGCCCTCTGAAGAGATAAACTGCAAACCCTGCAACTGGCTTTTATTTCCTCATTCAGGCACTGACCAGAAAGGCATGGGGATATTCTCTTGTTGAGTCATCAGCATAAAATGCTGACTGTCACAATGGAGCAAAGAGATGGCAGTTCCTGTAAAATCTGTGTTCTGGGAAGTGGCCAACAGAGCTGGGATAACCTCTCCTAGCTGATTAGTGGGAGTATCTTCTAGTGCATCTGAAACATCACATTTTTCAGCAGAGGCTATAGGAAGAAAATCAAGGTAAAGAAGTGATATTTATGAGGAAAATAATGAATGTCAATTAAATTGCTTCTAATTATTACAGAGATGGACCTGTGCAGAAAACACTTGAGTTCTTCCTTTTCCCTATTGCCTAATGACAAATCATGCAAGGAGGTTTTTCTCTCCCTTTTGAAGGAAAGCCACAAACCACATTTTTAGGAGGAGTGCCCTGCTTAGCAGCTCTTGCTAAAGCCAAAGAAGTAGAAGGTAATGTTTGCAGAAACAGTTGTTGCGGTAATTCCATTCTCCAGCATCTTCAAGAGGTGCCAATCTTTTGGTCACCAAGACCTCAGTTATCCCTCATAAGGAAGTCTTGGATCTAGTTTATTCTGTGATTTGTGACCCAATGTTTTATTATTATGAAAATTACTCACCTTTGGTTTGAGACAAGGACTGCAGGAGAACACTGCTGGCCTTCAACCTCTGAGCTACAGACTCACCAGATTCTTCTCATTTCCCCTCACCACGGAATCACCCCCAGATACAGTTTTCTCATTCTCCTCGCCTGGGAATCACAGCTGGTTCTTAAGCCTACCTATTGCAAGTTTGCAGATAAGACTCCTAAGGAAGTGGCCATCAGTTCAGATTCTACTGGCACAAGGACTGAAAGGGAGAAATGAAGACAATTCAAACAAATACAGGACTAAAGCGTAGAACAACACCCTGTGTTCACAGCAGAATTCATACTAAGAACAGAATTTGTGGTAGAATCACAGTATTGCATTAATTTAGGGGATTTTAACCTTTATATGTAATTTTAAACAAGAAATATTAATTGAGGGAAAAAAATCCATATAATGTTAAGTTACATGATTTGTCTTTTCCTCCATGACTGTCTAAAGACTGGGTGAAAGCAAGAAAAACCAAAAACCTCAAATATTATTGGCTGATGTGTTGATTCCTAATACTCTGAGAATCACATTTCTGTGACAATTTTCCAGCAGTAAAAAAGCTTCTAAATTAAAGGTGAGATTGCTTAGTCATCAGGACTTGGTGGTGTAGTTGTACCTGCTGTAGGGGGTTGTATTACATGACCTACGATTACCATTCTATTCCTACTTCTCTGTCACACAAACTGCCCAGCAGAATTCCTAAAATTGAAAGGTGACTCAATCTCCCTATCCAGAAATAACATTGATATTTTTTGCATGAGTATAAGCTCTAGCTTGCAGTGTGATGATAAAATCCTTCCTGAGACACCCGGGGAAGGTCTCTGCCATGTAGGAGTTTCCATCACTGTTCCTAGAGGCTTACTGAGCAATTCACATGCTTCCCACGTACCACATTTCCACCATCTGCAGCTTCCACGTGGTTTCCAGATGTCCTATTGCCACCAGCAGCCGCTTGTGAAGCAGCCTCCAGAGCAGGGCTTTCTCACTGTTTCCAGGGCAATGCAACATGGCCACACAGTAGCCCCAGCTCACCAAAACACTATCTCTGGCCTACACAGCATCCCAGCACCTTCTCACTGCCAGCCAGAAGGCTAAACTCAGGCCAGACTCACCCTGTCTTAATTGCAGAAAGTGGTTCAGAGCAAGAGGAATTGTGCCCAGCAGGCTGCAGAAGGGATTTTTTTGAAATTGGATTGCAGGGGGTGAGAGACAGGTGCCAGGAAGGGGACAGAGCTTTTGGGGGATGGCAGTGTTTTCTAATGGAGATGGCCTGAAGAATATAATTTGTGTGCTTGAACATGTCCAACCAGGCTGGCCAGCTTCAGTTGGGAAATGCTGCATGCTTCTTCTTGATCATGGAGACAGATCTCAGAGATGTCTGTTTTGCATAACTGCTTTCATTTCAGGTCATCTCAGTCCATACAGGAAAACCTTTACCTTCTTCCTCTATCATTCTCTTCCCAAAATACAGAAAAGCTTTTTCTTTTTTTTTTTTTTGGCTCAATGAGCAGGTGAGAAGCATGTGGCCAATTCAGAAATATGGTCTGTCCCAAAACTGCAGGAGACATTTGCATGCTCTTGTGAAAAAGATGTAGCACCTCAGTAGATTACTTGATTTTCAAGTCGTTGCACCTGTATGGAGTCATAAGGTAGAAACTCACTTCATGTTTTAAATAGCTGGTTTGGGCAGTGTCATTGTTCCCTCAGGTTTGGGGAGTTTGGTCTGTGAATACAGCTAATTTAGGCATTATACTGCATTCTCTTGGCCAGGTGGGTGCTGGATCAAGTGTTCGTGGCTCTGTGGAATCACCAGGTAGGAGCACTCTTCAAGGCCATCCTAAATGCCAGGGTCTGCAGGCTTGCCTTCAGAGTGATTGGAACATGAGAATGTCACCCCCAGCACCTAATCACCCAAAAAAAGCCCCATTCTCAAGCCTCTGCCTCTTCTTCAAGAGGTATTTTTTTAAAATACCTTGCAGAGGAGATGCCTGGCACAATCTGTGTTTCATAGCAAAGCAGGTGGATCCTGCAGGAGGGCTGTAGGTTACAGACAGTACAGGAGGGGAGGAAATCAGTATCTTCTATGAAGCTGCAAGCAGCTTCTTCTGGGGGTGGGCACACAAACTTCCTCCTCTCTTACTGTACTTGTCAAATCAGACAGTGTTCAAAAAAACTAGTCTGGTTTTGTGTTCTCTAAAGACATTGGGAGCAGGGAAAGCATCTAGTTTGGTCCTTTTGTCTCAAGGAGACATTTGGTTTCATTTACAGACATCTAAGATTTCATTTGAACTACTGAAATATATTCTAGTTTTTTAGTCCAGGATACAAGGACTGTTTTTCAAAATGCTGCATTCAGCTGTTAGTGTCTTCCTATGTGAATGCACTCCTCAAAAGTCTAGCTGTAGAGATTTCTACTTTAGGGTTTTGTGTGTGTTTTTTAAAATAAACACAATTAACCTGCCCAAACAAACATCCATCTGTACAGCATATCTAAAGAAGGCAAACATAAAATAACCTGTTTACTGATGGTGAATAGATAGAGAACAAAGCTGAATGGTGAGAAGGTTGATTTAGAATGCATTTTCTAAAAAACAATTACTGAAAGAAGAATGTGAGAACCAGGCTTAAACAATGGAGAAATTGCACAATATAAATATTTTAAATATAAATATTTTAAGTATAAAATAATATATTATATATATGATATATATTATATAGGATATATAATATATATAAAATTTATATTTAATAGTAATTTAAAAGTTGCCATATTAATCCTTAGTAAAACAATAGTTTAGTCCTTCTCCACTCTAGAAGTACACTAAACTACAGTCTGAGAAAATGGAATATTATTCACCCAACTGTGTTCTCACTTAGGTCAAGTTTAATTAAGAATTGTCTTAATTCAAACAGTAATATCACATCCCTGATAAAGAGCAAGTTAAACCTCCCCTTGCACTGAACATCATCATGTTCCCAAGAGTTTCAGTGTTAACTCAAGTTAATGATGTTTAAATTATTTCCTTCAGTGAGACGATGTAAAGATCATCATCTGACCTCTTAGAACAGGAGCAGCAAATTAAAGACTTCTGCCACTGCCAGCAAAGGCTGCCTTACCACTGCACCCTCGTGGTGGTTTGCCTGCCTTGAATTCTAGCACTGCAGAGCTACATCTTGTAAAAATTATTGCTCAGTTACACTGCTTAGCTTCTTACCTCTTAGGATTCTTCCAGGGAGGTTTTCAAAGTTCTCACCTTCCAAATACCTTTGTCTGGCAGTAGCGTGAAAAAAATAAATCACTGAGCATAAATGCTCATCTGTGGAAGTTTTCAAGCATGGAAGTGTATAAATGGGAAACTGTTTCTGTCTTACAGCACAGCTAAAGACAGATAACTTCCAGGTGAGGCAGTTAAGAAAAACCTGGTGTTTTTCTTGGTGTCTTGGGCAGCATTCTCTTTTTGACTGTTTTTAAATGAGCCCTTCAAACAGGCAAGGGACAGGAATGAAAGAGACTGGACAAAATTGCCTTAAATCTGTTTTACAAGTTTTAGAAGCTTTTACCTGGGGAACATTTGAATTATCAGATAATTGGGACCTTTTTCACATCTAGTGAGTATACAGATGCTCTGGCCACAAAGCCAAACCAACCAACCATGAACCAGAATTTGTTTGTAGTTGGTGTTATCAGTGGCTTGAATAAATCATCCTTGTGCTGAAGACACGCCAAATCTCTGCACAAATTAAAAACCAACCATGAAGTACACAAAGAGACCTTGTCTGATTCTGAAAAACGCTTTCTTCTGACCTTCTGTGGTGTATTTCTACACTGTAAATAAATAAAAAATGATTTATGGCTTTCTCCTAGAGAGTTACACTTTATGATCTTGTGGCTAGGGATGATGCCACCTGCAGCAGGCAGGTCATTCTTTTGTTTTGCTGTACAAGGGTTTTCACAGAAAGAAAGCTTCAAAGCTGCAGAAATCTACAAGCTGTTTTTTCTTACAGCTTCTGTTCAAAAAGGGTGGCATTATACTTGCTGCATACCAGATGAATAAACATGATAACCTCAATGCTCACAAATTGTTTAAGAGAAGATAGAAGGCAAATACTACATTGTCTTCTAACCAAAGCTTCAGAGGACTTTGTCCTTGGTTTAAAAATGAGGTCAAATACACTTATGCCTACAGACTAGCACTCTTTTCAGTGCTACCCTAGCAAGGGACTCAAAGTCCCATCCAGCCTGGCCCTGACTGCTTCCAGACATGGGAAGTTTAAAACCATTCTTCCTTTTTCTATCACTCTATGCCCTTATAAAAATTCCCTCTTCATCTCTCTTGTAACCCTTTTTGATATTGGAAGGCTGCTGGGAGGCCTCTTCAGAGGCTTCTCTTCTCCAGGCCGAACCACCCAAACTCTGTTAGCTTGTTTTCATAGGAGAGGTGCTCCAGCCCTCCAGTGATCTCCAGACTCTCTCCAACAGTCCCATGTCCTTCTCATACTGGGGACACGGTACTCAAGGTGGGGTCTTAGGAGAACAGAGTAGAGGGACAGAATCGCCTCCCTTTACCTTGTGTCACTTTTCATGCAGCCCAGAATACATTTGGCTTTCTGGGCTGCAAGTGCTCTTTGCTGGGTCACATCAAGCTTCTCATCCACCAACAACCCCAGTTCTTCTCAGGGCTGCTCCCAATCCCTTCACTGCCCAGGCTCTACCTGTGCTTGGGATTGCCCTGATCCAAGTGCAGGATCTTGCACTTGGCCTTGTTGAACTTCATAATGTTCACATTATGTTCAGCTCTCAAATCTGTTAAGGTCCCTTTGGATGGCATTCATCCCTCCAGCCTGTCCACCACACCACACAGCTTGGTGTCATTGGCAAAATTCCCGAGGCTGCACTCAATCCCACTGTCCATGTTGCCCACAAATATTTTACAACTTCTTTTCTATTTGTGCCTGCTTTTTCCCTTTGAATAGGAAGTGCTTGTAAACACGTATTTTTGCAATGTGAAATTACTTTAGTTGTGTAATGACTATAATTTGCCACTTTGCAACAGACCAGGCTAAGGTCAAATTTACATGTTGCTTTTGAAAGTACATCTGGCATTAGAAGAGCCAAGGATGCTGCAAACTGAAGAAAAAATACCTCTATTCACTTTGCCAAGTAGCTTCCCTAGTTTTTATTTGAGGCTGAAATAAGCTAGCTTGGGACTGGCTTGGAAATTCATTTTTGCTGAAGAGAGGAGGGCCATTCAAGTGTGGGAAAAACTCTTTAGTAACAAGGTGTCAGATAGCTTTGAGCCTAAGTTGAAAACCTAAATTGTTCCTTTCTATTTGCTAACAATGCTTGGCCTTGAATCAGTACTGATTGCATGGGACAGGAACAATTTGGCCACTTTGCTCAAATGCCTGGGTATAAAAGCCTTTAGAAGAAAATCCATCAAGATTAAAAAAAAAATATCTTTCAGATCAACACAATATATTTTGATTAAGCCTGTTCCAGTTAATGTGAAATCTAGAGTTTCATTCAGTCTTTGCTGCATGTTTGGGAAGCCATAATCTCAAAATACATTTGAAGTCACTTTTGCTTAGACTAACAGAAAGGTTAGGGGGTATTTAAGTACCCAGATCCAGATATATGTTCTGCAGGATTCCTGCTAACAGGTCCTGAAGGTTTTTGACAACACATATGCCCACAAGCTTTCAAATTAATGCTCTCCAGGTTCACCAACTTCTGCTTCTGGGACAACTCAAAACATGAGTCTCTTTTAGCCTGAGGACTAGCCTGCATATCCATGCTTGTCCTGAATGCACCAAAACCAGATAATGGCCTGCCACATCCTCCCCCACTAAGGTGCTTGGCATGCAGTGTCTGCCAATGGCAGCTTTTTCCAGAATAGACCAGAAAGACATGATTGCTTCCCAAGACATAGAGAGCACCGGGAGTTGGGACCTGCAGCTTTGGAGGTCTATGCCTTGCCCTTTAGGATAACTAAACATGGAGTTTCCTTCTCAGACAACCTCTGCATCATGGGATTCTGCTACAAACAGCCACTGTGGAAGACAGGGTCTCATTCCTGACCCAGTACAGAGGGGTTTTCTAGAGACAAGGAGCCTGGAACCTGAGCTGGCCACAGTTGTATGCTGTAGTAGATGAGGGGTGATGGCTGCATCCCTGCCCCACTGCTGGTTGTGGAAGGAATGATGGTCCTTGCTTGGCTCTCAAGAGAGCCATTTGTTCTCTCTCTTCAGTAGCAGGAGGTACCTCACCATAAATCACAGTATCAAAAGGCACTGTATTATGTCCAGAAATTTAAGGGGTTCTAGGATGTACAGGAAATTGTCTGCAGCTGACTCTGCCAGCTCCTCATTCTGAAACACCCAATTCTTATAAACATTTTTAAAAATGTTTGTTACCAAGATTATCCTGGAATCCCCAAACACATCAGGTCATCCAGATTTCTAGCCTCAAAACAGTGTATCCTTGGTGCAACTGGAGGTCTGCTGAGACACAGCTTTGCCCGGTAGAAGCTGTTCTTTATTCCTGTGACCTCTACCACGGCTGGCTGTCCCTTGCTATTCTTTCGGTGAAGAAAGTTTCCTAATACCCAAGTTCCGCTGGTGTAGCTCATCCTAGCTATTGCTTACCACTTGGGAGAAGAGACTCACCCCCACCTCAATGCATCCTTTTCTCAGGTAGCTGTAGAGAGTGATGAGGTCTCCCGTTTCTCCCGATCCCGCAGCCCGGCCGCCAGGCGCGTCCTTCGGCAGCGGCGGGATGAGGAGGAATGCGGCGGGATGCGCGGACCGCGGGGACCCCTAGTGGCACCGAGGCCCGGCCGGGAGAGGTTTTAGATCTGCTGCCTCACGCAGATATCTTGAAATGCTTGAAAAATTATGCTTGAAATGCTTGCTGAAAAAAAGTAAAGTCTGTTTCTTTGGACCACTCTGTTCAAAAGAGGGGAAAAAACAAGTTCAGTGTGAATAATTGCCACAAAACCGGGTCCACGAAGTGTGGCTGTTTGCAGGTAACACACACTTATTATTTAGCCTAACACTCTAAAGTCTTATAAACCGAGCTTAAGGAGGGAGATGAACTGTTAGAAGGAGGGTCCGTTCAAATATGGGATGTACTCAATCCAATCAAGCCTCAGCTTAGTGTCCTGTGTCTAACACTGACATTAAGCAGTTGACACCAAAAGTATAAGGCCAGAGCCTTCCTTATGATACTCCAAATACTCTTCTGACTTCATAATTTTCAGCTCATGCTAGGCCAGGTACTGGTGTTGTCTATTTAGGATGTCTCAACATAGTGCAGACACGCTTACAGTCATGGGGCTCCAATGGTGTGGCACAGTGGCTGGCCCTGGGCAGAGGGAGGCCCACCCCCATCCCATCCCATCCCATCCCATCCCATCCCATCCCATCCCATCCCATCCCATCTCATCCCATCCCATCCCATCCCTGGCACTCACCTACCTGGGTCTGCCATGGAGCCACCAAGACCATGTCAGGGAGGCAAGAGCTGTTCCTTGCCCTCCTGCTGTAGGTCTTTCTTAAGCAAATACAAGAACTAGAAGACAGATAATTCTGATGCCTGCAGGAGCTATCAGCTGCTTAGAGGTAATAAAAATTCCCTCTGAAATGTAAAACTTTTTCTCAGTTTTTTGTGTTAATGCAGTTTTTTGTACGCACACGAGTCAGTTAATAGGGCTAAATTTTATTGAAGAAAAATTGTAACCTATTATATACAAATACATATAAAACACAGTCTATTTGCAAAATGTGTGTGATAAAAATGAGCTAGATCTATTGATAACGTTGGAAGGGGAATCATGGGCTGGTATTATGAAGACATGACCAAGAACAGTCTGGCAGCAGAATGGCCTCAGGATAGCCAGATGCCTGAGGCACTGTCCCTGCATTCATCCCTGCTGTGCTTCCCTGTGTCACTCTGTCAGAGGACGCTGCTGAGGCTCAGAGCATCCATCTCCAGGCACCTGCCTGGTGCTGGGAGCAGGGCACTGCTGCTCCTGCTCCCGTGGTCGCTGGGTGCCAAGGAATGCCCTGCACACAGCCCTGAGTGCCCTCCTGAACAGGGACTGTCGCTGCAGTTGCTCTGGGGCATGAATGGCTGTGAGGGAAGTAGATCTGTCTCCAGGGGGCTGTGTGGACATCAGACAAGCTCCTGCCTGCACTTCTGGCACTGAGGGCACTTTCCAGGAAGGAGTAGATGGTGCCTGCCCAGTGCTTGTGGGTGTGATGCTGTCAGCCTTCCCTCGCTGGTGTGATGCTGGACTTGGGGACACGGCTGGCTCATCCTTGGTGTCCATGGGACCAGTCAGGGCAGGAGATGTGCTCTGCAGTTTGCTGAAAGCCTCTCCTGTTGCTGCTCTGCTCTCATCCTCTTCCCCTTGAAACAGCTCTTGGTCACTGTACTCTTCTAACATGGCTTGGGACTCCTGGCTTTGGCTGCTGTCTTCCCACTTCTCTGAGGGCACCGGACATGGGATGTCCTCTTCCAATATCTCATGGGACTGCTCCTTGTCAATCTTGTTTTCACAGTCCTCGTCCTCCTCAGCCAGAGGCTCTGGATTACTGGGAACATGGACTTCAAGCCAATGTAGCACCTTCTGCACGCTCGAAATGGCCTCCAATCCCTCCAAGCCTTTTGGCAATGGCTGCCCACGTTTGAGAAATGCATTCCCCTGGTAGGTGAGGAAGGAGAGAGGGGCATTTCTTAAGGAGTTCTTCCTCAGCTTGAGGAATAACTTCTTTACAGTGAGGTGGCAGAGCCCTGGAATAGGCTGCCCAGGGAGGTTGTGGAGTTTCCCCCTCTGGACACATTCCAAAGCCACCTGAACTTTTATGTGTGTAACCTGCTCAAGGTGACGCTCCCTTGGCAGGGTGTTGGACTGGATGATCTACTGAGATCCCTTACAATCCTAATATTTGTGATTCTATGTGATTCAGTGATTCTGTTATTTGTAAAGGTCACCTGGCTCCCTCCAGGAAATGCCTGCTGAAGACCTGGCAGCAGCAGCTGCTGGGACAGGGCTGTGGGAGATGATGGGGCTGCAGTGGTGCAGTGCTGCAGCTGGCCCTGGTCAGAGGCAGGCTCATCCCTCTGTCCCATCTGGTGCCACCCCATCCTGTCCCGTCCTGTCCTTGGCAGTCACCTGCCCAGGTCTGCCATGGAGCCACCAAGATCACGTCAGGGAGACAAGCTGCTCCTTGCCTTCCTGCTTTAGGAGCTTTTCCCTCCAGGCTGTCCTGCTGCCATGGCAGGATGTCATTCCTCTGCAGAGCCCTGCATCTGTGATGGGCCTGGCCAGTTTTCTCCAGCCCTTGCAGAGGCTTCCACTTGCTTGACATGATGGCTGGGGGGCTCCCTCCATCCTGCGAGCTCTGTAGGCAGAGGACTGGTCTGAGCCTGTCCCATGGAGGAAGGAGGCCTGGGCCTGGCTCTCCAGAGGTGCTGCCTCTGGCTGCATGTGACACACCCTTGGGAAGCAAGATCAGGAGGAGGAAGAGTGGGATGGAGGCAGCTGCCTTGGCACAGCATCCCTCACAGTGCCAGCAAACCCAGCCCCAGCCCCCAGGCAGCTTCATGGGACCCCATCCCCAGCCTGTCCCTCCTGCCCCGTCCCCCACCTGGCGCATCCAGTCCAGGCCTGGCAGCTTCTTGTGCATACGGGTGCTGGCTTTCTTCAAATGGTTCTCCATGTCTGTCTTTGACAGCCTCTGCTGCAAAGCTGCCAGGGGCTCCAGGGGAGATGCAGGGAAGTGCTCTCCTGAGAGTGGGCACCCCAGGGCTCAGTGCTCCTCCAAAGCCCCATGGCCAAGGCAGGGTCCCACAGTGTCACAGTGGTCTCTGGGCACGACGCAGCCCCTCGTCACAAAGCCTTGGCAGCTGAGCCTAGATTCCATTCCCTGTGCACATATTCCACGGCAGACAGAAGAAATTATACAAAAGCATTTTATCTCTTAGTTCTTATACCTTAAGCAGATATAAGAACTATAAGACATAGTTCTGATACCTGAAGAAGTTGTCACCTGCTTTAGAGGTAATAAAAATACCCCGTGAAATTTAAAACTACTTTATCTCAGCTTTTTGGGCTTGAACCAATTTTTTTGTATGCACACAACTCAGATAAACTGGGTAAATTGACAGTTTAGGTTCCTATTCCAAAGGAAAACCTAATACTTATTGTATAGATACGTGCAATGAATTTTATTTGTGGAGTATTTGAAATAAAAATATGAAACAGATCTAATCATAGCATGTCTGAAGGGGAATCATAGGCTGGTCTCACAAAGCCATGGGCAAGAGTAGTCTGGCAGCAGGATGGCCAGGCTGTCATCGACACATCATGACCTGCATCCGTGTTAGGGTTGGAAGCTGTTCCTCCTGCTATGAGAGTTCTCTTCCAGTGTCTCCTGCTGCCATGGCAGGGTGGCATTTCTCCTCGGAGCCCTGCGCTTGGGACGGGCCCGGCCGTTCCACTGCAGCCACTGAGGAGGGCTCTTCTTGCTTGTCAGGGTGCTTGGGTGGTTCTCACCATCCTGAGAGCTCCGTGGAAGCAGTGGCGGCCTGTCCCCATGGATGGGTGGAGTCTGGGCCTTGCTCTCCTGAGATGCTGCCTCAGACTGCCTTTGTCCCACCTCCAGGAAGGAAGAGGAGTGGGATGGAGGCAGCTGCCTTGGCACAGCATCCCTCACAGTGCCATTAGGCCCAATCCCCAGGCAGCTCCGTGGGACCCCATCCCCAGCCTATCCCTCCTGCCCCATCCCCCACCTGGCGCATCCAGTCCAGGCCTGGCAGCTTCTTGTGCATACGGGTGCTGGCTGTCTTCAAATGGTTCTCCATGTCTGTCTTTGACAGCCTCTGCTGCAAAGCTGCCAGGGGCTCCAGGGGAGATGCAGGGAAGTGCTCTCCTGAGAGT